>NC_052624.1:114990560-115291023 GCF_016161935.1 Mauremys reevesii | reverse complement strand
ATATATATATATATATATATATATATATATATAGTTCTCTAACTGGTGTATCTGAGTCAGTGTGAACACCCCATTTAGTTACTTTGTGTAACACGGCTCCCATGAGCTGGCAGTCATTGCAATAAATACAGGCAAAGCCATTACAATATACCATGCATACAAACGTTTATACAAATAAAGACACTATGCAACAAATTATTTCATATTAATATGGCATCAACAGTATAAACATACAAAAAAGGAGTACGAACACGGAATGTTTAAACGCAGCCCACTATAGCCTTCCTAGCTCTTACATTCATACTATTTTACAAGACTCGCTTGTTCTTCAAAACCGTCTTGTGTCTATTTACTAACTTGTTACCTAGATTAAATCTAAAATTAACTATCCCTGATGCTGACCCTGTGCGTTCCAATCACTACTTACTTTTACTTCCTTATCTAAGGAACAAGTGCTCAACTGAATCACAAATTGTCCCTGTGTCTTCCACATACATTTGTCAGTAAGTCACACTACATGGATTCAAGTTTGGGAAACTTTGTCGTGTAAGTTAGTGCATGTAATCTTCTCACTTGATTTCTTCAATTTTATTTTCATATTAAAATAAATTAGTTAATAAACAAGACTTAGTAAGACAGCACTTTAAAAAATTGCACTTGAACATGGGAGCTAACAGCCATTGTCATTTTGCTATATCTGATTTATACGAAATATTCAGTTGAATGTACTTTGTTAAAAAAAGTGAACTTTTGTTTAGTTTGTGCCAATATGTGTGCCCTTGATACAGGAAGTATGCTAAAGGTATCATCACAAAACACATACTACCCTGGCAAACAACTATTTGTTGTTCTTGTTTTCAAACACAGCTTCTACATTTGTATTCCCCATATATGACGAGGTGTTAAACACAACAGATTTAAAACAGTCTTGTTAACCTTTTACTGCTGGGATAGCATTGTCCAAAAGTGCCTTATTAGCAATTTGTAAAAAAACCCTAATCACACAAAAAATAAACAAAAACAAGAGCACAACCCCCAAATAGTAAGCCGTTAAATTTTAGGCCTTAGTTGGCAAGGAAAAAGCGCCTGAAAAGTCCTCATTTTAGGGCTGGAGTTGCTTTTTTGTTATGTGAGGGCAGAAATGTTAGCAGTTAGTCACAATCCATTTGCCTGCTCTGGTGGGCATTAGCCTTTCATGAGGGTAATTTGAGACTCAGAAAGGTAGGGTATCCAGAAACAACTTGTCAATAATGGAAGGGGGTGGTACCAAATCTTCCAGTTTCAGGTAAAAGATGCGCTGCTGTCCCAGTGTGCAGAGAGAACGCAAGTCAGCAAGAACACCCAGTACTTTAGACTCTGCAGCCTCAAGTGGCTGTCCTTTGTTTTGGCAGCTGAAAGCTAAGTGATCTTTTAAGCTGCTAGTGATCTTGTTGCATAGCTCGTCCACTTTCTTTGGTTCTTTTAATCCATGTCGTCCTGCAAAAGGAAGGCAAGAAAACAGCCAAATCAGTGTCATTATGAGAATAAATCTGCTCTAGGGTAATCAACCAATAACTAGGTAATACTGTAACCGACAAAATGAAGACCTTCTAAAGTTGTTAATAATAATAATAATATATTAGAATGGTGATGCCATATAATATTGACTGACCTTGTTTCATGCAATAAGAAAATGTAATAATTGCCCTTTCTTGTTAGCAGCCAAAATATTTATTGGTGGCTTTCAATTATAATTTAAATTATAATTAATATAAGAAACCTGAGCTATCTACATATTAACCTACATTTTTAATTATATAAGGCATAATTTAATTGAACAATTTTATGGCAAAACGATCACAGGAGGTGTTTTGGAGATTTCCTTGCCTCCCTACCAGTTGTGAATGCTCAATAACTATGGCAACCATTATTTATTCAGTGAATTCAAGTGGAGATCAATATCCACTGCCAGCTCCATCAGCACTAGGCCTGGAATTCCACTAGGAATTTACAGACACTCTTGCAAGAAACCAAAGGTGCCTCGACCATTCTTTTTTATTTTGATAATCTACAGCTTTTATTTATCACTAAACAGTCTGAGATAAAAGAACTCTGAAGTCAACTATTTCCACCTTCGAGCAAGCAACGCATAAAGTAAAAGAGCTACTGCGTTACCCATCATGAAAAACTTCTGAAATTCCTAAAACCAAAGCAATGGCTTCTAGCTAAGGTGTTTCCCCTCCTCCTTTATGTTCTGTTAAAATGCTGCAGTGAAGTTACACATCCTCAGTTCATTAAGCTTGAGGAGGAAGCTTCATATTTGTGATTCATTAAAAACAGTCTCTTAGCAGACATATAGGAAAAGAAAGCTTTGCATCATTGTTTACCGTCAATACTTACTGGATGAATTAATGTAACGTTTCTGAACAATAATCTCAAATAACTGTTGCATTTTAATTTGTCTTTGAATTTCAAATGTGCAGAAACATAAGGATTTGCTTCACAAGCAACGTTATCATCCTTCTTGTTTTAAATACAATAATAATTGCCAGGGAGGTGCAAGAAAAAACAGATTGAATTAACTAGCAAACATAAGGTACTGTAGATAGTTAGGCCTGCAACCAATCGAGTAAATATGGTGGGAGAATGGTAGGAGGGGAAAAAGTGGCGAGTTGTGAAAGATTTATGCTCAATGCACTCCCAATTACCTGTAGCCCCGCCCCCGGACCCCATCCTTATGTCAAGATTATGCTCCATTCTCCTAATTTCTCTTCCCCTCTTTTCTATTGTTCATGGGAAGGAAGGATCTGGCAGGAGGCACTTTCTTCTGGTCAGGGGCGGCTCTAGGCATTTTGCTGCCCCAAGCACGGCAGGCAGGCTGCCATCGGTGACTTGCCTGCGGAGGGTCCACCGAAGTCGCGGGACCAGCGGACTCTCCGCAGGCAAGCCGCTGAAGGCAGCCTGCCTGCCGCCCTCACGGCAACCGGCAGAGCGCCCCCCGCGGCTTGCCACCCCAAGAACGTGCTTGGCGTGCTGGGGCCTGGAGCTGCCCCTGCTTCTGGTTATCTCCCAAAAAAGGGGAACTGATGTAGGGAGCACATTCTTCTTTGCCCCCAAAACTAGGAATAATGAAAGTGTAGGGGCTCTGTTGGGCTCCTCACTCTTCTCAGGCATGTATGTATATGTATATGTGCAGTGGGGGACTGTGTTCTGAATTTCTCTCTGTAGTGCAGGGGTAGGCAACCTATGGCATGCGTGCCAAAGGTGGCACGTGAGCTGATTTCAGTGGCACTCACACTACATGAGTGCCCCGGTCCAGGGGGTTCTGCATCTTAATTTAATATTAAATGAAGCTTCTTAAACATTTTAAAAAAACCTTATTTACTTTATATACAACAATAGGTTAGTTATATATTATAGACTTATAGAAAGAGACCTTCTAAAAATGTTACAATGTATTACTGGCACACGAAACCTTAAATTAGAGTGCATAAATGAAGACTTGGCACACCACTTCTGAAAGGTTGCTGACCCCTGCTGTAGTGACTGCTTGGGATATATGTTTTTGATAAACTAATTAAAATGGAGGTGACTGCAATAAAAATAGATAGAAATGTATCCTCTCATTTTTACCAGTTTAACACTTGTGTAACTCCATTGACTTCAATGGAGCTAACTCCTGAGTTATACTGGTGTGAGATTAGAATCGGGCCCCACATGTGTTAACCTTTGGCCCAAAGCTAATATACTCTACGGTTTGCCATCAATCTGGCTTGCTGTGTAACAAGACATGAAAAATACTCATCTACGTAGTAACAGCTGCTCAAACATCTTCACCTTCAAGGAATTTCAAAACCTAGATATTTGAAGTGACTTGTTTACATTCAAACACAAGAGTCACTGAACATTTAATAAATTTCCAGTAAATTGTGTATAATGTAATTATGTAAGCCTGACTGTACAGGTCACCTAGAATAAATACTTAGATGGATGCTGCCAGTTAAAGAACCCAGTGACTAAATATTTTATAAAAATTGAAAAATCTGTGAGGATTTTTTGGCCTAAGTCTTCTGGGGAATTCTGTGAAACATTAAATTAATCTCTAAATCTTTGAAGTGCTCCCACCTTTTAATCTGCGTTAAGGTTGTATTTTAGCAATGTTAGTGAAGACATATTTATAGGTCCAGAGAGCTGATATACTTAAACAGATCCACAGGCTGACTTTAAAAATAAATAACGATGTAGTATAGTGGAGATGCTGTAAACCTATCCCATTACTTTGTGCATTGCTGCAGAGTTTGGAAAATCAACTACTGGACTTGAGCACATAGGGCCAGATCCTCAAAGGTATTTAGGCCCCAACATTTCTTTGAAGGTCTAGGCCACAGGCAATTTATTTCCCAAATCTTTAAATCTTTGAATCTAAATTAGGACCAAACCCTCAGTTTTGGTCTTCAGTGTACTTGTTACAGTGACACAATTAAAATGTTTCATTAACAATGTGTCTCCTGTTGATTAGCACTGATATGAAATGTCTAAACATTATCTTAAAAGTGTTACTGGCCTAAATAGCAAGACAAGGATATTTCAGAATTCAGGCATACTCCATCCTTAATTTACTCTGTTGTGCCTCAGATTCAAAACAATCTCTGAACAACAGGTAGGATTTACTACACTTCAATATGGCTGAAATCCATGGGCAAAACTACCATTGATTTCAATGGAGCCAGGATTTCATCCTATATGCACGGGTGAATCTACAAGTGACACAACGGAGCAAGTGTGAAGGATATTTTCTATCCAAGCAACGAGCTTTGTTATGTTTATTACTTAAAAAAAAAATCCAGCCTTAAAATACGGCTGTACATGCCAGCATCCCTTTGCTAAAAATAAATAAATTAAATAAAATTAAATAAAGGACCAGATTATTTTCTTCAGCATAAAAAGCCATGGAATGAAACTATCTACTTGAAAATCTCCACAAGGAATTCTTCATGAAAATCAATTCACACTGTCCCACTGGAGGGGAGCGATTTGCTCCCCACTCACCCAAAAGCCACCCCTGAACCTGGTGAGTCTATGGGAAGCCAAGGCCAGACACGCCTCATCTGCTCATCCACCCCACTCTTGGCAGCATGCTTCCAATTAATTGCTTGAGAAGGTATCTATTTAATAAACCTTTGCTGTTTATTATTTGCTGTTCCATTTAGGCAGTGTGTGTAGTAAGGGTATTCTTTGACCTATTAGTTTATTACATCTCTGAAGTCACTGGAAAGTACTTTTCTGACAGCATTCAAGTGACTCTAAGTAGAAGGAGACAAATCTTGCTTGTTTTACCCATGTATGTCCTCCCACTGGGTCAGATTAAGACCTGGAGCCCACTATGCTGCCATTGACTCGAAGGGGAGTAGAAGCAGGCCTTTGGTGTAAGCAGTGCAACTACACTGAAGTCAATGGAATTGTAACCATTGCTGCTGGATCTCAATTAGGCCTGTTCTTTTCAGTGGCAGTACACATGTGAATAACGAGGGCAGGATTTGCCCTGAGAAGGACAGCTAGTCAAAAAAATGGTTTTCACTAAATAACGGAGGAGGTGCACAAATACTGTTGTACGCACACCTCCATAGCAGTGAAGCAGGTGCAGGGCAGGTGAAAAGTAGGATTTTTCTGCTTTGTGAATCACTCCCTGGTTAATTGGCCTCTCACCCACTTTTGCAACAAAAATGGTATCTCATGGCAGGGGTGCCCTCCATAAACCCGAAGAAAATGACTCATCATCCAGAGTCTTTCAGAAACGCAGCATCTAGACCCCTGCAAAGTCAGCTGTTAATCCTGAGAAATTTGAACACAGACAGTTTTTCACACCCTTCTTCACCCCAGGTGATCTCTATGTGATTCCTGGCTATAAATCTGCTGATGGTCACACTTCTGCAGGAAGAAAATGAAAGACCAGAGCAAAGTTCCAGGCTTAGCTTGCCTACCCTCCCTAACTCCAGACAGTGTTGGAGTATAGCAGGACTGGATCGATCCATTGACGCAGGCCTACCTCTCTAGAAAACACCGCCCCCCTGCAAATATACAAGGGATTTTTAGGTTGTGTATTTAAGTCAATCTGGGTCTTGTTTAATTAATTCCTATTCACCAGAGATGTATTAATATCCTGGATGCAATAGTCTATGTCCCAGATTCAAAAAGGGCCTCCTAGCCAATTATATTGAAAATTGGGGTCTCTCCCAGTTTCAGTATAATTATCTGATTTCCTCTTCCCTTTTTACAAGCCCTTCCTCTTCCAAAATTGAAAGAAATTCTGGGCTTCACTGCCTCTGTGCTTTCCATGTTGGCACTGTTCTACTTCAGCATCTTCTGGTTCTGTAGACCTTTGGATCCCACATTTCAAGATCTCTAGCGTAAGTGATCCAAAAAAATAGAACAGCAGAGAATTCATTTCTTGCTCTCATGGAGATGTGGGAAGAACGTCTTGCACTGTTTTCTAATTACTCTCTTCTGGCTAATGCTCAAAGCAGTGTTGACGTGCTCTGGAGGAAGATGTGTCTAGCCCTGCCTAACTAACTGAAGGAAGTAAAAAGGAGAACAAAGACAGAGAGAGGAAGATCCTAGAGGCACACCTTAAATAAAAAGGGCCTACTATGGTATTGTGGAGTTTTGAGTTAACTGTTTGCAACCCACCTTCATCAAACCAGATGTCAGTTCTTCTAATCTGGGTGATGGCTAATACTATAACCATATGACCTGTCATAAGGCACACTGTCTTATATTCTGCATCAAAGCCCGGAACATCAAATAAACATAATTTTTTTTTTACATTAATAACATAATGTGCCTATTTAATTAATTAAAAACTTCTCTCTTTTTAGTCTTTTTCTGTATATTTCATGCTGCTGCATACCTTTCAATTTATCTCTGTACTTAGTATTGACAATACATTTACAACACCCTTCAAATTGTGTGTAGTCCCAGTGTGACATTACACAAATTATTTAATGAGTCAATTTACGTATTTGTAAATATTTTGCCTATAACCATAAGTTCCATCTTGTCAATATGCTTTCACCCACACTGGGGGGAGATTGGGGGAAGGGGGTGGGACATGGAGCCTCACAAAAGTTGTCAGCTGAGAGTGGGTTGGCTGGGATAGGTAGAAGGATGGCTGAGGGTGCTCACACAGGTACTGGAGAGTGTCTAGCGATACTGAGTAGATGGATGCATGTCTGGAAGGTGTTGGGGTAGGTTGGGTACTGTAGGGTGTCTGGGAGTGCTGGGATGGGTGGGTGGCTGGATGTCTGGAGGGTAACTGGGTATTGGCTGTCTGTTGGGGGTATCTGGGGAGGTAGCTTGAAGCTAGGTGAGGGTAGCTGAATACTATGTTGAGGTTTCTGAGGACAGCACTGGGGTCACCCCCTTTTATGCATGCATGCTGCTGCTGCTACTGGCTGCTCCTCCCCCCAGTCCAGCAGGGGAGGAGCAGAGAGGCTGCCAGCAGAGCAGGAGCTTGAGCGTTCCCCAGTGGCTGGAGGAGCAGATGCAGTCCATTCGTTCAGGTCCACTGAATGCATGATCTCTCAGCTGGGCTACATGAATGTGTGATGCTGCTTCAGTGCAGTGAGGCCAGGGGGAGCAGCTGCAGGATTTGACAGCCTGGTGTGAAGTTGTTGCTGATATATTTCTGGGGAAAGTTGGGATGAGAGAGTTTTGTGGCTTTGGGAGAGTGAAATGGTCCAGGTTAATTTTACTGTGGGGAAGGCAGGGTTTAGCAGCACAGAAGAGTAAAACCAGATGGTCTGGGCTGGGCAGCTGAGAAAGGAGAATGGTATTCAATAGGATTTGGGGCTGGGGGAGGGGAGAGACTTGACCACTGGGAGCACAGCGAGTGGGGATGGGGAGAGAGAAGGAAAATCTCTTTTAGCCCCAGTACTGGCTTTTATTGTTCTCTTTCCTTGTCCCTCCACAGGAGAGAGGAGTCAGTTCTGTCAAACACCCCCCAACTACTTCCCTTCCTCTCTCGCCCTCCTAGCACCCTACTGACTACCATACTACTCTCCCCCCCCCCCCCAGCCCCCCCAGAGCACTGGCCTTTGTTTGATTCATGAAGAGCACTCCTGAGGTCAGGCAGAACAAGCAGAGCACCACTCTCAGAAGCCCTTCTGTTTACTTAGCTACACGGTGCAGGGACTGTTTCTGAGGTTGGTGCTGCCTGAGACCAGTATGTGCAGTGGCATACCTGGCTTTCCGCTATAGCCTGAGAAGTGATTCTCCATGAACAAATCCCACAACAAAGAGTATTAAACATTCTCCAGATTATAACCATTTCCCCATTATGCTATCACTGAGAAATAATAAGAATAAAGACAACCAACACTATTTATGCTGCTCAAACAGTATTTTGTGCTGTTCCTTCCACTACAATCACCTCTCTCTCTCTCAGAGTTTTCTATACCACTCATCATTTCATGGTAAATCCTTAAAAAACATATTAATGGAGATGTGCCAACATCATAAGACAAAGGAATAAACAAAAATTTATATCAATTTCAAACTCAGTTACAAATATAGGGGAAAAGAATATCAATCTTTGACAAATACAGACACACAACATTGGTAGGGAGAGAAATGTTATTTCTTCATATTTAGAAGAAATGATTACTTTCATTTGTCTGGAGGTTTTGAGAAGACTAACAAAACACAGCAAATATCTCTATACCGAAAGGGCTTTTATCACTGGAAAATGCAAGAAACATGGGAATGTATTAATTGAAAGTTATTCTCATTAAACATTGTATGTGCATTCAACTCGCCCGCAGGACAATCTTTACTTGTTTATGCCAGGGCAACTGAACAGGGTGTGAATGAGCAAGCACCATGATGCTAAAACAGCGTTTGGGTACATGAGGAAGAACATATCATATGTTCACAGAAGTAGTTTGCACGAGGTTTTAGTCCTTTAAGTAAATCCCTGAAATCTCCAGGAAAATAATTAGGAACAGGTCTCACAGTTAGAGAAAAGGATAAAAAAAAAGTCAAGGACATTTTCTTCTTGCTGTAACAATTCACGCATTTTGGGCCTGGTTCTTACATGAGTGTAAAGCAAAGTGACCCTACTGAGTTATTCTGCATGTACACATGGTGTAAATGAGATCAGAATCTGGCACTTATTGTACCTCTCTTAATCATGGGAAATTTAGTACAAATTGATTTAAAAAATAAAAAAATACTTTTCATAGGAAACCAGTATTGAAGCTAAAACTAGTATGTATTAAATCATCCCCAAATGCAGGAGGGAAAAGTACCTTAGAAACCCTGAAGATGAAATCCTGGTACCACTGAAGACAATGTGAATTTTGCCCTTGACTTCAATGCAGCCAGGATTTCACCTCAGGTCTCCAGAGAATCATCTCATCCAGGGTGAAAGAATGATGCCACTTGCAGGGGACTGGGAGTAGAACTTACAACTTTGTAGATGCCCTGAGATCTGTGAGGAAATCCTTTTCCATTTCTGTGGATCTCAGGGCATCTTTTTAAAGATTCAGCCCCTCTCCACCTTGGAGCCATGGTACAACGAAGCATTGTATCACCACAGAAGACCCAGCTGCATCTGTACATTATCCTCTCTGAGAGGGGTTAAACAGAAAGACAGGAAGTGAATGCCGCTCTGAGTAACATTAACTCCTGCTGTATTTCTACGAGATTGTCAGGGACATTTGCCCCCAGCTCTCTCCACTTCAGCCAGCTATGCCCCCCAAATCACAAAGCCTCAGGTCCACAGTGCTTAAATGGAAGGGCTTCTGCTGTCTCAGGAAGAGAGAAAGTATGCTTTACAGGTTACAATGCCCCCATTCTGTGCTTACTAGAGAGATGTGGTAGGCATTTGTACTAGTTTCATCGCCTTTACCCCATGCAGCAGAGTGGCTGAAATGGTCTTATGTATACACAAATAATTCACTAACAGTATGCAGAAAAATTCCTATTGCATCCCCCGCCCCCCGTGCTATTTGGTTTGAGATGTATTTCAGCTTTTTAGAGAATGTTCCAAGAAAACATAAAACCCTGGAGAAAGAAGGAGTCATTCAGATTCCATTTTAATAGGTGTTTCAGTGAGTGAGTGAGTGAGTGAGTGAGTGAGTGAGTGAACACTATTGCCAGCCAGACTTTCAATATTGCCATTACAAATGTTCAAAAATCAAGCTCACCTTATCTGGAATATAACAAAATCAACTGAAAGCACTCAGATCTATGCTAACAATACAGTGCTAGTATTTGAAGATTGCCGTTACCAAAAGAGCACTTACCTGTAATCATACTTAGAGCTGATAAACATGCTAAGGCTGGGATATCAAGGTTAAGGCTCTGTAAATTTAATGAAAAGTCTTTAATTGACTCGAGCCACTCCCCAAATCCACGAAGGCACTGAAGTCTATGAAGCACAAGTCCATTGCAGAATACAAACTTATCTTCAGCAGTATCAGATCTTGAAAAAAAAATCAGAAACACACATAATTTTACAAAAAGACGTACACACAAGACTGAAATGTGTATCATTTAATATCTAATACATAGTATTATGGGGCATATGTGGGCATTCATGTTTGACAATATGCTTCTTCCTGGGGGCAAAACTACAACAAGCAAGCTTCTATGATTGCTTACTTTGTAGAGTTATAAGCCTGAGGTTAACTGTAGCATGGGCTTTAGACTGTCTAATTAGTTAAGATTTTGGATCCTGCCAAAGGCACAAGCAGCAGAGACATTTTACATTAAATACTGTATGTTTGAACCTAAGGAAGACAAAGCATGTATGCTTTGAAATACAATCATAATATGACTGTGTCAGACTACAACTAAACACTGAAAAGAATCCCTGTTAACAAACAAACAAACAAACATAGTTCATCTTCACCCTAAGGAAACAAGGGCATAACTCAAAACTCCATCCTGGGATTTCCCTGTAACTATCTTAGGTACAATGTCTTAACTAGTGCCAGGCTGACGAATGGCACCTCACTCTATGAAATGACTTGGTATTAGGAAGAAAAACAATCTGAACAGGATTTTGAAGCCCCTTTATCCCCTTCCAAAACAGAATTTCAAGACATCTGTGTGAAAGGAAAAAAAACCCAAACCAATGCATTACAAATGCTCTTCTACAGGTTATATAGGCAAGTACAAAACAGCCTCACTCGAAAGTAAATAAGGACAAATTATGAGTAAAAGGAGAAAAGAAGATTTGGTAAAGCCAATAAATGGAAGCACGTTAGTGAGAATAATATCATTCCATTTTTGTACATTATTTTCTTGTTTTTCCTCATTTGTATCACAAATTGAACACAGTATTTTGTGCCTTTTGTTGCTGTTTCTTTTTTGCTGTTTTCACAAATGACAAAAGTAAAGCGATCGCTCTACTTATCCTTTAAAATAAAAAGTTGAAATTCACAGTTTTTCACATCAATTTAATATGGGATTATTTTCAATCACAAGTAATTACCTGATGGAGAGTCTTAGTACAAACAGCTCCAAAAAAGCTGATTCTATGAGTAACGTCTGATCTTCCTTTGGGAGATCAGTAAATCCTGGAATTTTTTCCGCCCAGCCCCTGGATATGTCAATGGAGGCAGTCAGAAGATTATAGAACTGTTGTACATGTTCTGCATCTGTGCCTGCAGCAGCCTGGTCAGTGGAACAGTACTAAAATGAAAGCCACAGAAAGTAATATTATGCATTTTTAAAGAATGCCACAATACATACAATGCTGTCTGCTCAACAGTGTTTTTCCAATGAGTCCCTCAATGGCAAAGACAGTAGGTTATTTTATCCAAGGGATAATAAGCAGTTAAATATTAATGTAATGCCTATATGTGTGTGTGTGCACGAGGGTGTGTGTGTGTGTTTACTTTTAATATAGGTAGCTTGAATATCTGTAACTATATGCATTTATAGTAGGACTGTCAATTAATCACAGTTAATTCACGCGATTCACTCAAAAAATTAATCGTGATAAAAAAATAATCGTGATTAATCACACTGTTAAGCAATAGAATACCAACTGAAATTTATTAAATATTTTGGATGTTTTTCTACATTTTCAAATATATCAATTTCAATTACAACACAGAATACAAAGTGTACAGTGCTCGTTTTATATTATTTTTTACAAATATTTGCACTGTAAAAATGATAAAAGAAATAGTATTTTTTAATTCACCTCATACAAGTACTGAAGTTCAATCTCTTTATCATGAAAGTGCAAGTTAAAATATGTGGGTTTTTTTGTTATGTAACTGCACTCAAAAACAAACCAATGTAAAACTTGAGAGCCTGCAAGTCCACTCAGCCCTATTTCTTGTTTAGCCAATCGCTAAGAGAAACAAGTTTGTTTACATTTACAGGAGATAATGCTGCCCACTTCTTAATTACAATGTCACCTGAAAGTGAGAACAGGTGTTCGCATGGCACTGTTGTAGCTGGCGCTGCAAGATATTTACGTGCCAGATGCACTAAAGATTCATATGCCTCTTCATGCTTTGGCCATTGTTCCAGAAGACATACTTCCATGCTGATGACGTTCGTTAAAAGAATAATGCATTAATTAAATTTGTGACTGAACTCCTAGGGGGAGAATTGTATGTCCCCTGCTGTTTTACCCGCATTCTGCCATATATTTCATGTTATAGCAGTCTCGGATGATGACCCAGCACGTTGTTCGTTTTAAGAACACTTTCACTGCCAATTTGTCAAAATGCAAAGAAGATACCAATGTGAAATTTTTAAGATAGCTACAGCACTTGACCCAAGATTTAAGAATCTGAAGTGCCTTCCAAAATCTGAGAGGGACGAGGTGTGGCACATGCTTTCAGAAATCGTAAAAGAGCAAGACTCTGATGCAGAAACTACAAAACCCAAACCACCAAAAAAGAAATCAACCTTCTGCTGGTGGCATTTGACTCAGATGATGAATATGAGCATGCGTTGGTCTGCACTGCTTTGGATCGTTATTGAGCAAAACCCATCAGCAGCATGGATGCATCTCCTCTGGAATGGTGGTTGAAACAGGAAGGGACATATGAGTCTTTAGTGCATTTGGTGCGTAAATATCTTGCGACACCATCTACAACACTGCCATGAGACCACCTGTTCTCACTTTCAGGTCACACTGTAAACAAGAAGCAGCAGCATTTTCTCCTGCAAATGTAAACAAACTTGTTTATCTGAGCAATTGGCTGAACAAGAAGTAGGACTGCGTGGATTTGTAGGCTCTAAAGTTTTACATTGTTTTATTTTTGAATGCAGGGTTTTTTGTATATAATTCTACATTTGTAAGCTCAACTTTAATGATAAAGAGATTGCACTACAGTACGTGTATTAGGTGAATTGAAAAATACTACTTCTTTTGTTTTTTACAGTGCATTATATAAATATAAACTGAGCACTGTACACTTTGTATTCTGTTGTAATTGAAATCAGTATATTTGAAAATGTAGAAAATATCAAAAAATATTTAAATAAATGGTATTCTATTATTGTTTAACAGTGCGATTAATCACACAATTAATCGTGATTAATTTTTTTAATCATGCGATTAATCGTGATTAATTTTTTTAATCGCTTGACAGCCCTAATTTATAGAAATAAGGTATTTAATAAATGACCAAATTTGGCCTTTATCCATATGCTGTTAGTCAACAAAACTAGAAATCTGGTGGCTAGGATAACTTTTAAAACTGGAAGGATATAAGAATTCTATTTAATGTATCACAATTTTAAAATTTCCCATTGATGAATTTGGCTCAATGTATTGTAAATGCAGATTTCCTCCAGAGCCTCTCAAATCATTATCTCACCGTGCAAGAGGCATGTGGGATAAATCTTTTTTGTCATCTGACACATGCAGCATCAATCCATTTGAATGAAAAATTGGTTCAAAGTAAAATAACTGGCCAAAATGACCTCATCATCTGAATTGAACAATTTTTAGGTTTAGGTAAAGAATGTATCATCTTGCTGACACGACCAATCCTTCCAACAGCCCCGGCTTCCTTAACTTCCCCATGACCTGCCAAGAGACTGCAGCTCCTTACACGCTACCACTTCCGACTTCCTCACTACTGGATCCCTGTCACTTCTGAATTCAAATCTTATGTCCAGGGTGTAAGCCTGGCCCTACTCTCTCCGTGACATAGAGCACAGCCAGAGTGGTGTGGCCCAGCCTATTTCTGTGCCTGAGAAGTGCTGCTGGTTTCCTGAGTGGGGAGAAATGGACTTGGAATTTACTCCATGGCTGTAACAACTTTCTCTCCACTAGGCCCTTCGGAGTAATTTCTGGGAGGGATTTAGTGCAAACAGTATCTCCCTGGGTACTCCACCAAAAGATGTCCACAGTTGATGGAGAGCTGCTCTTCAAAGAGCACGCTCAACAGGCAGCTAGAGACAGAGCCCGTTGACTTGAAGAGTCCATTGATAACACGATCAAGGGGGGACAAGGTGGGAGGGGAAAGACCCCCAGCCTCTCTCAATGACAACAGGAATGTTTCTGGGGACTTTGGAGCCCCTACTACTGCCACCTCACCGCTCCTGCAGATCTGACTGAAGCTGTTACTTCATCCCCAAGCTCTTCCTCTGGGAGGGGGGGGCAGGGAAGGTGCAAAGAAGAACCCTGGAGTGGGTAGCTCTTGTCCACTACATACTCCCCTTAGGGAAGCAGGTTCACTTCTGGTGTAGAATGAGTAGGATGAATGGTCTCAGAATCATGGATCGGTTGGAGATACACAAGAAGTGACACTGGAAACCCTATATAACTCTGGCCACATCTGAGGTATCTCTGCTGGCACTAAGTAACTCCTGTCTGCTCAACCCTGAATTAGCTGCAGGGCCATTTCTCATCCTATGCTCCCATTTCCTCCCCCACTGATAAAAGCACATGATCCATCTGATGAAGTTTATATGGGGAAAAATCCTGCCTCTGCAGTTATGGAGGGTCGCATGACACTGAACCAGTGCAGTTCCACTGCAAACAGGAAGATGCAGGGCCGGGGAGAGGACGGGTGCTATGCAGGGCGTGCACATTGCATTGTTACACAAGTCCTTGGTCCTCCCCCCATGAAGAGGGGCGGGGTGCACAAGCAGCTATTCAAACCATTGGAAGCAATAACCTTTGTGCAGTGGCTATGGAGCTTCTCCATGGCCTGGGTTGGGCTAGGAGGAGGATTTCACTACCACCACCACTGGCCCCCTGTGCATCTGCCCAGTACTTGGCCTAGATACTCAGACTGGGTGCTGGGATTTGGATTTGCCCCAAGGTTAGCTGGGCAAATTAATCTTGCTCGTATGTGACACTGGAATTCAAGGAGCACGTGCTGCACAGACCGTCAGTTCCCAGACTCCTGTTTTACATGCTACTCTGACTGTGCAGAGGCGGGGCGGTGGCTATCTGATGCCATGGGGGCATACCACCTGTAGGCATGCCATCTAACTCTTGCGCGCTGTCAGCCTGTTTGCTAGTTATTACAAAACTCATCTGTCCAACATAAACAACAATGTACATCTACCTATAATTTTGGCCATATAGCAGGATACCTGTTTAGTAGGTTATATGGTGAGGCCACAAGTGATTAGAAAATAAGAAAGCTCCGGTGCAACTGAACAACCTCCACAAATTCCCAAAGGCAAAATGGGAGCAGGGGGATTGACCTGGGCAGTTACTCTAGACTCCTGGGAAATCTGGCTGCACTCAGATACACTGGCAGCCAAGTCCCTCCGAAGTGCTGCATGACAGCATGCATTTCTGGATGTTCTTTGTCATGGTTATTGGGTAAGTAAAACGTCTCTCCTCCCCCAAAGTCAGATACTGCCTTCAAGGCCTTTACACGCAGGGGACCCACTGCAGGGGACCCACTTCCCATCCCATGCAGAAATTTTGGAGGGTAGCAACTTTTGCGGTACCCCCTATATCCACACAATGTGATGGGATGGGTGTGGGGCAGGGAATAGGTGGATCTGATTTGGGAGAGGGCAAGCACCCACCGGCCCCACACAAATTGCTCAGAAAAGGTAATTTACCTCCAGGCTGTATTCACTTTTCTGCAGAGCTCCATATTGAGGAGCCCCCATTTAATGGGGCTCTGGAGACAGCCATGGCCAGTGAACCCCAGAGCCAATGTGGAGGAGATGCAGAACCCTAGGATCTGCTCGGCCCTAGGGAGACCCGCTTGGTTGTGCAGGGGTTGAACTATGGCACATTCATTCCATGAGGGGCAAACAGAATGATTTGAGGACATTTCCTCCCCCTTCCACTGGTATTTCTGAGGCAGGACGTGCTCTGAGCCACAGAAATCAGCAATATATATATATATATATAATGATCTAAAGTCATCCCATGTGTAGCTCATCTGAAGTCAATAGGGATAAATCTGGCCCAGTATTTTTAAAGGACTCCTTGAACACATTAAATTGACCTATAATGGCAGCAACAACACAGTATGTTGCCATTTTCTAACTCTAAGTGAACATTGCTGTATTACATTATAGAAGCAGGTTTATTCAATTGAATATATGTTTAATAACTCTACATAGTTCTTAGATTTGTTTTGGTAATTCTAGTAGCTCAATCCAGCCCATAGGAGCATGATAAGCAGAATGACAGAAATTGTATTTCCTCCCTTTGAACGGTTAGTCACTGCTAGAGTATGTCATTCATTGCTAGAAAGCCTCACATTTTACCAAAAATAGATGAGGAAACCAACTGAGGCCAAATTCTACAGTCCTGGATTACGCACAAATCATTTCCTGCACTGGGAAAACCCAACGATCACCCCATAGGAAGGGGCTGGTGTTTACCTCACTCCTGCACAAAACAACTAGCAGGCCTGGCCTTAGTCAACAGGCCATTAGAGAGAAGGGGGAGCACCCTGCACTACATGAGACACTACCACAAAACTGGAGGCACTTTGGGAGAAAGACAGAAGAGGAGACCTTCCCCTGGGCCCCAGGACATGGCTCCTTTATGAACGGAGCTATCCGGGAAACCCTGCCTGTGGTTGCTGTGAAGATTTTCCCCAAGAAGAGCTCCTGTGTACAGCAGCATTATTTTATGTAGGATATGAAAGTCTGATGCTGTGCAAAGTGGTCATACACCCCTCTTCCACCCCTTCTTGCTTATGTCAGACCTCCTGGAGCTTGCATAGTTACAAAAACATGGAGGAGGGCTCCTTAGATTTCAAGGGGAGGAGCAATGATACTCTTAGTGCTCCTGTTTCTGCATTGTGACCCTGGGATTTGCTTAATTTCTGGCCTCTATAAATACAGTAGGTTTTTATTATAAATACAGATTACTGCCCTACTCTACCCTTAATCAGGCAAAATTCTTACTGAAGTTGATGGGAATGCTGCCTGAATAAGGAGTGCTAGATTTGGGGCTTGAGTCTCTTGTCACTTACACAGCACAAGTCTGAACTTCATGGAATTACAACAGTGAAACAGGTGTGAGACAGAATATGGCCCTTGGCCTTTAATAAGTTATAAAACAATCTTCCTAGTAATTGTTTCTGAAACCAAATATCTAAATATTCTGTTACTGTGGACTCTGAAATGAAGAGTAGCAATGTTCTGAATAGAAATAAGATTTGTTTTGCCATTCCAGGGTTACATGATTATTTGGATTTTCTTTGTGCAATGTACTGATTCATTTTTTTAATTTTTTTTTTAACAAATCCTGTATTGAGGTTTATATTACTATTTTCTTATAGCAGGCAAGACAATATTATTATATTACAGTATGCTAGAAATTTGAAACATTAACTTTACTCACATAAGTAATTCCATTTAATTCAGTAGGACTATGTACATCAGTAACATTACTCATATGCATAAATGTTTGTAGGTTCAGGCCCTAATGTGTTTTGGGAAAGTTAAAATAGATGAAAATATACCTAATGCATTCTCCCATTAAAAATCATCAGACAAAAATATAAATTGGGTGCTTAATAAACATAGCAAAAATAAAAAATAAAAATCTATAGGTAACTATAGAGTAGCCTGTAGAAAAGCAGCTATAATGTGCCTATACTTATTAAAGCATGTCAATATAATTACAAATAAATAGAAAGGCTATATATATCTATATCTATCTATCTATATCTATATAGATATATATATCTTCTTAATAGCAAATGAGAAATTGGATGCATAGAGTGATGTTGTTTTGATACAGAGTCAAACCAGTCTCATATTTAGTAAAATTTAATAAAAATAAAGGGATTTGTTCATGATTTTCCACATATGTATTTTTTTCTTTCCTTGTTTTGGAATTTCAATAATATATTTTAATAACTGCAGGTATGCTATAGTCTATTTTCTGCAATAGATAACAAAATATCTCATCAATATTTAAATAAAATAAATATATAAAAATAAGGTTACCAAAACATCAACAATATATGAGAATTCTTTGCTTTTTCAATAATTTTTTCAGTTTGATTTAAAGAACTATTCAACAGACTTGGATTAATAAATAATAAATAAAATAAAATAATAATAATAATAATAATACCTAGCTCTTATATAGTGCTTTTCATCAGTAGGTCTCAAAGCACATGACAAAAGAGATCAGTATAATTATAATTTATTCCTTAAACCTAACATTCATGCTGTATTATGCAATGGTCCAGTCCTGCTCCCACTGAAAACAATGGCGAAACTCCCATTGATTTTAACTGGAGCAGAACCAGATGCCTATTTGTTTCAACAACCAGGTATAACTTCTCATAACTCATCTATCTGAATATGAGAAAAGCAGTTAGGTTTTCCAGACTGGAAATTAAGGTCCGAGTCCCACAACTGACTGAAACATCCCAGAGTCTGCCCTGAGTCCTGTTGAAGTCAATGGAGCTCTGCGCACAGTCTGTTTACGGGATCAGTGCCCTATTTACCTACGCATACTTGCTTTAGCACACCTGTGAGGAGTACTGCAGATAGTCTCGTGTCTTAAACTCTGTATCACAACCGACAGAGGCTAAAATTAATTTCCAGTGTAACTCCATTTAAGTCACTGTCGACACACCAGGGATAGGGCCCCAGGTCAGTTATTACTTTATCTAAATTGTACAGTTTTCTTTCATTTCAATGTACTGATTAAATTTTAAAAAATACAATTTAGTAATTATTTCTATGCAAAAAATCATAAAACATACTCTGGAATAATCAAGCTCTCGGGGTGTGGAGTCAGTTAAAGCGCGGACCAGGGCATTCATCATACTGATTGGAGGAGAAGGTGGGGAGGGCTGGGAAGGTTCCTGCTGTAAAGGGCTCTTTGGTTTGGAAGGCAGCCGACCTCTTCTCCCTTTCAGGCTATCAGTACGGACAACTGATTAAAGAAGAACAAAAATCAGTCCACAAAGACATCACCAAAAAGCTACAACCACAAATGAGCACCAGGTTAGTTCTTAATTATGATTAGTCCAGCAAAAACCATAATATGCTTCCATTTAGATAGATAGATAGATAGATAGATAGATAGATAGATAGATAGATAGATAGATAGATAGATAGATAGATCACTGCCATCCTTAATTGCAGAGATATAAGTGAATATTATAAAACAGTGTGAAGCTCAGACTTGTAGCTAGCAATGTTACATCTGAACAGCACCCTTTTATGTAACCTCAGTTCTGTCCCTGTAACTTTTTTTTACACACACACACACACACACACACACACACACACACACAAATACAAACTCTAATAGTAATATTAATAATGTACATTTAAGCCTTCTTACTGCAGAATTCTTAGCTTCCTTAAAACACTTCACATGCTCTGGGCCTAATTCTGAAAATGCTTACTCATGTGAGTACTCCCATCAGTGGGACTACTCACATACTTAAGCATTTGCAATATTGGGGCCTATGCATTCAATCCTGGCTCCATTACAATCAATGGCAAACCTTATATTTAATTCCCTGAGAACAGACCAGCGCCCTATGTAAAGGTACACAGGACACAAAGTAATGCAGCCCCTCTATGAGGTGACAGCCAACTGCAGTACAGCACACTGTACAGCAGGAAAGGGAGGAGAAACTTTGGCCAAGGTCACTGGGAGGAAATCTTTCTCTGATGACCTTGCTGATCTTGAACCTATGGTTCCAGAGAATCTAGATATTATAAACCTAATGCCTGGGGAAAAAAACCAACAACTTACATATATTGCATATACCCACACTTTGGGGGTAAGTAAACTAGAAAGCCTATCATTATAAAATTCCTAATAAAAATTAAATCTATATATTTTAACATAAGCAAATTTAATATTCAGATATTTGTGATTATGATAGCACATGTTCCTTACCTTCTTTAACCATGCCGACACTGAGACACTTTTGAAAGCGGCAGTACTGGCATCTGTTACGACGTCTCTTATCCACTGGACAGTTTTTATTTGCCAAACAAACATATTTTGCATTTTTCTGAACTGTTCTCTGAGAAAATGCAACACAGAAATAGTCAACTGATAGTTTCTTGAATGAGCTAGGACCTGACAAGATGTATTTTAATTACAATGTGAAAAGCGACAGTGCAATTTGTATAATTAGATAAAATTAATTTCCTAACACATTAGCCTGCAGGAAAAACAGTTTTATTGGTGTTAGCTGCTGACAATGAAAATTGTCTAGGATTGTTCTGAAGCAAGTCTCAGGAGACAGCCAACTTTGAATGATAAAATCATATCTGAAATTACCAGGTCATCGCATCTACCTTTGGGGATTAGATTATCTCCGCTTTTAATATCCCTTTGGGAACAATTTTCTACTTGGTTCATTCCCCTGATTATTACTGACCTTATTAAAATAGAATCAAAATGATCTGGTATGTACTTCTCTTGCTATCGCTGTTGTTAGTCAAATATCACAATAACTGGTTTTGCTAGCCATTAAAATCAGTACAGATGAAATCAAAACTACTAAAATCAAACCAAAAAACCCCCAAACCTTTCACAATTTAGCTAACTCTCATGGAAAAATAACTTATTTTGGAGCAAATGAATGGAGTTATATTGTATTGACACTTGCTTAGCTATAAAACAAATGTTTGGTGAGGATGCTGGCCAATTTATTTTTAAAATCCTACATTTATATTCTAACAAATAATTTTGAAAACTATCAAATAATTCAGATTTTATAAAAATAAATTAAGACTAGAAAAAGAATAAAGCAGATATTGGTACAAACAGTGCAATGTGTTTTAATATTTAAAATCAATGCTATTTCAGTAAATAACTCAATTTCACCACAGATGAGCATTTAATTGCAAAGACTTAAAAGCAACAACAATAAAACTCATAATTACTGTGACATTATAAACTAAATATTTCATCAATATGAAATTATGTAGAAAAATGTTATTTCTTTCACATTTGTGTTCCTTAAAAACAAGATCAAAAGTAATAAAAATAAGAAACACATCAAAGCATTCACTGCTTAAACTGCAAATTGCATCTTAGACTTGGAAAATCATTTTGTAAATGTATGGCCCAACCCTGCTCCCATATAAATTCAAAGCAGTTTTGCTATTGACTGCCATAGGAGCAGGAACTTAATAGCTACTTTTCCCAGATGATTTTGGTACCTATTCTAATTATGTTTAAACAACTAAGAGTTTTAATAGATATGTGTATTTTTACCATATTATAAAAGTATTATAATTGAGTAATGTTACTAGTAGTAAGTGCAATAAAAAATGCTTTAAACTTCCTGCTCCTATCAAAGCCAATGCAAAAACTCCCATTAACTTCAACAGGAGCAGGTCTCTGGTCTTTACAGAAAGAAATTGACTAAATCAAATCTTCAACCTTGATACTAATAAATCAAGCCCTAAGATCTACCCCAAGCTCTACATTTAAACATGCCATTTGTAAGAGTAAACTGAAACCTTACATACGATGTGTAAAAAACAAAAACAAATACTAAAACCTAGCATTAAAAACAAACAAACAAAAAAATACATAAACCCAGAAAGCATAAGCAGAAAGTTTCTTCACAGTAAATGCATTATGTATTACCTGTCCCCAGAACCTTCTCAGTCTCAGAGCTAATACTGAGGCACTGTATAGTGCTTAGTCATTGCACTACGTAATAGCTTTCACAGATCAGAATTCACTGGTTTCTAAACGAAATAGTTGTAGTCAAGCAGCAACTTCCTAGCATGACAAATGTTGTTTTATAACATACATTGACTCAACTGCCTCCTTGGCATGTCCTTAAATCTACATTTCTTTGTATTACCCTATGGAGGGAGATTACACTTTTCATTGTTACTGCCAGCTGAATTATCGGGTGACTATCAGGACGTCTGTATTTCATGCCTTGTTTTAAAAATATTTAAATTAGTCTGAATGACTCAGTAAAGTCCAGTTTGTTGAGAACAAAATAAATGCAGCTAGATTTATTTCAAGAGAAGCTCCTGAAACAGTTGCCCTGCACTCCACGGAAAGACATTATGGGCCAGACACTGGGCTGGTGTACATCAGGTTAGCTCCATTGATTCAGCTGACTAAGGCCTTGTCTACACAGTGTGTTAGTCCACACCAGAGCAGTGTAAATTCTAGTGCAGCCTAGCATGCTGCACTTTGACTGGCACATGCGGACTCTGCTGGCGCCCACTAACTGTCCGATAGCATGCATTCTTAGTACTTTTTGAAAAGGCTGGGATGACATTAACGCACACTAGGGAACTTTTAGTGCACGGCAGCAGGGTCCCACAGGCCAGTTAGTGCATGACACACACTACTGTGCACTAGAATTTACACCCCTTTGGTGCAGACTAACATACCGTGTAGCCACGCCCTTTGATTCTGGCTAAGAACTAGCCCAATCTCTACACTACATCCTCTGGAGGATATGATTTGGCTTTGTATGAATAGTCAGCTGGTGTCTACCTTCCCCCACCAGACTACCCAGATGATGTGTTTTCACTCTAATATACACTTTGCTCACAGAATCATCCTAACTTTTCTGGGTGAACTGATCAGCATAACAACAACCAAAGCAGTCAATGGTTAGCGTGAATGGTGTGGGGATGACTTGGGATGGGGGTTGGTGTGCGTGTGTAAGTATATGTGGTTCTCACCTTAAAGAAGCCCTTGCACCCCTCGCACGTCCGTACCCCATAGTGTTGGCAGGCAGCATTGTCCCCGCACACAGCGCAAGTGCCTTCTCCAGATGAGGAGCTCCTGCTGGGCGGGGAAGGCAGGCCACTGCTGCTGCCACTGCTCTCGCCCAAGAAGCTGGAAGTGGCTGCACTGAGGCCCAGTGGCGAGAAGGCTAAGGCGGCTGCTCTTTTGGCCAGGGGGAGCCCATAAGGATGGTTCTCCATAGTGGCTTGACCGGCAGTGGGTCTGTCAGATCCCAGAGGCAGGCTCAGGGCAGCAGGGTCATAGCACATGTGGGCACCAGCTGCAGGCGTGTGGGGTGGTGAGTGCTTGAAGTGGAAGAGGGGGAAGCGGGTGGGCACAGTCTTCATAGGGGCAGAGTCCATCAAGTGGCTGGGGGCCATGCAGGTCTGTGCAGGCTGCAGCGGATGTGGGGGTTCGTCCCACATGGAGGCCTGATGAGAAGGGAATCCAGGGGTGGTGGGCGTGGAAGGCGGGGACTGCTTGAAGTACATGGAGGTGCTGGGCATCCCTTCATCTGTGGAGGGGGGCAGTGAGGAGTGGTAACTATGTAGCCGGCTGTCTTCCATTTTTATGAGGGGCCTCTGGCTGGAGGAGGCAGATTGCATTTGGTACAGGCAGGAGGGCTTGAGCTCATAGCTGCCAGAGTAACCCTCCATGAAGGTGCTGAAGCTGGGCAGGGAGGTGGTGGCGGTGGCAGTGATCTCGGTGCTGCTCAGGTCCATGGTCAGTTTGGCGTAGTCAGGATTCATGATCTCCGAGCTGTACTCTGAGCCATATGCGTAGGTCTGAGCTGCATAACTCGAACCAGGAGGTGAAGGGCTATACTGGGCTTGCACACAGGGCATATCTGCAAGGGCAAAAGGGGCCATTAGCAACAACAACAAACAACCACCACCACGCTGCGGCTGCAGCTTCGGGTCATCACTTACAACTCTCTTCGCCTTTTATGGTGATTTCCTGCATTTCACAGAGTGAAATTGGACACCCACTGCCAGAATGTGGGAGTTATAAATTTCCTCTGAGTACTAAGTATTTGAGAAGAAATATAGATTAGATGCATATGGGGCTACATTCAGTTACATTGGTTGAAATCACTGGAGTTGACCCAAATTTACACTGGTGTAAGTGAGAGCAGAAGCTGGCCCTGACTGCCTTAGATCTGCTGCCTAATAGACAGAGATGTCAATGAGAATTAAACAAGAAGCATGAAAACAGTATATGAATACATGCAATTATGCCATAACATTTTCATAATGGAAAAACCACACTATCACAGTCTATTCTATTTTATATATATCAAAGACACAACTGAAATCACTGTATCTGTTACTGAGGAGCTGTGAAGATAAATACTTCTTACTTGACCTAGAGTCTACATATTGTATTTCTGATCAGATCATAATTAAGGGTGATATCTTGCCATCAGCTTTAAGAAGAGCTCCCCATTATAGGGAGGACTGCTAAAAAAGATGGCACAATCGACCCTAACATTTTTTAAAACGTAAAGGCAACAGTATTTCTGTCCTGATTATTATAGGAGATCTAGGCTGAGGTTGATACTAGTCCTGTATTTTTTTTTCATTGCATCATGAAAGTAAATCCAGTTCACTCATAGCTAAAATGATGACTCTAGTAACACAAAGAGTTGATTTCTTTATTTATTTTCCACTTCTCCATTCTTCACTTTATTGCTCATAGGACATTATAGACCCAATACAGCAATCTTTATGAGGTTTGCCTGCTTTAGCACTACAGGTTTCAAGCCCAGTATTTGCGATCAAAGCTAAAGACAGTCACTGAGTTTCACTTTAACAAAATATACATTGTATTATTAGTTAGTGGAAATGCTTTCACATGAAAAACCTGAGAAAGTAAAGAAGTATTATTACCCTTGGAGGAAATATATTTCAAAATTAGGCCTAGTTTATCTCTTCATAACCAATATAATTCATATTCCAGAGGCACTGGATAAATGATACATACAAACATTTCCAAAGTTTAAAGATAGCTGTTCTTCCTGGATGTTTTAAGAAGACCCTTTACTTTGGTTTCTTAAAACATGTACAAGAAACTCTCACACAAAAATCAAATTAATTTCTATTAAATAAATTTGTATTCCTACTTTGTAGAGAAACATTTAAATTAAGAATAGATTTTAATTATTGTATTTTCATGTCAGAAGAAAGACCAGGAGGGTCTTATGCTCAGGAGGGAAAGACCAGCAATTTCAAGTTTTCAAGGAACTTTGTAAAAATGAGGGAGAAATGTATTGCTTTTGTTTCCTAAAATGAGTCTTTGAAGACTAATTGTATTTATATAGCCAAATACTATATATAAATATATATTTTAAAATAGGACAAAATCTTCATAAATCTTACCTCAGAAATCTTATTTATTTTTATTTCTAAAATGTGCTTGCCAGTCTCTGGAGGCATACACACAATTGAACTAACACAAATTAAGAAAGAAAACTCAGTGTCAACTTGTGATATTATCAAACAAGGGAAGTTAAACAACTGGTTTTCCTAAATATGTTGATTATATGTTAATAGAGTAAAAGGAAATGAAACTCCTTCCATACACCTCCCATGAAAATTAATTGAGAAATGCAGTTTAACAAGCAGATAAATAATGTCACAAATTGACATGTTGACACACAATCTTGTGAGGGAGAAGGATTTTCTGCCTGTGCTGAATAGGAGCAGGAGTTGATAAGACATGACCTGCTGTTCCTCTTCTCTTCAGCAAGAAAACCTGCACTACTGAATATAACATGGCTATTTCACTTTAAGAAACTATTATGTTAAATTTGCTATAAGGGAATAGAAATCTGCATTAAACCCTATTTGAAGAAAAGGGGGAGGAAAGAATTAAGGTAAGGATCTATTCGGCTCTGTAGAACTCCTCTTACTACTGATTCCCAGTGTGATCTACTGACTAGTTCTAACCCGTTTTTTCTTTCTACTTTAAGCACTGGGATTAGTTTTCCTCAAAAATAAATAATAATGTGATAATTTAATAATTATTATGTTTTAACAAAAGGTGCTTAAAATAATCATGAGACATTTTAAAACGATGTATTAGCAAGACCAAGATAAATAAATACAAAATCTGGTTAGGAACATTTCAGAGGCACTAACCTTTCTCAAATCTTTGCAAGAATGTTACATGAGAATAGGAGTTAATAAAGTTCTCAATAACATCCCACCCACTTGCTTGCAATTTTCTCTTTCAATTTTTACACATTGTTGGTTAGGGACTTTTAATTCCTATGGATTCAGTCATAACAGTAAAAGTTTTATTAAATACAGTCTCTGAATGACTATGAAATTAAATCGGGGACCAAATTCTGCTTGAAGGTAAACTCCTTGCGCCCTGTTCAAAGCGAAATGGTATTGCAAGAGCGAAATTTGCCCCTACAAGTTTGAAAATATTAAAACTGTTGATAGTATTTGCAAAAGAAGCTCGGCGTATTGGCAGGAGACTTTATTCTCACACCGATTCCACTAATTCCTGGTTGTTGGGAGAAGCCAATTGCCTGAATTCTGCTCTCTGTTCCCCGGGGGTAAACCCAGAATAACTCCACTGACTTCAAAGGAGCGACTCTGCATTTACACCGTGTACTTGGGGGCTGAATACGCAGTGTTAGAGCTCTGGGCCCCCAGCCCCCGTGTGCTCGCTCGCCCGGGAAGTGTCTGTTACCTGGAGGGTATCTTGCTCGCTGAATGGTGGGGCTGGTTGTCTGGACGGCGGAGGCTGCAGGAGGAGGCGGAATGCGGGCTGGCTGGGACCGCTCTGCGGGGCCGGGTTTGGAGTCGGGACTCAGCGTGGGGCGCTCTTCCGACCCGGGCTCTGTCACACAGCAGGGAAAGAGAGAGGGCGGGAGTCACAACGTGGTCTGCACCCGATCGCGGCTGAGACCAGCAGCCCGGCACGGCGACTGCCCCGGGCACTCCGAGACCCGGGCTGAAATGACGCCGTGGGACTGCAAACAAGCCGCAGAGCCGGGAGGCAGGTTCGGAAGGGAAAGTCACACCTCGGCCACCTGCAGCCTGGGCTAACAAGGCGCTAACGTGGGAACTGGGAGGGGAGAGACAGATGCACAGTTCAGCCCCCACCCCCCCAGCTTCCCCCAAACTGGCGAGGGGCTTCTCGTGTTCCTCAGAAAGCAGGTCGCAGCCTTTCCCCTAGAGGTTAGGCAAACTCCAGCCCTAATGCTGCCACCCCCCTTTCTCTCTCGCTCAGGACACCAGGGGAAGAGTCGGGAGATGCCACGGAAAGGAAGTTTACACACTTGTTTCAATTGCAGTGTTATGGCAATATCAGGATCGGATTGGGAGTAAAGCCAAGAAAGCCGGCTCCTTTCGCCCAGCGAAAACGCACAGAGAAGGGCGTCGTGGAAAATGTTTAGCAACTTTCCCTCTAAATTGCTTGGACTTTTGTCCCGCATGTGCGGGCATTTTCGGGGGCCAGCAGGAAGTTTAAATCCGGGTGGATCCAGGCCAGAGGGGACAGTTATGTCCGAGGCAGACAGACTCTGGCTGTGAACTGAAAGGATTTCTTACACCCCAAGCTTGCCTTCCCTGTGCAGCCCCCGAAGGGTCGGCGCGCGCTCTCTCCCCAGGGGGGTGGAGGAATCCCGGGGACCAGCCCCCAAACCTAGATCAGCACCAAAGCCAGGCTCTGTTCTCGACCTGCCCCGGAGCTCTGCCTCGGGCTTGCGGCGCCCCTCGCATACTGTATAAAAGCGATGCTTTAGTCTAGTCTGGGGTAAGAGACCCCCCAACGGGGCGGGCATCCAGTACCGACACCATTTTAAAGAAGTTCCTTTCCCTCTTCCGATGATATTCAGCACCTGAAGGGATCCGCAACGTTTGCTGTCCTCGTACCTGACTGACAACCCCCCCTCTCATTCAGCAAGTGCAGCACTAAAACCCACTGCCTTTCTCCTGGCCCCCGACGGCCCCAGCGTCCTCTTCTGCCCTCTCCCCCTGGTGCTTTGCGATGGCTCATCTCTTACCTGGTTTGGCTTTTTCGCGCTTATTCTTGAAGCCAACATCTGCGTATCAGAGGGGAGGCTTTGCATTTCGGCGGGGATGCACTAACACCGCCGCCCGTGTCAGGAGAGACACCCCCCGCCCCCCAGCCCTTGTGTCTATGAGCGCGAGTCCCGGTCAGGAACTTTCGCCTACTTTTGCCATTATTCCCCGCGAAGCGCCCGGGGTGTCAAACGCTCATCTGCTCATCTCCTCGGGTTTTTCATCCCTCCCTGCTCTTGCAAGGCCACTTCTCCCACTGCACTGAGCGCCCCAGGGTTCCTCTCCTCCCCCAAAGCCGCCGGTTACCTAGAGACACTCTCTGCGCCTTCAAACATGCAACACTCCTCCGGACTGCAGCCGCTGAGCCAGGAGCTGTAAATTAGGAAGGAATAACTACCCTTGTCAAAGCGCCTTTCTTCCTCCTTACACATTACATTCAGCCCCAAGTGACACCCCTCACCCCCCCCCCCCCGGTAATCTGAGGAGGAAACCGTGAAATGCTCCATTGTGATTGTGGCTCTTCAGCGGAGTTTCGAAACCTTCCTTTACCCCGGGAGGGACCGCGAAGGGGAAGCGTCACTGAATTAAAGTTTCAGCTGCATGTCGAGCAGCGGCTACTTTGTCATTTAATCGCTACGGAACTATAACACCAACCCACGGAACTCCAGCAAATCGCGCTCAACTTCAGTCAATTTCATCTCTGAGCGGCCCCGGCCGTTCTCTGTTTCTCAGCCTCTCGCTTTCACTGTGTTATCATTGAGACAAGAAGACTGTAACATACAACAGTCTCCACGGAGAAAAAAAGAAAATGAATTGAAGAAGCTAATAAGGTGAAGCAGGCTGGAGAGAATCCCAGTGATTAATTCCCGAAATTTATTTGAAAGTGACTCTCGCAGAGTCTCCCCCTCTCCCCCCCCCCCCGAAAATAGCATGTTCCGTCCTCTATTTGGGAAAACGTTGGGAGTTAAATCCTTTAGCTCAAAATAGGGTGAAAACCAAACAACACTTCTCAACAATGTAAGTTAAAGTATTAAAGATTAGACGATCCATACCGCCACCGTGACAGCGCAGTATCGCGATACTGCAGACCAATAGCTGTCCACAATATACCAAACTTGGATGCCTATTAGACAGTATGTTATTGATTCTTTTAAAGATAGAAGCTGTTTCGCAGTTATTAAGAGAGAGACATTTATACAGCGAGTAAGGCAGCGAGTGAAATGCGGCTCCTCTGTACTGTAACACACGTGCTGGGTCAGTATAGTATGTAATTACAATTTACGACCTCCAAAGGGAAAAGTGCAAATTTCTTAGGAGCATCTGCCAGGCAGACGTGCCTAGCAAAGATCCCACCTCATTTCATTACAATATGCCACATTCCAACAATTACCTCTTCGGCGAACTCTTCCAGCAGCCTCTGGTTTGTTCTCTCCTAAAGCGAGATCAGATCAACCTGTCCTGCCGTCCCTATTAAACAGTCCTAACTCGCACAAACAAAACCACTTATTTCCCAAGCACAGTTAAAGGAAGAGACAAATTACTGCCATTCTTCACCCGAGCTGCAAACTCCCCACCGCCGGCGGCAGCATCATTTCCATGACAACAACTAGCAGAAATACCTTAGTATCGGCTGAGGCTTCTATTCCACAAACCCAGCTCTCCTGTTTTAGGAGAGGAAAAGTCTCAAGTACGTGCTAACAGAACAGCATCAAATATATATCCACCCAGGACAGAAAGGAGTAAAAGTTTCAGGTTACAGCCCCCAGCATGTTAGATTAGTAACACTGATGTTCATTACAAACAGTTGTCATTTCAAGAGCAATCTAACCGGCAGCACAACTTTTACCAAGTCCATCCACATTCTCTCTCTCCCATTCATATATACATACTTGATTGCTGTGGCGGTTCCGTCTTTACATCTAGTTTGTAAAAGCCTGTTTCCTTAAATGTGCATGTAGGCTCCGTCCAGTGGCAAAATTATAAAAGGCAAACCCAAGAGGTTCTTGGAGGCTGTATATCTGGAGGCTGCGTTATCCCGAGTCATGGGAAAGGATTACAGAAGCTTGAGAGACCAGGAGCTGAGAGCAGCCTGCTGCTGCTGCTGGTGGTGGTGGTGCTCCGGAGTGGAGCGTGTGTGTGTGTGAGAGAGCGAGTGATGATCAGCCAGCTGCAGCAATGTGCCTTTGTTTATATGCGCTGGCTCAGTGCTAGAGATCTGCCTCTGTCTCTCTCCGGGTCTCTTTCTCTGTGTGTGTGAGGAGAGAGGAAGGAGACTCCTCTGCTGCTGCTCTCTCCCTCTCCCTCTCTCTGAACGTCATTTATGTGAGAGGAGCCCTAGCGGCCTCTCCATAGAGCGATTGGAATGCGAGACGTCAATAGTGACGCCATGGGAGCCTGACGCTACCGCCCCCCCCTCCCCTCCGCCCCAGAGTCTATGAGTCTCTCCTTCGGTACAGTACAGCGTGTGTGAGAAAGCCCCGGCCCCGCACCTACACTGCCGGCATCTGGCTGCGACGCTCTGCTTAAATTTTCAGAGTGCTGTCAACCTGCGAGGCGTTACTGGGAGGGGAGAGGGAGGATATGGCTGGCAGGCTGGGTCTGAGTATAGGAGGCGCGAGAGTGTTAGTGGCAGTGTAGATATTTATCAATAATATCTATGGCGAGGATTAATAATTAGAGCAATGCCTTATGCTGCTACTGTACACAGTAGCATTGCTTAACCGTGTATATTTCAAGAGAAAATAAGAGAGTATTTAATAAGGTAAAGTTTAGCCGGCACTTTGGACGCGTAAACCGCGCTTATTAATGATGAGGATGAGGATGTTTAAAATTGTTTAAGAGAAGAAAGTAAAAGGAAACTTTTTAACGTGTGCAGGTTCTGAAGGATCTCATTATACCCGGCCGGGTCTCTCTGCTCGGGTCACATATGTCGGTCACCAGTCACTTCGGGAAACTTCATCATCATAGGTGTAGCTGTAACTCAATTTGCTTTCGCTCTAGCTGGGCTCTGAGCTCTCAGTTATCCATTGTAACAAATGATTGTTGCTCTACCTGATTCTCTGTTTGCTCGCGTGTCTTCGCAATGCGAATGAGGGTATGCTCAGGAGGAGGCTTTACTTTCTTTTAATAATAATTGTCCATATAATGGATTAATTTGCACCGTTCAAACAAATAAGAGCTGGACATTGCAAACTGCATAGAAAATACAAATTTGAATGAAACAGCTGCGGCTGCTGCTCACACACACATGCAGCAGGACGAGGAGGGAGTGAAAGAAGAAACGCCGATCGCACTTTCACTTTGTTTAGGGTGGATTCACGATCCTCCTTCTCTGGTGTCTACATTACACAGTTCCTGGGAACTAAATGGGTTTCTGCACTCAGTCCTGTGGAGCTGGCTTTCTTGCTCTTCCTCTCCGGACCGAGAGGTGCAGTTGTGATTTGAAGAAGGAGACAAGGGTTGGCTTGCTATTTAGAGGGGTTTTTTGGGGGGGGAGGGGGTGTCTTTGTGAATCCGTGTGGGCATGCGGGTAAGAGTCTAACTGAAACGAAGCGGAGCTTTTAATAAGTAACTTGCAGTGAGTCCGATACCAGAAGCCCACCGGGGCACTGCCCAGCGCCCTCGATCTCCGGTGTCAGTGTCACATCCCTTCCCAATCCATCTCACAGAGGGAGCACTTTGGTTCCAAGCGAACAATCCGGCCGCAGGCGGGTACCCAACACTAGATATTTTTTTCTACTTTCTTATGCAGCGAGCCCCTTTCGGAGCCAATCAGAGGGGACACGTCACCATGGAACGCCGTCCTCTTGCCGGCGCGCCCAATCCTCGCACACGATGCGCCGGGCTCCATTCCAAGGGGCGGGACCCGGGGGGCTGACGCACAAGAGGCGCGTGATTGACGCAAGCTGTGTTGCTAAATTTAGCCTCTGGCCTGTGCAGGCCGATTGCGATCGCGCGGGGGAGGGGGCGGAGCCCATTGAGCGGCGGCGGCGGGCGCGCGCGCGGGGCTGGGGCTATTTTGGGTCCTTGCTTTGATCCGGCCAAACCAAATATAGCTGCAGCCGGGTATTTATAGCCCTGGCGAGTCCCAGTGTCGCGAGGGCCGCGCCCCCGGCTGGCTGGCGGGCTGCCTGCCTCGGGGCGGGGGGATCGGGGCCGGAGCTCGCCCTCCCGCCCGCCCTTAGTCCGGGGCGCGGCGGGTCGGGGCGCCGGGGCCGTGCCCAGGGTAGTGCCGCCGCCGCCGCGGCCGGCAGAGAGCCGGGCTGGCCCGTGGGCAGCTGCGCGCTGCCGAAGGGGAAGCCGGAGAAACGTCCCGGCAAGAGGCGCCGCCGGGGGCCGTGGCAGCCCCGCAGCCCGGCGCTGCAGCGTCCCACCGAGCGCCCAGCCCCGTGTCGGGCTGGCTGACGCGGTGCCCCGGCGCGGGGGCGGCCGGCGATTCCCCGCTCGGGAATGCGCAGCGCCCGCGGTCACTTGCCCTTCCCGGCCGCCGGCCAAGCGCCCCGCGCTGGTCGCCGGGCGGTCCCGGCTCAGGGCGCGGGCGGGCAGGGGGAGCCGGGATCCCACCTGCCCTGGGCTGCGGGCAGGGCGCGGACTCCGTGCCAAGGGCTGCCCCGGCCGGGCGCTGTGGGGATACCCCTGTCTGATGCAATGGAGCGGAGCAGGGGGGGGGGGGCGGCGGGCTCGCATAGCGGAGCGGTGACCTCACGGCAGAAGCGGCGGCTTGTTAGGAGCCCCCGCCCGCCTGTTGAGTAAGCGCTTTGAGAAGTGAAAATGCCATGACGGGCCGGTGCGCTCATCCCCGGGGCTGACAAGCCGCAGACCAGGGGAGATTCCCTTTGATGCGCTCCCTGTGTGGGCGGGCCGGGGCAGAGGGAACTGGTGGCACTTTCCGCCCGGCGTTCCCCCCTGCACAGCCGCGATAAAAATACTTCGCTTTCCATGTTGTCATCTGCCTACTCGTCCCGGTGTGCCTGGCTGTAAAGGGAACTGGAGAGAGTGCGCAACGCCCGCTGCGTGGCCTGCCCAGCGGAAGGGCTGCGGCGCTGCCTGAGATTTTCCTCAACCCAGTTCCTGAGTTAGCCCAGTGACCCGATTACCTTTTTATTCTCGTAATTCCTCCCTTTGATTACAGCCCCCCCCCCCAGTTTAGAGAGACATCATCAACTGGGAAATCCGGTTTCTGTTTCACAAATAGCGCCTAAAATAACAATCACTGAAAGGTCCGCGAGGGAAGAAATCTGCATGTGTTCAGTTTGCTTACTTGTCAAGTCTGACAGTAGCCTTCCTTATTGAAAAGATCGTTATACAAAGCAGGGGCAGAAAAAGCCTTAGTAATGTGGGGAGGATTTTAAAATAATTAAGGACACCCTATTTGAAGGATATGCTACCCAGGGGCGGCTCCAGGCACCAGCACACCAAGCCCGTGCTGGGGGCAGCAAGCCATGGGGGCGCTCTGCTGGTCGCTGCCAGGGCCTAGAGCTGCCCCTGATGCTACCATAGACTGGATTTGGGTGTGTGTGTGTCAAAAAGTCAGGTTGACAGTGTCCCTTGAAACACTTGAGGCCAAGTTCCTCCTTGGAGTAGTGAGTTGTAACCAGTTATTTGGAATTAATCTCTGCTACCCTGCAGTAAGTGTAGTTATACCCAGGGAGATTGTAGTCAATTTTGTACAAATTTATGCTAGTGCCCACTATGTGCTTTTGAAACACTTGAGAAGGAGGGGCCCTGTTCCAGACAGCACTTAGTATTTGAGGACAGACAAGTGAACAAAAGTTAGGGGAAAGGGAACAACAGACCAGTTATATAATATTTATATACAAGTCAACTTGATTCATTGTAAGCAGCATGGTGGAAGTGGGTCTGTAAGAGGGACTTAAATGTAGGGGCTTATGAATGAGTTCAGGGACGTCTTCCTATGCATGGGGGGAAAAGTGTGGGGGGGGGGAGACTGGTGAATGGGTAGACAAGTCTAGAAGTATTGGGATACTGAAGGAGGCAGCACAAAGCTTGATCAGGGAGAATAGGTAGGAAGGGTGGAGTTCTGTAGAGCTGATGGTGATAAGGAGAAGATTCAATCTGATGCAATAGACTAGGATGGGGAGCAAGTGAGGGATTAACTTTCAGTTTTTCAACTCGTGTATTGTACAAATAACTTGGCTGTGATAACTTTAACTGTTGGGTATAAACTTCTTATTTGAAGTGGCAGTTGATTGCTCCAAGCACCGATTAAAGCATAGACTCTCTAGGTCCATTCCTAGGCCTCAAGCTCCTGGAATCATTTGATTAAGAAGGTCAGCTTTCTTTTTTTAAAAAGTAAATGCATAGCCCTGGAAGTGGTGAAGAAAGGCGTGAATACAGGATATGATTCTAATTAAGACACTGACATATGCCTGAGTCTGCAGACAGCCTGGAACCGTAGCTCTGAGAGAGGTGAACTATCCCAATGCATTTCAGTGGGGTGTTAATGCCAACACCAGGGCCGGCTCCAGGCCCCAGCACGCCAAGCGCGTGCTTGGGGCGGCATGCCATGGGGGGCACTCCGCCGGTCGCCGGGAGGGCGGCAGGCGGCTCCGGTGGACCTCCTGCAGGCGTGCCTGCGGATGCTCCACTGGAGCCACGGGACCAGCGGACCCTCCGCAGGCACGTCTGCAGGAGGTCCACCGGAGCCGCGGGACCGGCGACCGCCAGAGCGCCCCCCGCGTCGTGCCGCTGTCCTTGGGGCGGCGAAATTGCTAGAGCCGCCCCTGGCCAACACCAACTGCTTTAGGGGACTTTGACAACACTAGTCCAGCAAAGGACCCTGTGGGTGGCAGGAGGGGAAATGTGCAGCAAGCCCCACCCACCCAAGCAGATATAATCTAGCTGCTGGAATAAGTACTGGAATCCTCATGCTATAACCTCTGCCTTTCTGGGGCTGGGAGAAGGAGAACCCATGCTACCTCTTTGGGAGGGGAAGGAGGTTATCATGCCAACTGCATTTCAAAATAGGAGGTGTGGTCAAGGGTAAGGCTGTTGGGTGGAGCCACAGTGTAGGTCCATGGGGTGTGCAGGGGCAATTTCTGCCCCAAAAGAATGTCTGAGATAAATTTAGGTGATTGAAACCAGGGGTTTGACTGTTATAAATATGTTCTGTTTGCTTTATCCACAATAGTTCTGTTTTCCCAGACAGAAGCTCCACCAACTAGTGGAATTGCCTGAAATTTTGTGATACCACAGATGGGGAGGCTTGAATATTCCTGAATTGACTCAGTCTGCTTGGCTTTTAAGAACTAATTCTTTCTTGTGTGTGCAAATCCAAAATTAAAAGCATGGAAGATAGTGAATTAAACAAAGGAACAACTTCCCTTCAAACATACTTTTAACTCAAACAGTGATGCTATTAATGCACTTCATGTATCTGAAGAAGTGGGTTTTTTAACCACGAAAGCTTATGCCCAAATAAATCTGTTAGTCTTTAAGGTGCCACCGGACTCTTCATTGTTTTTGTGGACACAGACTAACACGGCTACCTCTCTGATATTAATGAGATAATGGTGGAATTATAAATCTAACTGCCCACACAAGAGTTGATTTGGTTTTGAAGAGAAAAGGACCAGGTAAGTTTCAGACCTGTAAGCACAGCATCTTATTAAATAAGATGATCATGATGATACATTCACAGGGATCTTAATTTAAGTAAATGTATTATTGAATAATGGCACAATTCTGAACGAAATCCCTACTGGAACTGTATTGATGGTGGAGAATGGTGGACACACATTCATAAAATATGTTTGGCATAAGCTTTAATCCTCACATAAACACAGTTCTGTTTGATGGAGTCTGCTTCTAAAAAAGAAGAGACAATGCGTATCCTTGCCCGGGATAAAGACTAGTATTTATCCAACAGGTGGTTAGCTTTTCATGAAATAGATGCTGTTCAGACCCAGGTTGCTGCTGTTCAGCCCCAAGGAGATGAAACTCTCTTTGAATTACAACTAATAAAATAACAAATATTCTTGACTTTCTCTGTTAACTTATTTAGTTCAAACTATTAATCAAATGACTTGTTCATACCCTTTCACTTCATCTGTTTAATAAACCTTAACTCAGATCCAGGGCTGCCCCGGGGAGGCGGAAGGGGGGGCAAGTGGGGCAGTTTCCCCCGAGCCCCGCAGGGGCCCCCACAAGAATATAGTATTCTATAGTATTGCAACTTTTTTTTATGGAAGGGGGCCCCTGAAATTGCTTTGCCCCAGGCCTCCTGAATCCTCCGGGCGGCCCTGCTCAGATCTTCAGTATTCTTAAGGGACCAGAAAGCAACTTTTCCTACCAGAGGTGCCAATAACTCAGCTGGAGTATTACGCAAACCCTGGCCATTTTTTTTAAAAAGTCAGATCTGTTTGTTATTTATCCAGCACATAGTGAGTTTCTAGCTGACAGATACTTTTGGTTCACGCTAACAAGGGATAACTTCTCTAATTTACCAACTTTTAAATTAACACTTTCCTTAACATCTTTCTACTCCCTAGCAAAGCCCTCTGAAGTTAATCCTGTTATAATACTTCACATCTGTTTTGCTTGCAACTGTGAAACTATATTGTCAATTGCCTTTTACATATGTTACCTATCATCTTACTTTGTTTCATTTACTGTTTCTTCTCTCAGGCTATGTCTACACTATGGGCCATACAGCAGCACAGCTGTACCGCTGTAAGGTCTCCTGTGTAGCCTCTCTAGCCAGCAGGAGAGAGCTCTCCTGCTGGCATAAATAAACCACCCGCAGCTAGTGGCAGTAGCTACCTCCACAGAAGAGTGTCTCCTGCTGACAAAGCGCTGTCCATGCTAACAAAAGTGCTAGTGTGGAAAAGTCTCACTCTTTCCCCCTTTTTGATGATCTATCCCCCTTTCTTTTTTCTGGATGGGTCTCTCATCACTATTGTGCTTGATTAGCTAGGCTGTCTGCCTGTCTCCTAGAGTAGCCTGTCAGCAGCTCTGTAGCCTGGACTAACATTAAGGGTTCCAGATGATGATAGTGGGAGATTCCAATTGGATTCACAGCCCCTTTTACCTTAAGTAGCAGGGGGATAATTTTCTCACAAAGCAACTCAGTGGGATGCTGAATTCTCCGTGTGAAGCTGTGTCAAAAGGGCTAGTGCGATCCCTTGGATATATAAATGCGATTAGTGAGTAGAAGTAAGGAGGTTATTTTACCTTTAGATATGGCACTGATGAGGCAGATACTGGAATACTGTGTCCAGTTTTGGTGTCCACATTTTAAAAATGATGTTGACAAATTGAAGAGGGTGCAGAAAAGAGCCACAAAAATTGTTCAGCAGCTGGAGAAAATACATAAAGTAAGGGACATAAAGAACTCTGTTTGTCTTTTAAAAAATAAGACTGAAAGGTGACTTGATTACATTGTAAAAGTATCTTCATGGAGAGAAAATATCAGTGCTAAAGGGCTCTTTACTCTAGCAGAACAAGAACCAATGGCACTGAAAGTAAAAGTCAGACAAATTTAAATTAGAAATAGAGCACAGGTTTTTACCAGTGAGAGTGATTCACCATTGGAACAGATAACTAAGATAAATGGTGGATTCGCCATCTTGTGAGGTCTTTAAATTAAGACTGGATGCTTCACTGGAAGATATGCTTTAGCCAAACACAAATTATTGGGCTCAGAACAGGGGTAACTAGGTGAAATTCTATGGCCCGTGTTCAGTGCTTAAAGTGATCTGAAAAGAGTGTGTAGGGGGAGTTCTATCACAATCTGGGATTAGCAGCAGTGGTAAGAAAAAGTGCTTAAAGTGCAGCCATCATCAGACATGCTTGATTTAAAAACTCCCCCTGACCTTCTGCAATCCCTCCCTGATCCCCTCCCCTCCCCACTTTAAGCATTGCTTGTGTGATACAGGAGGTCAGACTAGAAGATAATCTGATGGTCCCTTCTAGTCTTAATAGCTATGAATCTGTTGAACCCCTAAAAAGCAGGTACCGCAGATACTTTGGTAGGTCTGGGAAATACGTCAGAATTCTCGTAAAAACGCTTCTCAAACATGTCTTTGTTCTCTAATGCTGACACAGGAATTTCTTCTTTTCATCATCTTTGCAGACACAGAAAGAGAACACTGTTGCCAAGTTTGGTTTGTTGAACTGTTTCTATAATAAGTGAGTTTTGGAGGTAATGGCTTGTTAGGCCAATCCATCCTATCCAACTCACAGGAACGGCATGTTGCATGTTCATCTTTTATCTGCCTGTTAGTAAATTAACATTTCTTCCTTGTAATTTTCCTGTATTTTTTTATTTGTACAGTTATAGTTATTTTTACCAGGAGCCAGTGTGGTCCAGTGGATAAGATGTGAACAGGGACTCAAGAGACCTAGTAGATTCTATTTCTTGCTTTGTCACTGGCCCGCTATATGACCTTGGGCAATTCACCTCACTTTTCTAGATCTCAGTTCACTATCTGCAAAATGCCACATTGAAAGGCACTTTTGGATTTAGGGATAAAAAGCATCATATAAGATCTAAGTATTATTATTAATTAGTTTATACATAGGACCAAAAATCCCTTGAATTATAGCCATTCCTTATTTTCTTATCTAAATAATAGTTTACCTAAGCACCTATTATATCTGTTTTCCTTTCATGTTTGTCACAGTCAAAAGGTCACAATTGGGCTCTGTGATTTTGTTATGTCATAGGTCAAGACGGGATTAAACACCAACACAAATCTTTCTTTAGTTATGGCTAATACGTAAGGAGGTGGTGAATCAACTAAAATAAATAGTCAACTGAGTGGATGAACCAGTTCTAGTTCCTTTCATTGGATTGTGTGTACAGAGCCAGATCAAGGCATAGGCAATACAGGCCTGAGCTAGGAACCCATCTCCTGGAACCACATGATAAGGACAGAATCTCCGCTTTCATTTTAAAAAAAGGAACTTTCTAGCTCATATGGTTGTGAAAAAATTCTTGAAAGTGATGCTGGTATTTCTGCCTGAGTCTGGAGATAGCCTGAAATTGCAGGGTGTGAACTGCCCCATGCATCACAATGAAATGTGAACTCCCAGACTCATAGTTTAGGGGTGACTGGCACATCAACCCAACACAGTAATTTAGATGCAGTAAGAGGAGAAGAGGAGGGCAGTGGCCCCTCCTAGCCACCCAAGCAAATAAAGTCCAGCTGCTGGACTAACCATTGTGCGGATCCTGTGCTGCCAAGCCTGACTCTCAGCAGGGGAAAAGGGGCTTCTTGCTGCTGCTGTCCCTGCTGCTCCCAAGAGGAGGGGGCCACTGCTGCCATTCTTGGGAGGAAAAGGGGGCCCCAGGATTCTGCTCTACTGCTTTAGGAAAACAGCTATGTCTTGAAGTGTGCCCTGGAAGTCAACAGATCTGGGGTTTGTCAAATCAAAGGGGAGTTGAGTTCCTGAGTCAGGGACCCCTGACTCTCAGGAATCAGTTGCTCTCAGTATCCTCTCATTGAAATAAGGGAGCTGTGAGGCTGAGTGCCTCATCTGATTGTACCAGCCATGGTAGAACATGAGGAGAGAGACATCATCTAAGGAACCTGGACACAAATTTAGGGCTGTATAAAGGACAAGACCAACACCTTAAACTGCACTCAGAAACTAGCTGTCAGCCAGTGCAGATCATGGAGCTCAAGTGCTTTCCGTGAGAAGTACCACTTAAGTCATAACCAACTATATTATGCACCAGCTGATGTTTCTAAATGGTCATCAGATATAGCTCCATACAAAACAGATTGCAGTAATCCAGTCTTGGAGGGACAAAGGTATGGATCATTGGGGCAAGGTCTGCACCAAAAATAGCAGAACAAAAACATCTAGGTATAGATTTAAAAACAGTACTCCTAGCCACTGCTGCTACCTGGACACATAGAGCAGCCAGGGGTCCAAAATTATACCCAGATTGCAAATGTGAATACAAACAGCAGAAAAGTGAGTGGGAAGATATCATTTTTGCCTCTTCTTCTGATTGCTCCCCATAGTTTATCAACATTACATAGGAACATAGGAATTGCCACACTGGATCAGACCAGCGGTCCATCTAGTCCAGAGTCCTGTCGCTGACGGTGACCAGCAACAGATGCTTCAGAGGATGGCACAAGAACCTGCATTAGGCAGATGTGAAATAATCTGCCCCCACATAGGTCTCATTCTGATCTCTAATATTTAGAGATTGGCTTAATCCCTGAACCACAAGATTTAATAGCCCTTCTAGAAATTTTATTGTTGTTAATTATAACTCTGGATATTCTTGAGAGCCATATAAACATCCAATCCCTTTTTTAATCTTGTTACTTTCTTGGCCTTCATGACTTACTGTGGCAATCAGTTCCACAGCTTAATTACATATTGTGTGAAAAAGTGTTTCCTTTTATTGGTTGTGAATTTCCCACTTCTTAATTTCATTGAATTTTCCCTTGTTCTTGCATCATGAGACAGGGATAACAGAAGCTCCCATTCTACCTTCTCTATATCATTCATTATACTTTTATCATGTTCTCTCTTATTTGTCTTGTTTGTAAGGTAAACAATCCCAATCTTTCCAATCTTTCTTCACAAGAGAGCTTCTTTGGCCTTTGATCATTCTCAGTGCTCTTCTCTGAATCCCCTCTGGTTCAGCAATATTGTTTTTGAGATGGGATAACCAGTGCTGCACACAGTATTCCACATGAGGCATATCACTGATGTATATAAAAGTATTATTTCCTTATTCTTATCTGGGTTGACTATCAGCCAGCTAAACCATTTCTCAGCCAGATGCTGGTCAAGTTTCTCAGCTTCACCATCTGGGTCCAATGGAATGATGATGTAAAGCGGAGAGTCAAACCTCACTTGAGAGAGCCCTTTGTGCAGGCCAGTAATAGCATTGTACTGCTCTCAGGGAACACTCAAATGCAACTCCATCTACTCCGCTGGAATCCATAGATGGGTCAACCACACTTCATGGCCAACACACACAATAACAATTGATGGCTATAAAAGAATCATAATGGACATTTAATCTTGTCCAAAAGGAGATATTTTCCCAGCACTGCTGGTAAAGTCTTGGTCTATATGCTACCCAGGCCTAAAACTGGAAATGGCTAATGGAAATCTGGGGAGTCCTGGTATCACCAGAGTTGTCCATTGCAATGTTCTTGATCAACTTTCCAAAATAGAGAAACCTGAGACTGCGCAACGTTGATGGGATTGGTTACTTGAGCTGGAGAAAAAGAATCACATATTTAAATAATGATAGCTCCTATCATTGGCAACCTCATTCAAAACCAGAAAGACATGGATCCAATTTTTAGCCCAAAGCTCCTCCAGCAGTTCCAGACTTCTCATTAGCTGAAATACAAAAAAATACTCAGCACATGCTGATAACTTGATCCAGATCTGAGTCATCTTAACTATAAAATCACTTGAAAACTTCTCATAGCATGAAATAACCTACTTTGTTAGAGACCAGATTAACTAGGCTATTCACCGCTCATGCTCAGACCAGTTCCACCAATCAGGACTTCATAGATGCTGTAGAGGAGTTTGTTGAGACCATTCTTCTTCTTGTGCATAACCACAGCATTGAACTTTAAAACATCTATATGCCACGATTGGTCTTCCCTTTTGTTTCAAGATAGCGAAGTCCAATTAGGTTATCTCTAATTTCTATGATTCCTTAAATGAAAAGACTAATATGTGTATTTGCATGCATTATTTAAAAGTCCACATAGTGTATGCTAATGGAGATGTAAACAAATTACATAAAGGAAATTGAATGTCATTTATCAACAAAATGATGTTTTGAATAATCTTTTATATATTTCACAAAGCATTTTCATAAATTTCTGTAAGAGAAGAGGAAATGAGAGTTGATTGTTATCATGCTGCATGTAAGTTTGGGCCGTTGTCACTATGCATACTTAAGAATTTTAGGCAATTTTCTTCAGCAAGGCTCATTCCATTTTTGGCAATCTGATGCTTTCATGTATTTAGTTATTAAATGATTCTAGTGTTCTCACTCTAACAAAATTTCTTACTGGTCAATCCACATATTTATGGCTCAGTGCAGGAAAAAGTGCTTCCTGACATCTGTTCTGAATTAGTTCTCTTTTCCAGTTATGTCCTCCTGTTTCATCATTTGTGGTATGAAAACAGTAACTTAGATTTACAATATTTGTACCATTTAAGGTTTTATAAAATTAAATTAAGCCTCCTTACTGCTTTTCTAAATTTAAGATGAAGAAATTATACCCTTTTCTCAGTTCATATGTTTTAGTAATGAGATGTACCTCATTCATTGTACCTTTATCATTCTCTGTACCTTTTTTCCATCATATTGTCTTTCTAATGACAAGAACTGAACCCAATATTTTAAAGGCTTTTATTAAAAAATTATATAATTTCATGATCACTTCCCTTCTAGTTGTTCAGTTGTTTTTTATTTGCTTCTTTAAACTACAAATATGTTTAGAGGACTCCACATTACCTAAAGGTTTCTTTTGAAGTCAGCCTACTCAGTTACATTCTATAAATTTTCCATATTTGTTGATAGGTATGGAATGTATGCACCACTTTTTGATTTTTCAACTTCACCATCTCAGCTACATAGATTAAATCCATTTATTTGATTTCCTTTATGATGTATTACTTGTGTTGAAATATTACCAGATTTAAATAATTTCACCAATGTCATTATAAGTGATAAGCATCAGATGGTCAAGTAGTAATATTTGGAAACCTGACTTAAAACTTCTTCCCAGCTGAATGTGAGACTTTTAAAAAGGCTCTACTCACTTTTCATTTTCTCCCAAGCTTGATTAAGATACCGTATTTTACCATGTTTGAATACGGTTATGAACAATTGAGTTCGATTATGCAATATTGGTAATGACTTGGGGCCTATCCACAGTACAACAAATTAAAAAACAAAACAACACATTTAAAGCCCTAGTGTAGATAAGGCAAATTATACTTTAGCACACTAGCTGGTCAAGGTGAACCCTAGGTTCCCCCTACTGGTCAGTGAAGTCAGGGACTATTTACTGTTTGCAGTACTGTGATTTAAATTCATAATCTAGCTAGATACTAAAAATCAGTAACCCGCTAGCCCCACCCCCCCATTTTCTTTTGTCCGATGACTGTAGAGGTGTTAACTGGCCACTTCACCTTGAGTGGTCTCTTATAATACTTATTAACTGCTTATGCTAAACAACCTGTTCCACCTTGTATTTAGCTGTGTCACTCTGAGTACCTTTCCCAGATCTGAAGAGCTGTGTAAGCTTGAAAACTTGTCCCTTTCACCAACAGAAGTTGGTCCAATAAAATACATTACTTCACCAGTTTCAATATTAATTATGTTTACTATTGTACCAACTAACTTGGTTGTTTACAACTCTGTTCAAACATGGTAAAATGTTGTAGTGTAGAAAATGCTTCATCCTTTTACTTTAACTCAATACAAAGAATCAGGACATAAGATAAAGCTAAAATGAAACTTGCCTTTAGTTACTACTCAAAGGACAGACAAAAATTGGAGGTGATTTTTTTAAACAAAAGTGTGGCAGAACAGTACTTATTATGATTGGTGATACTGAGGAGGGACAAGGTGGCGGGGCGAGGCAGTGTTGCACCAGCTCATGGGGCCCCTCATAACTATTCAGTTCCAGATTTGAGGCCTATTTTATTTGTAAATCCTATGCTTATATCTGGAAAAGAGACAAGCAATCTTATTTCTCTTTAATTTACTGAAAGAATCCCTCAAAGCAGTTTCAATCATTTTGAAGTCATATTTGTATAATCTGGTTGGTTTTGTACATTTGCTTGCAGAGGTTTTCTGGTATACCTCTCCTGAACTTAGCAATTGGCTCTTCTGAGCTATTTTGAGAAGAACTGCCCCAGAAATGCTGAAGTCATTCAGGACAATTAACACACAGCTAATGGCAGTATCATTAGTCTAGCTTTAAAAGATCTCTTATTTCTTTTACATAACACACGTAATATATTTAAAAGTACGATGATCCTTTTTCCATGGAAATAAAACTACTCCTAAGAGAGATATTTATTCCTGTGCAAATATACAAAATGAAGGTATACAGATGACCCCTTTTCATTCGTTGTGGCTTTGTAATATTACGTAGGAATTTTAAAATACTGCAAAACTATGTTTTTAATTTTGTTCAAAATGTGAAGTTACAAAGTGGACAGATATAAAGAGAGAAATACACATATGACAGTATTGCCTTCTTTCACAATTTTGTCATGAATCTTGCATTATTTGGTGTTTTTTTTAAAGCCCCAGCTCCTGGATTCAAAATATTGTGTATGATTCTTGGCTTTCATTTTTTTTTTAAATAAGACACCTAGCCCTCATAGTTACAGAGAAAATAGTGGGTGTACTCTGAAGGGTCAGAAGGCAAACAACGCCAACACTATTTTACTTTTAAAAATCTCATGGTTTTAAAGCCACTCACATGATTTTATGAGGCCTGAGTCATGATTTTTGAACATATGAGGTTGACAACACTGATATAATATTTCATGAGCTAAGGTATCATTCACCAGGGATAGGAGAAAGCAGAGGCACTGATCATTGTGCGTGTCATCCCCTAGGCAGTGAGTCTATTTTACCCAGAGACATTTTAAAATATTTACAAGACATAAGGATGTTGCCTAGTATAATCTCTTAGTGTGGGTGTGTGGGGATACTGCATGCTGGTCTCGTTCACAGAGTGAGGTAGGGGGCCAACCCTGTCCTGTTTTAAGATCTATCGTTCCACCAGTTCCAGAAACTGGCAGTAGTCATTACTCCCCTCATCTCCTATGCCTGGCCTCATGCTACGGTTGGAATTAGCCCAATAGCAGCAGCTTGTCTGAGCTGCATACCAGGGATACTGCATGGGTCCCATGCAAGCCTGCTGCTGTCTTGTGCTCATGTGACAGACCCAAAGAGTCTGGTGTTGGGGGACTGGAGGATTTCTAGGACTGGTACAAGCAGGGTCTGTGACAGTGACTGTACAGCCTGGCGTTCTGCCCAAGCAGCAACAGCACAGCTGAAAACCACGTGGTGGAAGTGGAGGCTGCAGAACAGGTGGTAGCAGCTCCCAGAACTGATAGTTTGGAAGGAGAGAGAAGGTGGAAGCATCATCCCAGGAAGGAGCTGTAGATTAATATCATTGGGAGGTGCTTCCTTGAACTAAGGTCACACACTGACACTGCTGGTTACAGGTATTCTCCCGGGGTGCCTGCCTCTTTATACCTCTAAGCACCTGAATGCTTACATATAAGTGCTAGTTTCTTTGAAAGAGAGTACTGAATAGAGGGTAGTAAAAGCACTGCTCTCTCCAGTCCCCAAAGGCCCTTTAAAATATGTGCACATCATGGACATGCAATGCAAGAGTCTGACAATGGAGCCAGAGAGCTAGAGCCCAGCACTTGTATGGAAGGGATGGTGGCAACCCACTGCCACTCTCTCTAGCAAGATTTTTTTTTTTTCCTGAGTTCAAGTCTACAACTGTCTCGTGTTGAGAGCCTTTGAGATCAGGGCCGGCTCCAGGGGTTTTGCCGCCCCAAGCAGCCAAAGAAAAAAAAAAGCCACAATCACTATCTGCTGCAATTCAGTGGGAGGTCCTTCGCTCCGAGCGGGAGTGAGGGACCCTCCGCCGAATTGCCACCGAATACCTGAAAGTGCCGCCCCGCTCTGGAGTTGCCGCCCCAAGCACCTGCTTGATAAGCTGATGCCTGGAGCCGGCCCTGTTTGAGGTGCACCTCTGGCAATGAAGGCAGAATTGTAAGCCTGTACATAATAGCTATGAGCTGCCAAAAGGGACATAGCATTGCTCCATGTAAGAGTAAAAGACTTGGCTCTATGGTAGAAGCGTACTTAGCTAGATGATGTTATGCAAAAAAATTCCATTTTTATTTGGGAGATCACTTTCCAGGGTGAAATGTACATTTCATTGTCCAGTCACTAAGCTCTGACTCCATTTTGTTACTCGAAAATCACAGTTAGCAACTCTCAAAGGGAATACATTGAAGAGAGAGAATGTCTGTATGTGAAAAAAGGCAGCTTTTAAGGATTCAACTGTACAGCAGCTTCCGATTTTTTAAAAAGTTCCAGAGACAGCAGATTACTCTTTTAAAAGAAGAAAATATTTTAAGAAAAGTCTGGGGAAGTCATCTGCTTGCTGAAGAAAATTTTTTAAGCTGCTTTAAGTTGGGTTTAGGTAATAATACAGTTAGCAAAGACACAGTTATATATAGTGAAGCAGTGTCATTTAAACTGGAACAGTGTTTTCCCACCAACATAAATACAAAATAATTTTAGGCACTGTGGGTGGCTGTCTCATTATTACAAGGCTTTCTTAACAGAGAGAATGTTTTACAGAAGATTCATCCCCCCGCCAACACACACTAGTACACAGTTACAACATTAAAATCCAAAAAGCTATACAGTTTTCCTAGAAAGGGGTCACTCAAGAGCAACACTCCGATACAATACTGAATTCATCATAACCAGTAACTAGAATGAGGAAGAGGAGAGAAACTATTTTGAAAACCGTGCACTCTTGTGGGGGCTACAGGCACTTGCTGCTGCCCTGGTTACCTGGATGACCCCCCCCCCCATACCTCTGCTAATATTGTTGCACGCACAGAGGATTAGATAAGCAGAAGAGAAGATACTTAAATGATCACAAAGTGTACCCAGGAGCCTTTCAAGCCTCATCCATCGGCAATGCATTCAAAACGTGTCTCACACCAATACTTTGGAAAAAGGGGAAAGGGAAGAAAAGCGACAGCTCGTCCAGTGACCAGGAGCACCCGGCCCGCTCCCCTCCCTGGTGTCTCTCATTCGCCCCAGCTTTCCCCGGCTGCAGCCTCACCAGCACTTTACAGGAGAGAGGCACAGAAAGTGAGTCAGGCAGGTGTATGTCCCACCCCGCGGGGGACACCCCGCGCACGCCCCCGGGGCCTGGCCCGGAGACCTGAGCTGGGTGTGCGGGGACCCCGCAGCAGGGCGCCGGGCGGGGGTGTCCATGGCAGCAGCGAGCGGGCGCGCGGCCTTTGCCGCTCGCTACCGCGAGACTCGCAATCCTCCCCCCCCACTCGAATTCGCGGGACCCCCGGCTTCGAGGAAAAAGAGGCGGGAACTAGCGCCAACCCATCACGTGACATCCCTCAGCACCGCCCCCTGCTCGTCCAGTCCCGCCCCTCGCAAGCGCGTGCAACCGACACATCAAAATGAGCGAGATCCCTGATACCGGTACTTTCCCTGCCCTCTCGTCTATAAATAGACCGCGCCGTGCGTCTGTCACGTTCCCATTACGTACACGCACGCTGACGCACGGGACGGCGTGCTCCGTGACGCAAGCACGTATCCGCCAGAGCTATAAATAGGCTTCCGGCGGTGGCAGCCAGGGGACAGAGTGGTTGTGAGTTGGGAGCCTCGGCGCGTGGGCGGGTATGCGCGCCGGGGGCCGAGCCGCCCGGTTTCCATGGGGACCGATGGTGGGGTGTGCGCGCGCTAATTTCTTCGTGCCCCTTTCTCAAGCAAAGGGGTCGGGAGTCCCGGCCGGGCCGGGTGAGTGGGGGCGGCCCCGGCCCTGCCAGGCTGGGAGGGGGGCGCAGGGGCCTGTGGCGGGGAGGCTGCTCCAGCTGGGGACAGCAGCGTTTCCTGCTGTTCGAGTGTTTGGGGGGCCCCCCGTGGGTCCCGCCTGCGCTGGTATGTGTGTTTCAGTAGCGCTGGGGAGGCCCCCGTCACAGTTCGGGCCCTGGCCCTTCCCGCGGTGCTGGTACGCGGGCGGGAGCAAGAGGTGGCTAGCTTGGGGGGGGAAGGAGGCGTTATCCCTATTTCCACAGCTGGGGAGCTGAGACAGTGAGGCCTGGGCTGCAGTCGCCCTAGCTGAGTCGGGGGTATGGGTGTATTTACCAATGCCAGTGGACTGGTGTAACCCCCTGTGTAGATGCAATTATGGTGGCCTAAAGGTGCCTGATAGTGTATCCCATGTAACTGCCCACACAAGGGGGTTGTACTGCTCTAACTATACCACTCTAGTTAATGAGGTGTCATTTGTGTACCTAGATGAGTTTTAAGTGACTTGCCCAAAGTCCTGTCCAGAAAATCTGGCAGACTTGGGACCTGAACCCAGTTCCAGTATTTTAATCACATGGCCACTTTTTTCATAGCATATGTAATAATCATGTGAAGGATTGGGTGTAACAACAATAATGTAAATAAACTTTGTTTTTTATTTTGTGTATGTGGGTTTCTTGTGTATTTTGCAGTGTAGGTTGTCTCCTTAGTTGTTCCTAATTTTCATTGTAAGCTCTTTGCGAAAGGGAGTGTCTTGATTTTGTTAGTATAACAGCATACAGACTTTTCTTCCATGGACTCATATCTGTTCCTAATGGGACCATAATAAAGTAAATCTAAATAACATAACTTGGCGGCAATAAAAATTGTAGTTAATACATGAAAATCTAAGCATTGTATAAATATTGTCGTCTTTTCCAAAATAGTATTTTTGTTCTTATTTTATATACTCTGGCCTGTAGAATTTGTTTGGTTTGTTATAAGAAAAAATAGAAAGATTAATAAATTTTAAAAATAAATCTGATTGCATAAGTCTTGCTTGGCTGGTCAATCACAGCCAAGTGCTTTGGGTTGGCAATTTGGCCACAGCTACTGTTGCTCTGGCCACTGCCTCACTTCCCTCGTCTAGGACACCATCTGGCTGGTCTTGGTCAAATGAGTAACACAGTCAAATTACTTTTGCAACATAGTCTTACAAATTAAGCTATGAAAATAATTCATAGCTGACAAGTGCTGTAACTGTGTAGCTCTTAATGTGAGAATATTGTTAAAATCTGTATAACAGATCACAAAGGTTGTAAAATTTAACTTAGTACATGAATTATACCTTGGTGCACTATGCCTTTATTGTGTGTTTGTAAGAGCAGATTTGCTTTGCATACTTTTCCCTAGTGAATTGTTTTCAGACATCTCTTCTATCTCTAGGTTTGCAAAATGAAAATTTGTGTGGGGGGGGAAATACTTGTAGCTGTACAACACCCCCCTCCCCCCCCAAAAAAAACAACAAAAACCCCAGGCATGGTGGTTGAATTGTTAAGTATGACACTGACTCGACGTTTGCTCTAGAGCATAGCAGTATCTTCCACTACATGTTCTAAAGCATCCCACAGTGGAAGCTGTATTATATATCAATCTTTTTTTCCTTTTCACCGTGAGAAGTGAAAAAGCTATACGCTTTGTGGAGTGATGCTAACAACAAGATAAACAGAGGAGTGTAAATTTGTGTGGGTTGATGATGTCACCTTTCAATTGCAGCTGTCTGTAGTCATCCTTTACAAATGCCCTTTATTAATTTTTGGCCCTTCAGTACTCCTCTCCTTGTCCTTCCCCCACACAACCTGGGGTTTCAAGCCTCCACTTTATATCTCCTTCCTTCCCCAGTGTCATACTGTCTGGAGTGGCTCATGACTAAGTACTGTTGGAGAAAAACTCAGTTCTCGCTTTTTCTGCTATCTTATTTTTCTCACTTCTAGGAGATGCCAGTCTACATATTTGGTTATCAGTTGCAAGGTCGTAATAACTTCTTACACAGTTCTTTCCCTCTCGCCTCACACCATCCTCGTTTCTACAAGTCTCACGTCATTAGGGTTACAGTGTGGCCTAACTCTTGCTAACTACTAGCCTGACTGTTGCTAACTGACTGACATGCATTAAGATCCCCTTCAAATCTTTGTTAATTCTTTCCCTACTTCCACACTACCAAACTCAGGGCAGACTCCCTGAGGTGGTGGTACATTCTGTAATTAGATTTCACCAACCCAGTACCTAATGTGATCTCCTGGATCACTGGAACAGTCTTACCATAGAGTCCTAGATAGTCGTCCCCTTGGGCACTCCATTCAAACTTGCCACCCAGGCTAGCTGGACTTAGTAAAGTCACAAAATATTCAGGTTGCTACTAGTCCCAAGAGACCAGTCACTTACCCCAGATCAATTTGTACCTTAGATCTCACACCAAAGAGAATGATGGTAGCCAATTCTATAATAAACTAATTGAGGCTTTATTAACTAGGAAAAATGAGTTCTGTATAGATTAAAACAGGCAACATATATACGCACAAGTGAGTTCAACATCTGGTTCTAAAAGGTGACAGAGGTGGTAATTGGTCAGCACTTACTCCTGAGGGTGTTCTGTGCCAAAAAAAATTAAGAATTCTGTGCATAATATTTTAAAATTCTGCACATTTTATTTGTCAAATAAATGTGGAGGCTCCACGATGGCATTGGGGAGCACAGGCTGCTGGCCGCACAGAGGTGGGAGATCATGGTACAGCTCCCCCCCACCCCCTGGGAGATGGACTCAGCAGTGAGGGTGCACCCAACCCTGACACAGCACAAGGACTGGGCCTGCCCCTCTGTGCCAAGTGCACCAGGTGTGGGCAGGTAGGTTCAGCAATGCAGGATCCAAGGGTGGAGGGCCTTGGTGGGGGCAATCTAGGTGTGGATTGAGAGGACAATCTGGATGTGTACATCTTAGTGGAGGATCCGGGGGAGGGGGAGAATCTGGATGCACAGGGGCTTGGGGGGTTCTGGGTGCAATGGTAATGGGACTCTGCATGGGGTCCAGGTAAAGATGGTTGGGGCTCAGCAGGGGGGTCTGGGTGTGTGTGTGGCTCACTGGGGGGTTCCAGATGCTGGTAGAGTGGGGCTGGGATCCATGTGCAGTTGGCTGGGGCTCAGTAAGGTTGCAATCTGGGTGTGGGTGGCTCAGTGGGGTGGTCCAGGTGCAGGGGAAGTGGGGCTTGTCACGGGGTGTGTGTGAGGCTTGGTGGGAGGGTCTGGGTATGAGGGGGTGTGGATGCATGGGGGTTGGGTGGATAGAGGAGCAGCTTCCTGTACAGTAATCCTTCTCCCAGCAGCTGAGGAGCGATGGGTGCAGGAAGCACGCTAGAAGTTTCAGAGCTTCCTATAGCTGTGGGAGAAATCTGGGGGTGGGTCTGACACAGGGCCAGATGCTGTGCAGAGGCAGAGGAAGTCCCGTCCTCCCCAGCCCAGCCAGGACTAGCAGCTGGGCCTGGTGCAGTGAAGGAGGCACTAGTCTGGTTTTCTCCAGTCTTGCCCCACAGTGATTTACCTCGCTGCTGGCTGCCCTGGGCACCCAAAACATACTGCTGGGGAGTGTCACATGACTGCTCTTGTGGCTTCCCTGTTAGAAAGTAATTTTTCTGCAGGGAAGCAAAGAAATCAGCAGGAGACATAAATTCTGCATATCTGCAGTGATGCAGAATTACACCATGAGTAAGCACTGATTGTCTTCTTAGGGCTGATCCAGGTTGGTCCTGAGGATCTTGGCTTTTTTTTTTTGTTTGTTTCTTAGCTCCAGCCCTTGTAAGAGCCCAAACAGCAAAGAGTGGACATGAAAAATCTGTCTTTATTTCCCTCTTCCAGAATTCGAGCTGATGGGATATGTTCTCTGTCATGTAGCACCTTCCTGGGTGTAAGGGGACCTTTAAACTAGCCTTCGTGTCGTGATGTTCCACAGGGGCCCACTTAGTCTTGATAGTTCTGGATGGGAAAGGGAACCACTTTTCCTTCTTAGGTTCACATGTTCAGAGCAGGCATTTTTATAATTATAAAGCAAAATGTACATATCTTATAATGTGTTATACAGACATCACAAGTAAGATTAATGCATGCAGCAACTTACAAGCATTTTATAGAGTCTAAAGACATTTTTATAAGTTCAGCACCGACCTTGAACAACATTAACACATAGGCAAGCTGGTCTGGTTTCCAGCTATGAATTTTTCAAAGTTCAGCTGTCACCCACAGACTTGGTGAGAACTGGCACCTAGTTTACCAGCATCACACCGAACAAGCCCCTTCTGAACTTTCCCCACAGTGCATTTCCCCTATTGGCTAATTGTTTTGCTAGTTTATTTATTTATTAATAATGAAATCAGGATTCACTTCATGCTGGCTTTTTTATTATTAAAACTCTAACCACCATGATAGTGACAAGCTGTTCCTGCTGTGGAAGAAGTGCTGTTGAAATCTACAGCTGCTGATTAGTGGTTAATGTATCTTTGTTTTTTTTTTCTTTTGCTGCTGTCAGACTCCTTTTAAGCATTTTTGGTGACATTTGGTTTTCATTATTTTCTGCTTTTGACTTCTTGCTATTCAGTACTGACTTCAGTGATGAATGGAAACTAAAGTCCCCCCCTCCAATTTATCATGTGCTTCCATATATTCTTGGCTTTGGGGTGCAGTGGCAAAGGCAGAGCTATTTCATACACAGTGACGTTGAGCATTCCTTTCTATTTTGATATTCTTTTGCCCATTTCAACATGTCCCTTTAAAATATACAGAGTAAATAAATGTATTTTTTCTTCTTAATTTGTCCCTATTCATACTAAGTGTTTTATTCAGGTTAAGTGGATCAATTTATCATGAAAAAGCTGAGCTCCTGTGGTGGAAGGAAGGTGTAAACCTGAGAGGCCATTTCTCTGAGTGGTGAGGATCAGGGTGCTTTTAATGAAGCTGCCTTCTCAGATATTTTCTGCATGAGGGTGACAACTGGCCATGAAAGGGGGTGACCACCTGGCTTTTCTTGTTCTTAAAAGGTGGTGGCAAGTGTATGGGGAAGGTTGGACTGAGAGAGGCCAGCTTCTCTCCATAGTCAAACAGGGAGAGGTAACATCTGATGCTTATCTTGCGGGGGGGGAGGAGAGACTGGATCATCCTTCTCATCATGATCCTACTGTATGGGTGGGGGAGGATGGGTTAGAGGGAAGCAGGAGTTGATATTGCACATGCTACTTGCTGTGTATGTTATCAAAACGAAGCACTTTAGGAAGATTTGAGATGGAGCACTCACACCAATTATTTGGTCCATAAGACAAAATGTGCAGTAGACTTCTAAAGTATACCACCTAGTCTCACAGTAGACAAAATTTTTTTTGCTTGGAAAACAATGAAAGGAAGGAATAACCAATGCATAATATTTGCAGCATGCCTTTAATATATTTGTTAATATTTTCTCACTGGAGGAAAGGGACAGATGTAAAAAGGAGGGTTGATCAGGACATAGTGGTGGGATAGGGCACAAATGGTGGCTGTGAGGTCAGGTGATGTTGATCAAGACATCCTGGGAGATGTTAGGGCAACTAGGACATGCTTAGGTTCTTGAAGTTGTCAGGTGTGGAACGGATGAATGACTGGGGGTGATTTGGACATGATGGGTAGGTACTGACTAGTAATACAGAGAGAATCTGGTCTTAATGGAAGTGAGACTTTTCAGCAAGAGTGGGAAAATCCTGGTGGGAGGGAACTAAGGCTAGAGTGGTTGCAATGGGAAGTTAAGGAACCTGGAGAAAACAGCTCATACCAGAGCCCTTATGTTTGCAGTTCAAGAGGGAAACAGTTGATCTTAGTTGGGTAGGGAAAGAAAGGTTTGTTGTAAAATTGAAGATAAATAAATGTTAAAATATTAAATAAAGAGGCAGTTTATGGGGCCAAATTTTCAGAAGAAAGGCTTGAATACACACAGTAAAACCTCAGTTATGAGCACCAATATTCATAACTCTGAACAAAATATTATGGTTGTTCTTTCAAAAGTTTACAACTGAACATTGACTTAATAGGAGGTTGAAACTTTACAATGCAGAAGGAAAAATGCTGCTTTTTGCCATCTTAATTTAAACGAAACAAACACAGAAATGGTTTCCTTACCCTGTCATTTAAAAAAAAAAAAAAGGGGGGGGGGAGAAAAGAGTTTAACATTGTATTGTACTGGCTCTTTTTGTCTCTGCTGCTGCCTGATTGCATACTTCTGGTTCCAAATATGGTGTGTAGTTGACCGGTGAGTTTTGTAACTCTGGTGTTTGAAAGTCTGAGATTCTACTGTATGTACAAATGCCTTATTGCATGTGCAAATCTAGTACTTGCACCTGCAGACACAATAACTACATGTGCCTATGAAGGCATGGAATTGTAAGAATATTTTTCCTATATGAATCTTATATTTCTCTATGAAAAGTTGTTCCTAGTTGCCTTTAATGTACAAAATATATTCTAAAAAAAAAAACAAAAAAAAACCCAGGAGTACTTGTGGCACCTTAAAGACTAACAAATTTATTTTAGCATGAGCTTTCGTGAGCTGCAGCTCACTCGAAGAAGTGAGCTGCAGCAGCTCACGAAAGCTCATGCTAAAATAAATTTGTTAGTCTTTAAGGTGCCACAAGTACTCCTGTTGTTTTTTTTTGCGGATACAGACTAACACGGCTGCTACTCTGAAAAATATATTCTGTAAGTCTTAATATCATTAGGCTGAAAATGAATTCTCTCAACAAGGTAGCGTGAGGGAGTCTGTACAGTTATTGATGCAGAATTGTGCAGATATTCCAGAGTTATGTAGTTTCCTGATCTCTTCTTGGTTCTGGGTATCTTATTTGCAAAAAAAAATTACTGTAAGCACATTTTAGAGTATCCATAGAGGATGTGAATTTCTGTACTTTGTTTGATTTTGAGCCAGTTATGCAAGTCCATGCAAGATGACTTGCTATTAAAGGCTGACAGACAATCTGTTCACTTAGCAACACAGGCTGCTGATAGCACATCATTCTGAAGCTCACCTCATTGCACTGACTCCCTGTTAAATACCAAGGCAAATTCCAGGCTTTGGTCTTTAAAACCTTCCATGGAAACGGCCCAACCTGCATAAGGGAACACCTTGCCACAATCATGAGCACTCTTAGCTGACAATTCCACTTAGGCTGACCAGACAGCAAATGTGAAAAATCGGGACGGGGGTGGGGAGTAATAGGAGCCTATATAAGAAAGACCAAAAAATCGGGACTGTCCCTGTAAAATTGGGACATCTGATCACCCTAATTCCACTGGAATGTAGCTCATGTGAATGGGACTATTGACTGCTGAAGACAGAGCTTTCTCTGCTGTTAGCCCACAACTGAAAGACTCTAGTTGACTACAAGCCTCACTGCCTTCAGAATGAAGTGTAAAATCCACTCTGTCTAGATTTCCTGCAATCAAACTCAAAAGAAAATCTCTTTACCAGGGCTATTGTGAGAGATCTCCCTATTTAAAGGGGGAAAAAAGAAGTCACTCAGGTACAGTGATGAGTGTAAAACCATCGTAAGATGAAATTAAACACTGTACTGTTATTTCTCAATACTTATATTGTGAATATACACATTGCTGTATTCTAATTTGCCTTTGCTCTGACTGGCTCCTGTACTTAGACTTTTCGGTTAGCTTGCCAGCAACAAAAATGCTATATTAATACTTTAAGCATCATTGAACAGTGTCACATGGCTTGTTAGAGAGGTGATGTGGTTGTGAATTGTAAGCTAACTGGCACTCATAATACAGCAATCCATGCTGATCACAAAGCTTTTATGGAAGCCAAAGTCATTGCACTTGAGGAATATTCTGCCAGGAACAGTGTTGTCTCCTTGTGTAACACTTGCACGATGAGAAAGGTCATTCACTTTGCAAAATCTACTCCAGTTCTGGACAGTTAATTTTATATGGAAGCTGAGTGCATGGCATGCTGGAGTGAACATTTCATTCAGCTGCTAAATGCACCCCTAATTTCTATGGACCCTGACATCAAGTCTGCAAGTTGACCAGGTCCTTGCAAAATGATCCTGGAAAATTTACATGTGAAGAAGCTTAAGGAAAATAAGGCAGTAGGAACCTGTGGAATTCCTGTGGAACTGTTTAAAAGTGATGGACCAGCTACTCTTGTGACTCCAGACACTTAAATATTTGCTGGAGAACTGAGTTGGTCCAGTCTGACTGGCAAAGAGGCATTATTTTACCACTTTGGAAACAAAGGCAGCACACTAGGCTGTTGTAACTATCGTGGCATTACTCTTCTTGAGGAAAGAGTTTGTTTCTGCCTTGTTGGCCTGAGCTGCTGATATCTTGGGAAGCAAGAGGAGACCTCAACATGCCTGTTCCACAACAGGGCAAATCTTCATAGCACACCAGTTTATCACAAAAGCACGAGAATTCAAACTCCCCATTCATATTGCATTTGTGGATATCAAGGCTGTATATGACTGACAGGGAAATACTTTGGCTGATTTTGAAACTCAGCCCTCCTTGACAAGCTGTGTATAATGTTGTCTCCTATACGATGACTGCTCAAGCTGTAGTCTTGTGATAGGAGTATGACATTCTATACCTTGGGGGAGCACTCTGTAACCCCCATATTCCTAATTTATGTACAATTGTGATTTTGCATATCAAGCATGCTTTGTAAGGTATCGGGAGAAAGAACAATGGCTTTTAGCAGATCATAACCTATTTAAATATGTACAGTAACTCCTCATTTAACATTGTAGTTATGGTCCTGAAAAATATGACTTTAAGCAAAACAATGTTAAGCGAATCCAATTAGTGTAATGGGGTGTGGGGGGGTTAGGTTCCAAGGACTTTTTTTTCCCACCAGACAAAAGATTTTTTTTATATATAATAAAAATACACACACACACACACACACACAGTTTTAAACAAACAATTTAATACTGGTTTACAGTGATGATGATTGTGAAGCTTGGTTGAGGTGGTGAAGTCAGAGGGTGGGATATTTCCCAGGGAATACCTTACTGCTAAATGATGAACTAGCAATCAAGGGTTAACACGTTATGTAGCCTCACACTCTACAAGGCAACACAAATGGAGGGAGGGGAGACAGCATGGCAGACAGAGACGCACATCGTGTGTGTGTGAGAGAGATGCACATTGCCCCTTTAAGTATGCTGACCCCACTCTAAGTACATTGCCTTTTTAAATAGATCAGCAAGTTGAGACAGCAGCTCCTGCCAGCAAGCTCCCCCTGTGCTGAGTCCTGTCGTGTGTTCCCCCTGCTCTTTGGAAATGTGGTAAGTGGGGTGCAGGAGTAGGGGGAGGGGGACACCTTGACATTAGCCTCCCTCTTCCCCCTACCATTGCACAGCAAGCAGGAGGCTCCGGAGAGCAGCTCCAAGGCAGAGGGCAGGAGCAGCACATAGCAGTCGGGGGAGGGACAGATGAACTGCCAGCAATTGATAGCCTGCTGGGTGGCTGCCGCAGAGGGAACTTAGGGGAGGAGGGAGCTGATTGGGGGGTTGCCAGTCCACCGTGGTTCCAAGCCCCAACCAGCTAGCTCCAATGGGCTGCTCTTCCTGCAAGCAATGGACAAAGCAGGTGGCTGCCAAACGATGTTATAAGGGAGCATTGTGCAGCTTTAAAGGAGCATGTTGTCTAATTGATCAGCAACATAACAAAACAATGTTAACCAGGATGACTTTAAGTGGGGAATTACTGTATATCATCAATGCATATGAAATTATAAGAATTGTGTTGTATGGTTTTCACTAAAAAATGCTGTGGGTTTCAGAAGTGCCCAAATACTAGCTCTCCAGAGACAATGACAAGGGAAGAGGTAACTAACATCCGGCTGAGTGCTGAACAGACATCACCAGCCATTGTCTAGCAGAGGAGTTACAAGTCAATGACTCACAGGACACATATCGGGGTATTGCTTCACCTTGTGACTCAGCAATGCCCACCAGACATGCCTGGACTTGTGTTCCCTAAGCATATGGACTAAGGGTATAAAACAGAACACGGGGCCCACTGCTTGGCCTTTCTCCAGCCCCCACCTATGCTGCAAGCAACAAGGACAATCAGAAGACTACAAGAGAGGAGACTGGCCCATGTTTAAGGGACAAACCTGTATATTAAGGACTGCAGTATCCAATGGAGTGAGAAAAACTGCTCAATTTAGATGTTACCCAGTCTAATAGGGTTGAAACTGTAGACTGAACGCTTATATTTTATTTTATTTTGGTATCCACTCTGACTTTTTGCCCATCACTTATAATCTATCTTTTGTAGTCAATAAGTTAGTTTAACTGTTTATCTTTACCAGTGATTTTTCCTGAAGTGTTCGGTAACGGTGTTTGCTCAGGTTTACAAAGGCTGGTGTATGTCCACTTTCCACTGATAAAGTGGTGAACCAATTAGTAAATTTGCACTGCTCATCTTGCAAGACTGTTTATTCCTGAAGTACAAGGCTGGGAGGATTTGGCTGGTGCTTTTCTCTGTGTGATTCATGAGTGGCTCTGGGAGCATTCATGCAATCTATCTGGGTAGGGGGCTCCACAAGGGGTTGTGCTGAATAATAACAGCACGTGGAGGTGCTTGCTGCTTGTCACTAGCAAAGCATTGAGAGAGACAGCCCAGGCTGGAGAGTTAAGGGGGCACAGCAATCCCACAGTCCAAGGCTACACCCCGGGGATCTGGTCACAAGGGGAAAGAACCACCTTTTCAATTAGGTCAGGCATTTGAAAAGGATGTGTTGCAACCCCAGAACACTTGAATGCCATCATTGTAAACAATGTGCTTGAGTAGCCACCAAGTACATGAATTTTAGGCACATGCCTTAATGATAAGAACCTCATGCACACTGAGTTTGCCAAATCAATGAGTAAGTTATTTGCTGCATTTAAAGCCCCGGAAAGATCAGTGGCAAAAGTCATCCTGAAAATAAACTGGGGTAAAACCAAAATTCTACTACTGTGGATTTTGAATATGCTGTGGGGTCTAGCATCTTAGTGGATGAAAATTGTTGGTGATTTCACCTACTTTGGCTCGGTTGTCAACAACATGGGTGCCAGCAAGAACGAACTTTAAGTCCACACTGCAAAAACATAGTCAATAATGAGGCGCCTCATCAAGAATGGTATAGTAATGATAAATACCCTAATAAAGTAGAGAGGCAAAGCTGAGGATATATAATGCTTCATTGTTAGTATTCTCCTAGTGGGATTGAAACATGCCTGACTCTCAGAATTGAAAAGAAGTTGGACACCATTCAGATGAAGCATCCCTGAATGATCAAAAACATCAAATGGTATGAATTCAAGTTGAATGAAGAGATTAGTTTTCTAACTAGGTGAGTCCCCCTTTCTCAAAATGCTATCTAAGGTAGTATGGATATCTGCTCCAAATGCTTTCCAACTTCCCTATGGGTATCATCTTTGACTTTGACCAGATGAAAGCAGAATACCCTAATACCACAATGTCCAGATGGCATCAGACACCTGTCTCTCACAGGCTTCTTACCCAGTAATGCGCCAGATTTGACTCAGGACATGGAGGTGCATAATGCTGTCCAAGTGACAACATGAAAACCAACCAACAAAAGCTCTACTTCAGTTTCTCTCTCCCTTTGCTGTGTGCAGAAAAATCTTTTAAAACATGATAAAAAAAGGACATTAAAAGCATAGAAAATGGGGCTGTGAAACCATAGAAAGAGAATTTGATTTTTTAAAAAAAGCTTTAAACTCTTTAGATTAATTTCACTTTCCCATCTGTCTGCCTTTCCACCAGCAAGGCTCTTGTCCCCTTAATTATTCATATATTTGTGTGTTTTATAAGGTTTATGTTCATTCCGTTTTGAAACAGTGGTAGCAAAATATATTGCAGTTATTTTAGGGGACAAGAGCTTGGATTGACCTGGAAGGAAGTTGGGGGTAAGAGGAGAAAGAAACAGGGGAGGAAGTGAGACAGAGGGAAAAAAAGTGTGGGGGGGGGAAGAGAAGAGGGGCCTAAAGATTTAATTAAACAGAACTCCCCCCGCAAAGAAAAAAACCCCAAAAACAAAAAACCTAAACAACCTGTTGAGCAGTTTGACAGCCCATTTTGATATTTTAGTACCTGTGTTCTTTTCCTTATTTCAAAAGGTAGGCTAAGATTTTAAATGTTTTTAAATCCATATTTTAATGGATAAAGGAGTGGCCTAGTTTTCAGAAGTGCTGAGCACCGCTGCTCCTATTATGAGCAGAGTTGTACCAGTTGGCAATTTTGCATAGATAAGCCTCGTGCAGACAAGGCCTAGATCAAGTTTACGTAAACAGTAAATTCAAACAGGCCTCTCAGTGGGGCAAATTTATTCCTTGTGTGGCTCCAAGTGAAGTCACAACAGGAATTCATTAAGCTCATGTGGTTAAATCTGGCCAAGCATGTCAGTCCAAACATGGAAAATTGTTAATATATTTACAATTATATACAAATATATTTTTGTTAATATATTTGCCTACTTGCAGAGCAATCTTAATACACTGGTGATTTTGCTAACAGTACATTTTAAACACAAATCAACATTAATTCTATATGTAGTTGAAGAGTCTGAAAGTGGAGTATGAACAGTTGGATGCAGGAGTCGAAGGTGATGCTACGTATAATTAGAATGGTAATTTACCCAGTCTCAAACATGATTTATAAACTCTGTCATGATTAATGAATGACTCTATAGAGGGCATACATTGGCAAACAGACCTCCTTTTTGTAGCTTTATAAGGATAAAAATCAATTAGTATTGCACCTTAATTTAAAAAAAAGTAGCTTATTTACATTGAATATACTTGTACAGGTAGTTCTACCAGTGAGCTAATTATTGTTCTTTTTCAAAGACCAGGGATAGAATGCCATTACTTGAAACTGTGTCCTAGACAGCCATTTTAACCACAGGAAAGAGTCTCTAGTAATGTCTTTAATCTGATTCATTGTCTATTTCCCCTGCTTCTTGATTTTGTCTAACAGATGCTGAGCAGACTCTGGCTCCAAGAAAACATACATTTTAGCATTATCTCATTCTATGTTTTGCAGAATAAAAGTGGCAGTGTCCATTTTCTCATAAAAATGTCTGACAATGAAAATAAGCAACAGGTTCTTCTGCTGTTAGGCCTCAAGTCTGGAAAAAAATAAGGGTCTGAGAATATTATATGCTCAGTCTCACTTTTTTCCCCAGCCACGTGAAGTACTGTATTCACAAGAGTGTCTTTTAGTGCCAGGTTCTCTTTTGGAACCAAGAAGGGAGTACGCTTGTAACTCATCCTGCTGACCTCTCTATGGCATTTGATACTGTTGTCTCCTGTCACTTGCAAAAAGCTCCAGGGATGAATGCAAGTACACCCAAAATGTCTCTCGTCTGTATCAGAAGAAATCCAGAGGGTTATGATGGGAAACTGTTCCTGCACATCTGAAGCCCTGATCTATGGAGTCCCATACAGTGCTCTCCCTTATTTATTCAATCTCTGTAAGGAGCTGTTGGGAGAGCTAGTGAGATAATATGGGACTGACCTGCCAACAATACACAGAACAGCCAACTCTACATCTCCTTTACATCAAACATAAACAGCACGATGTCCCTGTTTTCTCAATGCCTAGTCCAAACCAGCACCTGGATGGAGAGCAACTGGCTAAAGCTAAATCCAGGCAAGACAGGTGATGCTAGCAAGGAAAAGGAAGCACTTTGGAAAAACTTGCATCCCCTATTACACTACTGAAAGTGTCTGCCCTCAGATTGTTAATTTGGTCTATAGCCCTTAGGTCCTTTTTTACTCATTGCTACTGGATACCTAAATAGCTATGGTGGCAAAATAATTCATACAGGTCTCTGGCTAGCCATAGGATTACACCCCATCCTATCAGACCCACCACTGGCTATGGCGTCCCATACATTTTTGGCATTCAGGTTTGATCATTGCAACTTGTTATATTTAGGAATGAAACCCCGCACACACCCCCCAAATAAAAAAACCTACACAACCAACAACAACCCACAAACACAAAAACTTCAACTGATCTAATACACCACACAGCAACACATCACTAAACACCATCACCCTGGTGCTTCACTCTTCCCTGGCTCCTCATTAAATATAGAATTCAGTTCAGGGCTCTGTCTTAATATAAGAAGACCTAGGAACTGGCTCTAACTACCTGATAGATTGCCTCTCCCTCTATGGGCATGACTTCTGATGACAGCCATGTTACACTGGGACTAAAACTATTCACAGAATGGAAAAGATTTGAGTGCAGGAGACAGACCTTTCACAGGAGATGGACCTAGACACTGGACGTCACTCTGGAAATCACAATGGCAAGAAATAAGCACTGTTAACATCATGTATCAGAGGGGTAGCAGTGTTAGTCTGGATCTGTAAAAGCAGTAAAGAATCCTGTGGCACCTTATAGACTAACAGAAGTTTTGGAGCATGAGCTTTCGTGGGTGAATGCTCACTTCGTCGGATGCATCCGATGAAGTAGGCAATCACCCACGAAAGCTCATGCTCCAAAACGTCTGTTAGTCTATAAGGTGCCACAGGATTCTTTACTGTTAACATCATAACACTCAATTAATGCTAAATTAGTTTTGTTAAGTTAATAATTCTTCACAGATACTGAACTTTAGGGTGTGGCTGCTTATTAGGCACCCCCTCATCACCATAGGCACCCTGCCCTGTTAACCTCTTCTGCAGGCCCCTTAAGTACTCCAGACAGTCTTTGTAGCTCACAGAGCACCTTTCCCGGGGCTGGTTTAATGTCAAATAAAGTTCACACAGACCTCAGAGTCCTGAGCCACAAAAATAATCCAATGAATCATCAACAAAGTAAAAAAGCATAATTCAACGGTTCAAACTTCGCGCTCATTCTTCAGCTGACAGTTCTTTCTCTGTTAGCCTACTTCACCTGAAGCCATCATCCCCATTTCTTTCTGGCTAGCACTCAGCCACTGGCCCTACTTCCTTCTTTGTTAGTATCTCCTACACTTCTCTCAATTGTCACCCCTGTGCTGTCTTTTATATTTGAATAACCTGATTCCCCACAGGTGAGGTCATCTTGTAATCAGGGCTGGCTTACTAAGGCAAGCCATGCTGTTACATGCACCTTCCTATTCATATAAAAATCATTAAACAATCAAAGAACCCTGTGGACTTATCAGGCTATTTCTCCTACAGGCAGGCAGGCAGGAAGAGAGAGTATGGTTTTTAACATTTTAAAATACTTGGGAGGTGCTTAGATGATATCATAATCAGAACTGTATTACTATATAGCTAGACAGATAGTTCAATCTTAATCAACTCTTGCTCTATCAGGTCCTAAAATGTCAAGGATCTATTTCTCTATCAAAGCAATTCATTCCTCTTCTGATTGTGCAAGAGGTAGCAGTGGAATACTATATAATATGCATTTGGATTAAAACCCTCAGTGCTTCATCTGATTTCACTAACCCACTGCACAATGTTTCCAGTTGCTTTATTTCAGCCTTCTTGTTTTTTCCACCTCTCCACTCTGTTTTTCACACTTTTCTCCCTAATATCTATATGCCCGTCTACATTGGTCAGTTTGAGGTGATCAAACTTGACACCAATTGCCTCCCTGGTGTCTGTATTTTCTTTATTTTTTGAAGAGAAACTTTAGAAGATTTTTTGAGTCCTCTGGTTCTGCCTATAGCACTGATACGGTAGGCCTCAATGGCTTCACATCCAGCTTCTGCATTGAGAATTACATTCCAAGCCGATCCATCTGATTCATTTAGCATTCTGATTGCTACAGTGAACTTTTGTACTGAAGCAACTTACGTAACTAAGTATTGGCTGCACAGTATGTTGAACCAAACTGGGCCACATAAATAAGGAAATTTTGCCAGCTAGGTGGAGCTTCCCTACCAAGTTTATTTTTTTGTGGTTTTGTACAGCCTTACTCAATAATATCACACAGAATCATTTTAGTAGATGCCAAATTCATGGAGAAAATTACAACTCTAACATAGGAAAATCTTCCTCCATGCACTTTGCTATTCGTGGAGTCAGGAATGCAATACATAGAATCATAGAATATCAGGGTTGGAAGGGACCTCAGGAGGTCATCTAGTCCAACCCCCTGCTCAAAGCAGGACCAATTCCCAACTAAATCATCCCAGCCAGGGCTTTGTCAAGCCTGACCTTAAAAACCTCTAAGGAAGGAGACTCCACCACCTCCCCAGGCAACCCACTACAGTGCTTCACCACTCTCTGAGTGAAAAAGTTTTTCCTAATATCTAACCTAAACCTCCCCCACTGCAACTTGAGACCATTACTCCTTGTTCTGTCATCGGGTACCACTGAGAACAGTCTAGATCCATCCTCTTTGGAACCCCCCTTCAGGTAGTCGAAAGCAGCCATCAAATGAGGACTGTCATGAAATATTGCACTCTTGTTGACATTGATATGAATGGGAGCAGGCAGGGATCATGCCCTCTGTGTTTAATGAAGCATTCTAAACTCATAATAAATAACAACTAGAAAACAAGCTTCTTAAAAGAAGTATTTTGTAGCTGGTATGTAGTTCATAGGCTCCTACATGACTTACTTACCATAACAGCTTCCATAACACCTAAAAGGATGTTTTTGTTCTGAAAAGTGATCCTACAAAAATGGCATCATGGGCTTCTACACTTATTGCCTCTATTAAATGTTCTCAGTTTCCAATTAAAAATGATCCTTCTAACTGCCAGCCATGCAGATTCAACCTGCAATCTAAGAATCGGGTGGGATGATTTCCTTCTTGTGCTTCTTTAGCAGTAATAAAGGGAACTGTAGGTCAATTTACTGTACATCTATGCAGCTCCACTCTTTTCCCATTATGCCTTCAGTAAGTCCCGAGAAACTCCATTGCCTTCAGTAGGGTTACACAGATGTAAATGAGTGGAGCTTAATAAACAATTGTGTTGATGGTACACCAGGAGGAATAGAATCCAGCTCACTATCTCTTAGCTGTATTTGGCTCTGCAGGGAAAACAGGAGTAAAATGCAGTAAAATGTATGTCTCTAATGACATCAGATAGGATTCTAAATATAATAAACAAGAATAAAGTGGTTGAGTAAGAAGGTTCCCTTTTTACACAGTTACTTATCAGCATAAAACTATACTTTAAGGAGCATGGTTAAGTGTGGTTTAGTAACATAATTTAATCAGAAAAAAAACCAGTGAACAAACAAATCTGCTAATCAACTAAATCCATGAGAATTGTGCTAAACTAAATCTCTCAAAATGGAGATTCACATGTATTCATTTCAATTGTAACATAGTATGACAATTTTAACAATTGCTTGACAGAACCCATGGGATATAGTGAGTCACAGGGCTCAGTAACCAGGGTGGGGTGTGCAGGGCACCCGCCTCAGGTGCAAAGCCGCGGAGGCAGGAAAATAGGGCTAGAGGTCACATGTCCCCTCAGCCCCTGATTTTTGGTTGTGCCCCTCCAACCTAGACAGGCTGGGTGGCCTGCTGAGGTGAGTCATGGGGTGGAGGTGGGGCTCCTTTCACAAACTCCATCATGAGCCCCACCATTCGGGGCTGGCCCGAGCATCCGGCATCATTGGCCCGAGCCACCTGGTGTTGCTGCTCCCCCACAGTGTTCCTTCACACCCCCTCAGGGGGCACACCACACAGTTTGAAACATACTCCCCCAGAACCTTTGAATTGTGCCCCCCTACTATGAACAGTTACATGCCACTTTTGAATAGAACGGGATATATGATGGGAAAAAATGGTAGGGGGTGCAAATATGCTGGCGTACCCGGGCGCTAAATGCCTAGTTATGGCTCTGTTGAACCACTAGAAACCATTATGTCATTTCACCAGATGACCATTAAAAAGTGGCAAGTCAGAATCATGTTGTAGTATTAAATAACAATAAAGGATTTTCAGATTAAGGCAATTCCTCCCCTTTTCCCTCTCACACTATGTGTAAATTTCTCTAATGGGGGAATGCTTTGCAACTCTTGAACTCAGTCCTTAACTGAGGGAGGATACTCAGCCTTCCATCAGGTAATGACACATTTAGCAATTAACAAAGTCAAATATGTGAGTTTTGTTTTATATGTTTTCATTGTCATAGTCTGCATCAAAACTAAAATAAAAAAAGCTCATGTGTTTTGCAGACAATGTCAATGTTCCATTATTTCTGTGTCTGTATAGGGCCTGATCCAAGTCAGTCAGTGGGAGCCTTTTCATTGACTTCAGGGAGCTTAGGATATGTTCTATAATCAGGTATTTTGTACATTGCCATCAGTGGTGTATACCAAGCTATCTTCTAGTTTATGTTTGTAACAAACGGCAGATGCTGTAGCACTAAAGGTAGATATCTATACAGAACATTAAAGAAAATCCATTTATACTCGGTGCATATTGTTATATGTGACTCTAATGGGCATGTTTATCCCAAATGGAATCCTCACAGCTAACATTTAGGTTTACTCCCAACCTGATTTTTAATCATGTCTTTACCCAAAGTGGGGAGCAGAGGTTCAGTAAGCAATGGAAGTGTTTTAGTGTTAAATGTGCCTCCTTTAAGCTCATTTTAGAGATGTATTGGCACCATTTACTTCTTGAATGCACTCTTTTTTATATTAATAGAATGCCTAGTCTAGCAGTACCAGAAGAGTGCCGATCCTGGTAAATTTCATAATTGTTATAGCTCAGGAAATCAGAACCATACTTTAAAAACTTAGTAGCTTGTGTATTCATTTTCATTTTTTTCATACTATTTCTGTTACATTACTGGAACATTAGGCTTCCTCCACTGGTTAATTTAACACCTGTAAAATCCCATGTATTTATTAACTAACGTCTCTGTAGCTTAACGTACAAAATGGTCTGTATTTAAGGCTCTGTATATTTTGTGGTCTTGTAGACCTACATTCTACAGCAAGAGCCTCTGTTTTTTGTGGCAGTGTAGCAGTGCTAAATTTTGGGTCAAACCAAGGTTTTCCTGGCCTCTGTGTAGGGAGGGAGAATGTATGACACATGGAGGGAACAGGCTCCTTACTCATCCCTTTGGGTGCCTGCACAATCTTGCCAGCATGGTGATTCTGAGCTAGGAAAAACATGTAACGGATGTGACTTGAGATTCACTGGGTACCACTGACCATTCGTCCAAGGCAAATACCTGAAGCATGACTGGTATTAGTGACTCAGTACACATGCTAGTACTCACAAACAAATGAAATAAGCTGTTCCTATAATGAATTCACTGCTAGATCACCTATTACAATTTAAAGTATTTTACTCTCTCCCTCAGCCAGCCAGGGCATAGCTATAAGGGCTCTGTGTCCTGAAATAGTCACGTGCATGTGTCAATATATAACTCTGCCAAGCCTCCTCCTTTTAACTCAGTGTGTCAGGCATTTGACTAACTACCTCATTATACAGTGGAATTCTTAAGATGAAATCATGGCCCTGTTGAAGTCAATGGCAAACTCCCACTGACATAAATGGGCCCAGGATTTCACTCTGTGTTCTGTGTATATACATATTGATGTAGTTGAAGCCCGCATCACTGGCACCTGGGTGCTTCAGTATAAGCCAATACCTTGGGACATAACAGATCACCCTGGCGTAGATTATTCTGCAGGTTATTCAGGGTTGCGGATTGAAACCCAGAGTGTGGTGACCTGGCAAGGCTAGGCTATGCTAATGGTGAGGGGAGGCAGAGGCAAACCAAAACAAAAGGGATCATTTCAAGTTTTTTAGAACTTCATAAGGGAAACCCCCCAAATCGTATCAGGAGCATAAATAATATAGAACATTACCAAAGACTTACTATTTATAATAATAAACTATATATTACCATCTCATTAACCTTTGTGAGCTTGTACACGCTGTGCAGTTAGTACCACGTGCATTGATATTAACATGAACAAAAGAGATTACTATACAACATACTGTGTCACTTCAGAGAAGAATCAACTTTTCCTCTCCTTGACTGTAAGTCCAGCTCCACTCTTGTTGGCCTGTTCTTAGTTTCTCTTCTGCTTAAAGTGCTTCTTAGATTCAGTGTTCCTGTGGCTCTCTCTTTTCTCCAAGTTTATCCACAAGTGGGGTTTTGTCACCTGGTGGCCCTCTTTTGTCCATTAGGCATTTCTGAACTGTGTTCAGTCAATAGATGTTCACACAGTCACTCTCTCTGTTCATGTACTTTAGGTCCTTTGTGGGGGACTTCTCATTCAATGCTTCCAGGATCTGTGTGCAGCTTTTTGATCAATTCTCTTTTTTCACCAATTATATTTCCTTTCAGTTTTTTCCCTTGATACTCGCTCTCTGGTAAGTCTGTTGATATGATTTCCCTCTTCTTCCCTTTCTCATGTACCCAGGTCTATTTTTTTCTGCTTCTCCTGACCTGAAACCTTTCCTATTTTCCTCCTTCTCACTTCCCAGTCCTCTGCTTTTATTCTCCTGTTCTTCTTTTATTTTATCTCCTCCCCCTACCCAGGCTCCGGTTCATCTGCTAGCTCAGCATCTCCATCCTTCTCTAATGGCTTTTTCTGACTGCTCCGTCGGGTGGATTCCGAGCCTCCTCCCCAGCTCGAGCTGTGTTCCCCTTGGACGTCTCTCTCCCCAGGACAGCATTCTGTGCTGCTGCATCACAACTGCAGCAGGTGCTAGTGCCAGGATGCAGGCTACTACAGGAGGGCATATTCGCCATTCTAAGCCGCTGTCATTTAGGGTTCGTCTACACATAAGAGTTGTATTGCTGTAATTATACCAGAATAGTTAGAGCAGTATAACTCTCCCTATTGTGGATGCAGTTATATCAGTATAAAGGTGCTTTATTCCAGCACAGCTATTTCTGTATGGGAAGCGCATAAGCTATACTAGTATAAGTCATCTTTATACCCAATAAATACATCCATGCTCAGAGACTGTACACCATAATAATTCTGATAAAAAAATCACACCCCTAACTGAAATAATTATACCTGTACAAAAGCTATGTGTATACCAGGCCTCAGATAAAGCTATGTAGACAAATATTTATGTGATTTATCCTTGTTTCCCTTGATTGATAGCCAAACAATTTCAATTAGCAACTGGAATATTGCAAATTTTTACTCTGAATGTCATATTCTGGAGAGCATCATAATAAATACACAATGTATTTTTTATATTCACTGCATAGTGCAAAAATTTAAAAACTGTCTTAGATCTTTTGCTGGCAGTAAATTGGTTTCATTTCTGGCCTGCATTTTGCAAAGAGTGACTCAGAAAAGGAAGTGAAAAAAAATCTTTTAAAACTTTAACTAGAGTTTTAATTTCTGGCAAGCTTGTTGTAATTCTTATGCAACATGTACACAAGATCCTGACTGTTTGTTAGGCATATCTGGGACTAGATTATTGTAAAAGAAATGCTTTTATGTTTCTTTAATTGATATAATATTTTAACTTGCTTAAAATCAGCAAGTGCAATAGCCCATAATTCCAAGGTTGTCTGCTAAAAGGCTGCCCTTGTTGAAGATTACTGTATGTTGGCTCTAGATTCTCTTGATGTTTCTCTCTCTCAAATATGTAATGCACTTTGACATGCAACAGCTTTTGCTTTTAGGAAAGTTTTATAGAGGTGGTACAGTATAAAGTGTGTGTATAATGGCTGTTGAGTGTGTCATATAGCTTGGGGGTAGTGTGGGAATTCAATGTCATGCTGTATAGAGGATTGTGGAATTCACTGGTGAAATACATCAGAATGACCAGGAATCTCACTGCCTTTGGGACAAGATGAAAAACTCACTTGATTTACCTTTCCAACAATAAACAAAGGAATGGTTAAAAAAAAATTAAAAAATGAACAAAACAAAACAATGTGGGGTGAGTGAACGAGACAGATTTAAGATATATAAGATACTTGTAAAATATGTTTGTTTTAAAAGTCTTTTATCATGCTCAGATACCATGGTAATGAGCCTGGCATAGATCAGGTTTAGTGTCACACTCAACGGAGGATAGCATGGGTCTTCAGACAAACCTAGCTAACAATGGAGGTGCAGGCAGAAGTCAACTCTGTATTTAGTATGGTGTGGACAGGATGGTGAAGAAATGTGATATATGACATAGCTCCATTTACTTCATGGAGCTATGCTGATTGATACTAGTGGAGCATCTTGCTTTATATTGTTACTGCTTCATGTAATATTAAATAGTTTCAGCATGATGAGACCAATTCCTTCTGTGGGGGAGGGATATCTCTGTGGTTTGAGCATTGGCCTGCTAAACCCAGGGTTGTGAGTTCAATCTTTGAGGAGGCCATTTAGGGAACAGGGGTAAAATTCTGTCTGGGGATTGGTCATGCTTTGAGCAGGGGGTTGGACTAGATGACTTCTTGAGGTCCCTTCAGACCCTGATATTCTATGATATTTCTTCACTGTCCTGTCCACCATTGTAGATAAAAAATTGCAGCTGCTTGTACCTTGTTATCTAGTTTTGTTTTCAATGGAACTACATTGATTTACATGGGTGGAGGATCTGGTCCATTATCAGGCAGCTTTGAATCAACAGAAATTATGTTTACTATGTTGAGCTTTACAAATGTTACTTGTATCTCCACAAGCAGAATTTGTGGTTGCACTGTGCCACTAGAATGTCCAGTCTAGCTGGAGTGTTAACCAATACATATCTGTTAGGCATGATATACACCAGATTACTAGGTATCATAAGCATGTTATTAATATAATAGTACATTATATATATGGGTGTTTGGGAAGTTATGTTAACGGAACATATTATGCTCTTCCCACAGTTTCATTCACCCATGTACAGTATCCCACAATACTTTAGCTTTGCAAAGTCAGTTTTGGGGTTAGAAAATAGGAAACTTGTCAATGGCAAAATACTTCAATGTTTTGCCCCAGTACAAGCTGGGGAGGTACCTTCATAGACCAGTATCTGGAATGCTACTATCCAAAACAAAGATAAAGAAGGTAAGAACAACAAGTTAAGGAACTGATGGGCTGGATTTTAGTGATGGGCAAAGTTGTTTGTAACTTGTACAGTCAAAATACTACTAGCTGAAATGGTTATCTTTGAAGTACACCTTCTATTTAAGGTGAACACATCTGTGAAAATTTGCTTCCTGGAAGGAGGGCATGTATGTCTCCTTTTTGTATTGTATTATTTTGTTTTTAAACAATACATTTGGCTAAGTTTGGTTATTTGGTCTCTTGAACGTTTTAAAGAATGAAGCACAAGTGTAGTCAAGCAATTAACTACCTTTGAGCAAATAGGATTATTCAAGCTGTCTGGTCAAATAGTCCTATCAAATGAGCAACATTCTTTCTAAGTCCCTTTTTGTTCGATCGGGGTTCTTATTCTTCAAGGAAATTATTTCTTTATGCATTTTAGCCCCTTTCACTTACAACATTTAACACAAGGTACAAATACATAGTTTTCCTTTTTTTATTGTATTTATTATGCACAGAACACATGCCAAGCAATATGTATTGTTTTTTTCCCCTCTCCTGCAATTTATACACCAAGGAATAAGTAAAGTCCTTCCCAGGGAGGAGGGGAACTGGTAGGAAGGCGATCATATGAGAGTTTCATAGTCAAGGATTGGGAACCAAAAGTCTATTCAGAAAGGCTGAGACCATAAAATATTTAGTCCCCAAAATATTTTTCTTTTATCCCCAAAGTATATTATTTGTTTCTTTCTTTCTCTAATTTAATTCATTCATTTCTAATATGCCCACCACCATAGTATCTGGATGCTAGCATAACATTCCTACTGAGTTTCCTAATAAATCTGGTGAATGTGGAAGTTCATAATCTAGGCTAAAATAATGTATCTCTTCACTAATAACAATGCCAATTACAACAAGAAAAACAGACTATCTTTGATATTCACTTTAGGAAAATCTTTGCTTTGTTTTGTCCTCAATGGAAGACACCTGGAGACTGGTTTAACGTCAAATTCAAGCATCTGATTGATTTAGTAGATTTTAGTCTGAAACATTGCATGTTCCCACAGTGCACGATTAAGAGAGGATTTGACAAAGCTACATTTTAAAGAGGCATTAGTTTTGCTATTATGACATAAATTGCACATATTGGGTTACACACAGGATCTGTTTAAAACAAACATCTGGGTTTGTCCGCAGGTATTACACAAAGGAAAAGAAGAGTAGCAATTAATCTCTGGCATTCCTATGTCAATTAAAAAAAAAAGAATTTAAAGCCATTTCAGATACTGTACTGTCCCTGAATCCCCCTGCCAATTTTTGTGATTTTACAATCACATTGTCCCATTTCTAAAAATATTTTTCTTTCCTTGTTACCGTGTGAAAGACCCACATTTACAACAAAAGAAACTGAGTGACTAATGGGGGACACATACAAAGTAGTCCTGGATTAGGGAGCTGGGGAATGGAAAACTGAACTATAGCTAAAGATCCTGTACAGAAATAGTAGGGAAGGGAACAGATAGATGGGGTATAGAGTAAGACAGGAAAGGGAGACATTCAATGTATTAGGAAGAGGTCATGGGCAGGTTTGTGAGTGAAGCTTGGGTTGAGAGCAGAGCTTGGAAAATTACCACCATTTACTATTTTCCAATCTGATGCCTGGCCACAGAATTTCCCAATAGGTGTTAGGAAAGAACAGTACTAGATTTTTGTGAAGGAAAAATGGGATATTCCTAATGTGGCAGCCATTATCTATTATTCTAGATTTGTAGAAATTCTGCTTCTTACTAGAATCACAAGTCAACAGGCCATAGAAAATTTAAAAGGCATCATTTCTCATTTTGGCATTTCTGGAAGAAATAGTCATGATGAGCTATAGTTTACTAGCTTTGAATTCCAAGCATTCTCGTATTCTATATAATTTGGAGAATATTATGTCCAGCTCACACTGTCTAAAGGGAATATAAAGTAGGAGTAAGAACTGCAATACTTTGAAATCTCAAAATATGTGCCAGAAAACCACATCAGGAACTTCAATTAATGAGTAAATGAACTGACTCCAATGGAACCCTAGGATGTATACAGTATAATGTGGATCAGAATCTGGCCTATCATATGTAGGAAATGTGGCACCAGACTAGAATGCAGTATAGTAGTGCTCAGCCTTTGAAGCTTGGCATCCTCTAAAATGTGGCTGTATGCTGCTGTAGGTAATTTTATTTTCTTGTTCAAATTGAAAATTTGAAAATTTCCCCATTAATTTTCATTTTATTATGTAAGCACTCTTTGTTTGCATGAGGAGCATGGTCATGGTGGAGTCTCAATCACTGACCATTTTAAAATCAAGTTGGGATGTTTTTCTAACAGGAATGCTCTAGGAATTATTTAGGGGCAGTTCTATGGCCTGTCTTATACAGGAGGTCAGACTAGATGTTCACAGTGGTCCCTTCTGGCCTTGGAATCTCTGAGCTGCTAGAGCCCTTCTGTGCTTATGTTTATAAATGAGACTTGAATCCCTAGCTTAGGACTTTCCTACCTATGTTGATCTTATTGACCTGGATGCTAGCCATGGCATTTGTTCTTGTTTCATGATGTATGCTCTTGTTTCATGAGCATGCTCTTCTGTAATGCATCTTTTCAGATGAATGACTTCATCTTTAACACTATTATTTAGCTTAAGTAAAAATTGATAAATAAAAAATGAAACAGCAACAAATCCCCAGTATCAACCATATGGGATTCACCTTTGAAATGAAAAGGAAACTTGACTGCTCCACTACATTCAATTGTTCCCATGGACATTCAACATACTGCTCATCCAGTAAGAGAAGAAATAAGCCACAAATACAATTGCCTTGAACAGCAGTGTCCAAATAGGGAAAGGCAGGTCAAATCTCAACCAAAAAATTTAGACTTAGTCCCATGGTAACCATGTACAAATAACTAAACTTAGGAACATTCCCCTAACTACAGGAAAATGAATAAAGGACACCAAACATTTACTGTGGTTCAGAGTCCATTGAGAAAAGCAAGTTCATATTAGCAGATCGGTCTTATTTCTTGCCCTCGATGAACATATCGACTTTCTCTTGTGAATGTAACAATTCTGCCAAATAAAAAAACGACACATTTTAGCCAAGATCTTAAACTTTTCTTCATCACATAGGAACCTCTCTCTCTTGTGCTTTCCCAAGGCAAGAGAACCTTTGGAAAACCTAACTAGCATCTAGGAACATCAGACTTCCTATTTGGTTGGCTGATTTCAAGATCAGATTTCTCCAGTAATGAGTCCAAGATTGGTTGTAGGTGAATATGACACCATTCTGGAGATGGTTCTTTCTGCTCTGGTGATGTATCACAAGAGTGAGCCTGTAGATAAATCTGTTGAGAAGCAGGTGTCCTGGTGATGAGCCCCAGTCTTTTTGTCCCTAGGTTGATGTATAGATATTGCTGGATGCAGTGGTGTGGGCATCATCCAGTTCAGAACTCTGCTGCTCTGTCTCATCTAGGTATTGGGTATCCTGCTGAAACTAAGTTAGTAAGGGACAAATACAGTCCTCTCCTCTTTGGCCATAGAGGGTCCCTTGGTGGTAGAACTGGTAAAACTTTTGCTGCGCAAGGTGAGGGTCTGGATTCAGAGGAGAAGGCAGAGGGTCTGAGGCCCGACGGGCCTGTATTGGGGACAGGGTAGGGCTGATGGAACCACTGCACTTGTGTGTGTGATTGGGGGTGGGGTAGGGAGGGCTGATGGTGATGGCATGTAAGAGCCCACAAAAACTATTTCAATCACTGGACTTCAGTAGCTTCCTCCACAGAGCAGCAATATATCCGCTTTGAAACCTCACACATATCTAACTAGAGTCTGGCCTAGCTATTTGGCTGGGGCTGGACTCATGATTTTTCCTTAAACACTGTTCTGGCCCCCTGTGATAGGGTGGACTAGGCCCTGAGACCCCCTGCTGGGGGCCTCGTGGCCCTGCCACACTCCACCCCAGAACAGAGCAGTGGAGAGGGTCCTGCAAGCTGCATAGAGAGAAGGTGTGGGATGCAGTCAATCAAGAAAGAGACTTCAGGGAGTAGCCAGTAAGGGCCCAGCAGGCCCATATAAAAGGAGCTGCAGGGCTAGAGGGAGTTCAGTCTGTTGGTAGGGACCAGGGGAGGAAAAGTTGCTCCTGCTTGGCGGTAGGGGCTGAAGGTGCTAGACCAGGGTGGGCAAACATTTTGGCCCAAGGGCCACATCTGGGTATAGAAATTGTATGGTGGGCCATGAATGCTCATGAAACTGGGGTGTGGGAGGGGGTGAGAGCTCTGGCTGGGGGTGCGGGCTCTGGGGTGGGGCCAGAAATGAGGAGTTCAGGGTGCAGGAGGGGACTCGGGGCTGGGTTGGCGGGGGCAGGGTGCGGGGATGGAGGGGGCTCCGGCTGGGGTTGCAGGCTCTGGGGTGGGGCTGGGAATGATGGGTTGGGGATGCAGGAGGGTGCTCTGGGGTTGGACCAAGGGGGTTGGAGGGCGAGAGGGGTATCAGGGCTGGGGCAGGGAGTTGGGGCATGCAGAGGGGTGGCTCAGGGGTGCAGGCTCTGGGCGGCGCTTACCTCAAGCAGCTCCTGGAAGCAGAAACATGTCCCCTCTCTGGCTCCTATGTGGAAGCATGGCCAGGTGGCTCTGCTGCACGCTGTCCCATCTGCAGGTGCCGCCCCTGCAGCTCCCATTGGCCGTGGTTCCTGGCCAATGGGAGCTGCGGGGGCAGCGCTTTGGGTGGGGGCAGCATGTGGAGTGGAGCCCCCTGGCTGCCCCTATGCATAGGAGCCAGAGGAGGGGACATGTTGCTGCTTCTGGGAGCTGCTAGGAGCGGCCCCTGACCCTTCTCCCCGGCTGGAGTGCCAGAGTGGGGCAATCTGGGGACCCCACTCCCCAGCGAGAGCTTGAAGGCTGGATTAAAACAGCTAGCAGGCCAGATGCAGTCCGTGGGCTGTAATTTGCCCACTCCAGGGGTAGACAGATCAGTTGTTGGCAGGGACCGGGGAAGCCCAAGAATAGCTCCTGGCTGACAGCAGGGACTAAAGAGGTAGTTACTGGCAGGACCAGGGGGGTGAGGAAGTAGCTACTGGCTGGCTGCTAGGACTCAACTAAGATTGGTTAGGGGGAAGTGGCCCAGGGAAATGTAGAGCAGCAATTCGTAAAGGAACACAGCATGAGGCTGCTATACTTAAATGGTCCCTAGGTTTGGACTGAGAGTATTGGGTTAGACTGGGTTCCCCCCACCAGCCACTGGGGGAAGTGGCTATGCCCTAAGGAAGGGAATTAAAACTGTGGCACCCCAGGGAAGGGGGCTGCACTACTGGGACTCACTCAGCGGGGAGCTGTAGTCAGCAAACTGAATCCAAGGGGATGTCTCGGCAGAAAGGCTGGGGTCACTGAGGACTCAAGTAGAGGCAAGGAGTCCCCAGGGAAGACTCCTCGGGGTACTGCTCTGTCATAAACAGTTAGTTAAGGGTTAAGGTTTTTTTTCGACCTGTAAAGGGTTAACAAGCAGTACCTGTGGACACCTGACCAGAGGACCAATCAGGGACAAGATAATTTCAAATCCCTGTGGAGGGAAGTTTTTTTTTCTGTTCTTTTGTTGTTTTTAGAGAGTCTCTCTTGGGAGTTCAGGGAGTCCAGACAACTTAATCAAGTCCTCCCAGGTTTCTGCAATAAATTCTTCTATTCAAGCTAGTGAGTATTAGCAAGGAACTAGTATTCTTATACTTTTATTTCTGTATTTGCAATTCTGTGTTTTGCTATAGAATTTCTTTAATTCTGTACTGTTATTGCTTTTACTGAGAAAGAAAGGAGGGGGAATTCTCTCCAGAGATTGATAAGTTTAGACCCTGTGTATTGTTCCATCTTGGTTACAGAGACAGTTACTTTCTTTTTATTCTTTAATAAATCTTTTCTGTAAAGGACTTGGTTGATCTTTCCTTGGGTGGATTCTCAGGGAAAGGGGAGGAGGGAAGCATCCCTCTGTAGTTGGATTCCGGTATCTCTCCTAGGAAAAGGGAGGGGGGAGGAAGCAGGGGGGAATGGTTTATTTCTCCTAGGTGTAAGAACTCCATGGATTTGGGGCTCTTGGGATCCCCAAGGATTTTGGGGAAGGACTGTGTCCCAATACACGTACATTATTGGGTGGTGGCAGCTTTTACCAGATCTAAACTAGGATTTTAGTTTAAAAGGATCCATGCAGGTCCCCATATTGGGACCCAACAGCTCCAAGTGGGGGTGAGACCTATGACATGCTCAATACCAGAGTAGAAGCCTTGCAACCTAGCCAGATCAATGAGAGTACTGCGATGGGTCCTGCTGGACTGGCTAAAGACTGAGTCCAGGGACGGCTACAGGAAGACACACCAACTGCGGGGGCACTTCGATAGGCCCCTGTTGGACTGTTTTAGCAGAGGGGGACATTTTGTACCGTATACCCTGGAAGGGGTTGGTTTGTTTCGCATATGGACAGAATGTGGCTTGGACAGAGGGCTGAGTCACCGAAGACCCTGCCTGACAAGCGCAGCGGCCGACGGAGGGCACCATGAGAGGATAAAAAACTGCATGCATGCACACACTCAACCGGGGGGCACTTGTGAGAGGTGGTGCCACACCATTACATTCCCTTATCTCTGTACATTTGTAATCAATTTTTTTGGAGGAAGAGTTCAGGTCATGTAGTTTAATGCTATAGGATGGGGCCCAGAGGAACTGTAGAGGATTGGCCACCCACCATGTTGCCAGCTCAGTCAAGTTGAAGGAGAGGTCTTTAGATTTGCAGGTCTTTTGTTATTAGAAAAATCTAATGCATTGATCCAAATTTCTGGAAGAGAGATCAACAGTATTTTATATTACATAGTTCAAATGCATGGGATGGTCTTTATAGTTTCACATGATGCCATTTTCTTTTCCAGTTTTCTTTTAAAAAATCTTTTATTTAATTCAGACAATGAGAGTATCCTTTAAAAAGGTTTTATAGTTAAAGACCATTATAATATGTCAACGTAGCAGGCACAAAATACAGGTATTTCATATATCTGTCATATTTTGATTACTGGATCACACACTGGTAAGTTTCAATGTATGTACAGAAATACTGTCAAATTTTTATTCATATCTGAAATGTGTAGTTTATGAACTAAACTGAGGTAATGAACATTACTACTAGGTCTTTCAATATGGACACTTTTTAAAGTTGTAATATTTTCACTTGTAAAACCTAAAACAAAACTTATATCCCCTAAGGAATTTTCATTCAGAGATTTGTTAACCGCCTTTTTGTCTGAGGAAAATCACATTTGCCTTGAGTACACAATATTTTCTTCTATTTCCTGTAACAAGCTGCTCTCTCAAAGGTCTCCTTTCAGTGAACTATGCTTCAAAGACTACAACTCTTTTCCAGTAATGTGAGGTCAATAAATCCATGCCATTTATTCTATCCTATCTGCTTGGAGCAATCCCATGGGAAGAACTTCTCATAAAACCAAAAACATCATGAAGGGCTGAATAGTTATCTTTATAAAGATGTTAATAGGACACTGTTAACTAAAAAACCAAACCAGAACAAAAAAGCAACACAACAGTAATGGCTGAATATTTTGTATTCTATGGATACTATTGTTAAAAGTCAAACCTAAGATACTTTAACTAAAAGATTAGAGGGAAAAGGTTTTCTCACTCTTTTCAGATTGTTTACTGTGTGAAATTGATAGCACTTTGTCTATAATCGTTTCATTGTTTACACCTGTATAGTCAAGGCACTAAATTAGTTGTCGGTGTTTGTGTGGATCTTTCACAAAGTAAGAGAAGAAGAGAAAAAACTTAAAACCCCAGAAACCTGTGATTGTAAAATGACAAAAATTAGCATGTGGGGCGCCAGGACAGGTGCAGGACCTGAAACTATTTTTACTTGATTTTTAAAATATCGACTAGAGTTGAGTGTGGGCACTTTAAAAGAGCTCATCATTAAGGCTACATTGTGCATTTACAACCTGCCCTGTGTAAAGGGCTCCTGAACCTAAGGTCTGGAGAGGCCACATAGGAGTGAATTCTTACTCTTTGCCCCATGGCCATGACCTGGCTTTAAGTTTTTATTTGAATGGGTCAGAGATTAGGGATATGACAATAAAATGCTCATTATTAAATTTCAAAGTCTATTAAAATGACATTGAATTTGAAAATTGTAAAATTATTCAGCAAAAACAACAATCCCAGTGTTCTGAACAAATGTAACAACAGATTAGTGAGTCACAGGAAATGATTCAGTCAACTTTTCTAAGCTTTCAATGTGTGTTTCATGTAAGAATCTTTTTGTAAATGTTTAGACAGTTATGGTTTAGGAGATAAATATTGCAATTTTATGGATTTACGGGTCTGACGTACAAGTATGTGATGCATTGTTGTCAATTTACTGGACATCTGAAGTTAGTCAATTATTATACTCTAGCCTAGTGTGAGACAGGGATTTTGTTTGTAAAATTACAGTAGTTATATGCATTTTTAAAAATGTCATATTTGGGGATAACAGATTACACATCAGATATTCAGCACCAGATAGCGATGATTTGAAATTACCCAAGCTTTTATAAATAAAGTCAGGAAAACCTGTTGGGCCATCTAGGTCATTCCCCGACCCATTGCATCACTGCAGAAGAGCATTCATAGACCTCTGTAGAATTTCTACTAGTTTCCTGTCTAGCCTTAAAAACTTCCAGTGATGTAGTGCCATGACCTCCTTTGGCAGGTCATCCATTGTCCAACTAGCCTAGCTGTTATAAAGTGCTTTCTCGTTTAAATATTTCCTCTCTTAATTAGAGCCCATTAATTGCATTAGTACTAGCATTGACTCCAGAAAATAATTCTCCCTTCTTTCATGCTAATTTCTTGCAGCGACATTTTTTTTTACTATTTTATTTCAATAAGACTTTTTCCTTAATATTTTAGTTATTAAGAAGCAGAAGAGGCAAGTCAAATACACAGGTACCACTCAGTTAAAAATATAAACACTACAAATATAGAACCCAATTCTGCTCTCAGCTACATTCATAGAATCATAGAATCTCAGGGTTGGAAGGGACCTCAGGAGGTCATCTAGTCCAACCCCCTGCTCAAAGCAGGACCAAACCCAACTAAATCATCCCAGCCAGGGCTTTGTCAAGCCTGACCTTAAAAACCTCTAAGGAAGGAGATTCCACTACCTCCCTAGGTAACCCATTCCAGTTCTTCACCACCCTACTAGTGAAAAAGTTTTTCCTAATATCCAACCTAAACCTCCCCCTCTGCAACTTGAGACCATTACTCCTTGTTCTGTCATCTTCTACCACTGAGAACAGTCTAGATCCATCCTCTTTGGAACCCCCTTTCAGGTAGTTGATATGAATCTGGAGTAACTCCCCTAAAGTCAATGGATTTACCCTAGATTTACATTGATTCAACAGAGAGCAGAAGTTGGCCTGCACATATCCATTATTAAAATATAGACATCTGTCTTTCTAAGGAGACATGAACCTGGAGCCCTGGCCCCTTGTGGTCATTAAATATTCCATGACGGCTTTTGCAAGAACAGAGCAGCTACCTCTAGTGTTCTAGCCGAATTCCAACTTCAGAGTAATTTCTGTCTCTCTAAATGAATTGTCCCTACAGCAAAAGGTACCCTAGGGAAGCAGCTTCGGTAAGAGGGAAAAGGTCTGATGGGGTATGTGCCAGATCTTGGGAAAACAGAACCTGTCAATGGCTTTTAGGATGTCACGTACATAGATGGATTTTCTACTGGGGAAAACAGAGTTCTCTCTCTCTCTCTCTCTCTCTCTCTCTCTCTCTCAGCAGTAAGACTTTAAGATACCCCACAGCAATAACCTCCTGTATTTATTTAATGTTTTAGGTTAGAGACACAATTAAAAAAAACCCCACAGCAGTTGTGTAGCTGTGTGGCAATGAAGATTAAGTGTATAGGTATCTACCTGTAGGGTCTGAGATCTAGGAGACACCTAACATTCTCAGCTGCAACAAGGGGAGATAGAAAGGCCATATCTTTTCAGGTCCAAATCTTTCTGGAAGTGGACTGGACTAGCACCTGCTGAAAAGAGAGTCCACTTGTTTATATCCCTGTGACATTTGACTGGATACATTGGATCAATAGTTCTTAAGAAAATACAATCCCTGAAAGAATGGTTTAACACAGGGGTAGGCAACCTATGGCACGGGTGCCAAAGGCGGCACGCGATCTGATTTTCAGTGGCACTCACACTGCCCGGGTCCTGGCCACCAGTCCGGGGGGCTCTGCATTTTAATTTAATTTTAAATGAAGCTTCAAAACATTCTGAAACCTTATTTACTTTACATACAACCATAGTTTAGTTATATATTATAGACTTATAGAAAGAGACCTTCTAAAAAGGTTAAAATGTATTATTGGCACGCGAAACCTTAAATTAGAGTGAATGAATGAAGACTCGGCACAGCACTTCTGAAAGGTTGCCGACTCCTGGTTTAACAGATTGACCAACACACTTTGTTACATGTAGATACTTTGAATGTTCTAATACAGTGGTTCTCAAACTTTTGTGCTGGTGACCCCTTTCACAGAGCAAGCCTGAGTGTGACTCCCCTTATAACTTAAAAACACTTTTTCATATATTTAACACCATTATAAATGCTGGAGGCAAAGTGGGTTTTGGGATGGAGGTTGACAGCTCGCAACCTTCCATGTAATAACCTCACGACCCCCTGAGGGGTCCTGACCCCCAGTTTGAGAACCCCTGTTCTAATACAAATATCTAGTTGGGGCCATTGGGTTTTGTTTTTTATTTCCACCAGAAAAAGTAAGGAGGTCTTAAATCTTCCTTATAAACATACTTTTAAAAAATGGTAAACTCGAGATTCTTCAAGAATAATTCTATCTGGCAAAAATAAACAGGCACTACTTTTACTCTAAGTCATACCTAAATCTGTTTAAAAAAAAAAAGTTGAATTGAGTACCATGCCTTTTAAAACAAAATTGTAGCAAATTGCGTAGGATAACACCATAAAATAAATGAAAAAACCCCAACCTTTTAATCTGCTATAGAAGAATTGTGTTTGGAATTGTGCATATTGGTGAAATTCATGGGAATTTTAATGATATGTGATTGTTTTATTTCAGTCATTCACTCTCTTTTATAAAAGAACTTGCAGTGTTTAAACCATTCATTTCTAGAGCTTACATTCCCCCTCTCCATAGTCTTACATACAACTTTTATATGTAAGCTAAAACATGATTTGATTTAAAACCAAAACAAATTGTATCTGGTATATAAGACTCCAAGATTTTTGACTTTATGATCTTGTGTCATTTAGATAATTACATATTTTCTCTCTACTACGAATAGTCCCCTGTTCCATTTGGCAACCATTTATTCCCACATCCCCATTTTTGAAATGGAGCTGAAATTAATACAGCATGTTTTGTTTGGCAAGTGAAACGTTGTTCTCTAATTTAAGTGTATAATTTGGAAATAAAAGGTTATTTTTGGGTTGAATGGGTATCTTGTGTTCAACCATTATTAATTATCTATTTTCACTTTTGTGTCATGGCTGTTTGAAAGGACCAAAGAATAACCCCAACTTGGTGTTAGTGCAGTAATTACATTTTCTTCATTTGGAAAGCTCTTAAGCTGTTGAACAGATCTTACAATAGGCTAAAGAGAGCTAAAAATAAACCACAGGCAGTTCATATTAACTGGGTAATAACAGGCAACAGAAAGGCGCAGTATCAAAATATGATGAAAACAGGAAGTTCATTACACAAGCTGCCCTTTTCTGATAGGTATGAATTTGTAAAGCCTTAACTAAAATAATAATCCATTAAAGTTTTAAATAAAAGCAGAGAGTTGCCTATTGTTCATAGGTCAATGTAGGTGAAAAACACAATATGTTGTGAAAGATTTAACAGTGTTCTGGGAAACAACCCTATTTTCACTGACTTTTTGGTGACACTAATTTTAATTTTATCCTCAATATGGACGTGATTCTGCAACCTTTCTGCCAATGCATCAGCAGTAACAAGGGCTGGATCCTTATTTTAGGGAATTCTCTTCAATTTTGGCTTGAGCCCCGAACCCAATAATCTGGGAACCTCTGAACACTCTGAATGTCTTTGCTAGGCAAATCTGCACCCATTTGCTAGCACTGAGGCATAAACAAACTTTATTGGGGGGAGGGGGCTGGTTAGAGCCTCTTACCCCATCTTGGCAACATTAGGGCAACCCCATACCAAATCATTGTCCTGGCTTTGCTCAGGTGGGTTCTCAACAGAGTGCTCTCAAAAATATGAGCAGCAGGAAGGGTCCCATCCCCACCCTGGAAAGAGTAAGGCCCCCTCTCTACTCCTTACAAGCTGGGGCAGCAGCAGGAGATTCCCCCAGTACTTACTTCAACAGGTAGGGTATATCTTGGTGGGTGGGGTTGGTCAAATCCACTGCACTCTCTTCCTCCTGCTATATGCAGAATCCTCTGCTGGAGTTGCATCAGAATGGTCCTCCTTAAGGCAGTTAAGATCTCAGAGAGATGAACAGGATATTTCCCTCATGTCAGAGCTATAGTTCCAGGCTCTCTGCAGACTCAGATAGACATTACTTCATCAGTTATGCTCAGGTTAAATTTTTAAGCTTTTCTTTGCAATCATAGGGGCTAGAAATATTGGTTTTTTTTTTTTAAATGAAAGTTTGGAGAATTACATAAATATGTGACTCCAGGAGGAGGCCCCGAGGCACATTCCCTGTAATGCCTATGCCATAAACTAGCCATGACCTAAATAAAAATGGCCTGATTTTATAGGTGCGGAGTCTTTGCCATTCCCATTTACTTTAAGGAAAGCAGCAAGTGCTCATCACCTCTGAAAATTAGGCCATTTTTATATATGCCTGACAATGGATTAAACTGCCTAACTTTTTATGACAAAGTGAAAAGGTTGCCCTTTTCCTCCCTCAATGAATCTGTTTTAGGCTTTATTTAGCTTAGTAATGAAGACTACTCTTCCAGGGCTCAGAGCTGGGCTTAGCTGTGAGAATGAATGCAGTAGGACAATTGACACAAATTTCTGTTTCTCCAAACCTACACCAAATTAACTGAAAATCCTTTCACTGAACGTTTAAAAGGCAAGATAAAATATATATAGCTGTTTCACCAGCAGACTAGAGGGTTCATTAGCATACAAGCTGCCTGCCTCCCTCAGAATGCAGGCTGGCTTAAAATGTTTTTTCCTTTTTTCTGCCATGCAGCAGTATGGAAGCTAGGAGTTGGTTTTAGCTCGTTTAGAAGCTTGAGCTGTATGGAGCTGCAGAGAGAGAATGCATTTGATTTTAAGACCAGGGAATTTTGTTTATCTGAGGATAATCAATCAAGCCACACTATTTTTCACATCTGGATTATCACCTTGAATTTTACTCAGGGCAGCTGTAATTTATGTCTGGCTGCTTGTATCCCCAGAGGTCTCCTTCTAGCAGCCAGAAAAACCTGGGTCAGAGACCACACCCCATTTTCCCCAGCCACTCTCTCTCTACTCTAGGGGCTGTAGTATTTTACTGATGAGCAAACCAGTGTCAAGATAAACTCTTTATTATGAACAGAACTACGTGCAGCAATGTAATGAAGTAACAACTTTCTACTACTCTGTGTAGCTGCAGTCTGCATCTGCCCTGGGCTTCTTTGTTTCTGATCATAGGAAACCAAAGACTGCATCTGGAGTATACAGGAAGTGTGGCATCTCAACACTTTGTAGAAGACTTATTCTGTAGCATAGGGGCTATGAAGAGTTGTGCAATTGTGCAAGCACACAGGTGCTTGTGTGTGCAGTTCCCCATTATGTGTGCCCAAAGGCTGATTTTGTGCAAAAATTAGATGTTTTGTGGGTGGTCCTGGAGTGCTTGAATTTTTGTGCTCATGTTTGAAAATGTGGTATACACAAGTGGGGCAGATACACAGTTGTCCAAATTAGGGCTGCCTAAGAATAGTATGCAAGAAGTCCCTTCCTCTTAGTGCTTCTATGCAGGAGGTTGCCAGAGTTGGATAGCCAGCACTCTGATCACAAGGTGTTGACTACTACCTTAGAAAGGCATGTCTGGGCCTAGCCTTTGCTCTTGCCCCATCCTGTGCACCAGGAAAAGGCTGCAGGTCTGGATTGAGGGAGCAGATGCTAGAATTATTAACCAGCTATAACAAGGACTGCTCATTGGTGCATAATCCCCATAGGATCTCTGGAGACATCTTTTTGGCTGCTGGTCTCTACAGGCACAATACTGCATCTGCTACCATTCAGGCACTTCTTCCACACAATGCAGCTCTGCCTCCAAAAACTTTAACAGGGATCTATGTGTATCTGCACAACCATGTAGAATACCACTGTATCTCACCCAGTGCTTTCTATTAAACTGATGTTTCTCTTGTAATTGGATAATTTTCTTGGCAAATAAAACGATTTCAGATTGTATATTTGCTCTGACTCAGAGGCTTTTCATCCAACATTTAATCCAGCCAATAAAACAGCTACCAAAATGAAGATGCTCTAACATTTGAACTGAATATCTCCACTCAGTAGGGTGAAACACAGTCATATTATTGAATAATGACAATGGTGATTCACCCTTCACAAACTCTTTATGGAAGGTAAGCACATTAAATAGTCTAAGCAGATGATACTTTGTGGAATGCCAGGCATAAATCCAGACTGATAAACTATAGCAGTTATCTTTTTACAACTTGGCAATTAAAATTTTGGTGGTGAATTTGGCATCTTTATTTACTACTGAAATGAGCCTATACCATCCATGAAGGTTTATTAGCAAATCTCAGAAGTAAGTGCCTCTCACAGTTCTTGGAAGTATGTCATTGGCAAAAGCTTTCTTGCAAACTTCAGCCAAGATTTCCCGTGATATGTCCTCAAATTAAAAAATAATAATTTGGAAGCCCTATCTATCTCTGGTGTTTTGACCCCATTTAGCTCACACCTACACTCTGAGAACTGGTGACTCAGCAACAAGAACAATAGTTTCTTGTTCAGCAGGTGTTGACCCTCCTACAAACATGGAGAGCAGTGGCAAACCCTTCCATGAGACACCAAGTTCAACTCCAGTCATCACCACTATACTGGTTAAACTTACAAAGATGGGACCGGAAGATCACCATGAGGCATTGTTGGTTACACTTCGATGGGTAGCAACAGTAGGACAATAGCCACCTGAACAATGAGCCATTCCACTGACCCCATACTTGATGGGGCTGGTCCAGGCTGCCTACGGGGGGGCCACACCCAGTTGCTGAACAAGACTGTGCTTGAGTCAAAGCCACGATGTTGGATTATTTAGATATCATAGATGAAACATGTTTCCAGGGAGAAAGATACACAGCAGGGGCCCGGCCAACTCAAGAACACTGCTGGCACTGGCTTCAACTGAGATGTAAACTGGGGTGCAGGTTGCTGAGAAAATTGTAATAGAACAATTTACTCAGATACTCCTGGCTGGGAGCATTGATGTATCAGCCTGAGACATTGTCTGAAGCCTTAAACTTTGTGGACAATTACATGACTGCGACAGACCTCCTTCCAAGATGGTTGGGGGAGGGGTAGTTATATGGCGTCAAGGAAACCAGCATGCTTGGAAGCATATGCTACATGAAGAGTCTGGCCTAACTGGAGCCATGTCTCTGACTCAATATTGCTGATGGTCAGAGGTCACAGAATGCTGACCCAACCTGGAACAGAAACCCAGAGAATATTCAGACCTATAGAAAGGGCCTTTTCTGGGGCCAGACTTTCCATGGGTGATGATCAGGCCACAACCCCCACTTTGGAAAACTGTTTTGCATATGGACAATGGGGTCACCTCCTCTGCGACTGCCCTTTTTATGGAATATGACTAAGGCCAAGCCTGGATGGACATCATAAGGGTCCTGAAAATGAAGCCTGGCTAAAATGGTGGTCCCTATACAAATTAATCAGGGTGGAAGTAGCAGGACTAGTTGACTCTGAATGCAGCCAGACATTGGTTATAGAGCAGCTGATAGGTTCTAGGGTTAGTTTCTCCTGAAGTATCTTCCTTCAGTGTGCGCATAGATACATATAACTGTACTCCACTAGGGAAGTCCTGTTGGTGTGGGGGGGGGGGAACATATGTGAAATCTCTTCATGGGGCTAGTTTCCACCCTGGCGTACCCAATAATCCTGGGCAGAGACCGAACCTATTTTAGGAAAGCCATAAAGGAGTGGGACAATCACCCACCTGCAGGGACTACAACAATCTCAGAGGCCCAAGAATCCTTGAGACCAAAAGAACTGATGGAGTCAGGTGAAGCAGAGGACCCTAGAGAAGGGACTTCCCACCAGGAGAGGGACTCTCTCCTTACCATGAAGAACAATGAGACCACACACCTCTTAGACATGGAGCTCCTAGCAAGATATGTTGATTTGTAGGTGAACAAAGGAATGACCAGATGCTAAGATGGGCTTATGACCAGCTAGCAATGGCCAATGGCAAAGTGATTTACTCTCAGCTGCTAAAACAATGGTTCCACTTTGAGCTTAGGAGGGCAGCTCTAACACCTGGAATGGGACCACTGAACCAAAGAGGTGGGGGTAGCTACTCATGCCAAAAAAATATTGAAGGAAAGTGTTATTATTTGCTCATTTGGTACCATGCACAGGACAATTGGTGTGTAAGAAGACCCTCAAGTGGGTGGTGACCAGGTTCTACTGACCAAGTATACATAAGGAAGTCAAGGACTACTGCATGTTCTTCTCTGAGTGTCAATGGGCTGGCCTCAAGAAGATCCCAAAAGCTCCCCTAGTTCTGTTTCCTACAGTAGGGGTATGCTTTAAAAGAATAGGAAGGGACCTAATGGGACTCCTGGAGAAAAGTGCAGCAGGGTATCAACATATCCTGATGGTCTTAGACCCTGCAACTAGGTATCCCAAGTCCATCCCCCTTCACTTTATGAATATGGCAATCATCACATCTGTGCTTACAAAGTGTTTTGCTCAGGTGGGGATCTGACCAATCAGGGGACTAATTTTACATCATGTCCATTATGATCTAGTAAAGCTTAAGACACTTAAAACATTGACTTACCACCCCCAAACAGACAGATTAGCTGAGCAGTTCAGATGCTGAAAGAAATGCTGAACTTTTTAGTATCAGACCCTTGTCACGGGGACAAGTTACTCTTGTAACCACTGTTATTTATCATCAGAAAGGTTCCGCAAGCACCCACAGGATTCTCCCCATTCAAGCAATGCAGGAGTCAGTCTGTGGGATTTTAGACCTCCTATGGGAGCATGGAAGCAGCAAGGAACAAAGGAGACAAATGTGGTCCATTATGTACTCCAGTTGTGGGAGAAGCTTAAGGCTTTAGGGACCTTTGCAAGGGAAAACTTATCAAAGGCCCAGCAAAACCAAGAAAGGGCCTATAATAAAAGTGTCCATTTACAAGAATTTAGATGTGTTTGACTGGATGCTATTATTGCTGTTGAGTTTGAAGTTGAAATTGGCCTGGTGGCAATGGCCATTTGAGGTAGTGAAACAAATGGGGCTGGTTGACTACGAAATTTGGCTGCCAGAGAAGAGAAAGGAAACACAATTGTACCACATTAGCCTTTATGGGGTTAAAGGCTTAGAAAGACCAAGAGACACTCCTCATAACACCCTCTCTGCCCGTACCTGAAGTAGACCTTCAGCATGCAAGACTCTTGAGTCGTACTGATGGAAGAAGACCTTAGAACGGAACAGAGGGTCCAAAACGCAGCAGCTACTAGGATCTTTTTCCATGGTCTTTTAGACCTGGCCAGTATGGCCTACCATCACACAGCCAAAGAACTGAGACAGTAGGTCCATGAGAACACACAACCATTCCCTCAAAAGATGTGGGGGACTGTCTGAGAAGAGCTATGAGACCTGGCGGTCATGGAAGAATCTCACAGTGAGAGGAAGAATCGCATTGTGCTGGTGCTGAAACCAGACAGGACAACTTGTTTCTGTGTTGATTTCAGAAAGGTAAATTCAATACAGAAGTTTGACACCTACCCCATGCCCAGTGCGGATGAATTACTAGAAATGCTGGAAGCTGATAAGTTTATCTTCAGCCTAGAGCTAATGAAAGGGTATTGGCAGGTCCTGCTGACCTCCAAATCTCATGAAAAAACTGCTTTCTCCACCCCACTCAGTCTGTAGATATTTTGAACTATGCTGTTCGGCTTCCATGGGGCAGTGGGTACATTCCAATGACTCATGGATCAGTTGGTTAGATCACATGGACAATGTGTGGCAGCATATATAAATGACATTATTTACAGCCACACCTGAAATCACCACACAAGCCATGTTACTGCCATCCAAAGGCTCTCAAGAAAATCGGACTTACTGAAAACCTGTGTTCCCTGTAAGCTGCGCGCTTGGGTGGCTGCCCAGGAGAGATTCAAGTGCTGCACAATTGATTAGCAGAGGCATGCACATCCAGCCGGCACCATGTGTTCAGGCGCCCCTCCCCCCGCTGCTTTGCAGCCATGTTGCTCCTGCAGCTGCTCCCAGGATCCTCCTGCTGGCTATGCAGAGCGGGGGAGGGAGGGGAAGGAGGGTGCTGATGTCAGGGTGCCCCCCTGCCACTCCCCCAGCCCCTGTACCCCATCTCCACAGAGCAGGGTAGAGGGGACAAGGCTCATCAGGACTCCCAGCAGCTCTGAGGTCAACAAGCCTTTGGGTGAGTGCCTTAAAGAGACAGCTCACGGTCTCTCAGAGACTTCCCCAGCAGCCAGCACACACAATCTCTGTCTCTGTCTGTCTGTCTCTCACACACACATGCGTGTGCACACACACACATACACACTCTCCCCCTCCCCCATGCCCATGTACCCCATTTCCACAGAGTGGGGGAGGGGAGTCATGGTTCAGGAGGAGGAGCGCTTTCAGTGAATGCCTTAAAGAGAGAATGGGCATCTCTCAGAAACTTCCCCAGCAGCCAGCACACACTGTCTCTGTCTCTGTCTCTGTCTCTCTCTCACACACACACAGTGTGTTATTTTAGTTTTTTGACTGGTCTATGCATTTCATAATTTTTATTCCTCTCTTACGCTTAAATTTAATTCTTTGAGTAGTGAGTTTTAAAGTGCCTAACTTGTCCTGGATGGAGTAATTATCCCTATGGTAACTTTTTAAAAATATATATTATATCTAGGTTTTTTGTTTCTACTCGTGGTGCACATCCACACATTACATTGGTGCACATAACAAAACATATTCTGCACATGGGTGAAAAAATTAGAGGGGACATTGCTGCAAACCCTGCCAAATGTAAGATGATGAGACAAGAAGTCACACATCTCGGTTATACTGTGGGAAGGGGAAAATCGTGGCCACTGATTGGCAAAGTGCAGGCCTTAGCAAGCTGCCCCATTCTGCCAACAACAACAACAACAACAGGTACAATACTTCTTGGGCCTGGCAGGCAATTATAGACGTTTCATACTAGACTTTGCCATGATTATGGCGTCCTTCACAGACCACAGGAAGGATGCCAGTTCTAAAAATACCATTTTGTCGGAAGCCTGCAACAAGGCATTGAGGACACTAAAAGATCATCTGTGTCAGGAGCTGGTACTTTTTCACCCAGATTTTTTGAAAAAGTTCATTCTGCAAATAGATGCCTCCAATGTAGGACTTGGAACAGTCCTTTCACAGGAGTTTGATGGAGAAGAAAACCCAGTTCTCTATATAAGCAGAACACTCTTCCCCTTGGGAGATGACTTATCTGGTCACCGAAAAGGAGGCCTTGGCTGTGACATGGGCTGTAAATGCCCTAAGATTCCATTTGTTGGGGAACATCTTCTTTCTGGTAATGGACCATGCCCCTCTTTGCTTCTTGAATGCTATGAAGGATGCCAACCCAGGCATTATGCAGTGGTACCTATCCTTATAATCATATAGCTTTCAGGTACTTCATTGAGCTGGGAAGGCTCCTCGAAACATGGATTTGTTTTCCCAGAGGGTGAGGAACTTGGTGCTGATAACAGTACCCTGGGTCCTGTTTTGAGGGGCAGAGTATGTGATGGAGTGTACAAGCCTCACACTAAAAAGGAAGGGGTTAAAGAGCTGCTCTGGGCCCAGGCCTCCCCACCCCACTGCACCTGCAAAGACTGTAAAGGCTGGAAGAGGAGCTCAAAAAGGGGAGCCTAGTAGCTCAATGGCAGGCAGACAGTGGAGGTGAGCTGACCTACACTCTGAGCTCCTGGGAAGGAGCGCCACATTAGCTTGTGCTGCCTGAGGCCTGGCTATAGTGACCTGACCAAGACTCCAAAGAAAGGACCTGTGACTCTCTGAAGGTCAGAGACTTTATCTGTGTGTTTCAGTTATTTACTTTACCCTGTGGGAAGAGAGGGACTGGTAGGAAGTGACCAAGGGAGGCAGTCGCATAGCACCACAGAGTGCAGGACTTAGCTGCCTACCATTGGGCCCTGGATTGTGGCCTGGTGGAGAGATCAGCCTGGGTTCCTTTGCCAACCCCTAAAGAGGGACGACTATAGAGGTGTATATCTGACGTGTGGAACATAGCTGGGGGGAGAAGACCCTGAAAATAAAAGGTTCTGGGTATGAGATCTTGACCCACGGGGATAGCCTTGAGGACACCTGCTTAATCCTGAAGTCTCCCCCATTGTTGAATTCTTTATACATACCCCAAAAGGGACATACTTGAATAGGTGACCTGGCCAGATGGCAGAGTCATTGGAAGGACAGACCAATGTCCATGCTAGGTGGAGTGATGGTAAGAAAGGGGGACTTCCAGGAGGAAGACAACCTGTCATACCCCTGCCTGAACACTAGGTGGCAGGCGTATGGCACCCCCTCTACAGTCTCCCATATATTTTGCTACTTCTCCCAGAGAAGGTTAATTTGGAGTGAGTAGTCCCTTATATTTTGTACGATTGCCAAAGCCTTTGGTTACATGGGATGGGAATGATCTGAGATGCTCTTTTGGATTCTTCTTTGCATATTGAAAGCATTTTGGTTCAGGAGAGTATCCTGAATGCTGTCTAGGCCAGCTGTGTGGGATATAGCCGGTATAAACCCCTTTGGGGGCAGCAAGAGGCTCTTTTCCACTATAGGAGCAATTAAAGACCCGGTGAAATGATAAATGAAAGGGATCTGTCCCTTTACCATGTGCCTAGTACCTCTTTATTAATTGGTAGAGGGTTTGTGAGGGTGGGGGAATTCTTTACTCCCTCATATGGCTTGATAAATGGTTATAACACAGAAGCCTGGGCCTAAAGCCCCCAACTGCCATGGCATGATCTCAGTGGCTTTGACAGACAACCACTGAAACTGCAGCACTGCAGGAAAGCTACTATGTGTGAAGGCTGTTTTGCTATCTCCAGCTGACTGAGAATAGTGAGCTGCCTCTCTTCATGGGGAGAGAAAGGAAAAGGCTATTGCTCCTCAGCCAGCTGCTGAACTAACTGCCTTGCAACCCTTCCGCTTTGCAAAATAATAATAATATATAAAGTGCTACAGCAGAATACAGACAACACATAGGCTGGCCTAGAAGGGACAGGAGAGTTCTCCCCCATGGCCAGAAGGGGATGGGAATGAGACAACAGAAGAAGGGAAAGTAAAAATAGGAAGAGAGAAGTGGAAGAAACAAGGAAAGGGCAGAATAAAGGGAGCAAGGACAAAAAATAACACAGCACATGGGAGAATTAAGTGGAATGGGGGACAAGAAATAACTGGGGAACTGGAATTGGCATTAATACTTACTGAGAATTATAGCAAGTAGAAGCCAAAAAGACCTATTAGTAGAGCTGGCAGAAAAATGCCAATTATTTTTCATGGAAATTTTCAGAAAGGGGGAAAAAATCAAGGAAAATATTTTACAAATTTCAATAAAAACTTGAAACCAAAATGTTTTGTTTCCAAAAAATGTTGCTGTAAAAATGTTCTGTTTCTAGTTTTTTAAAGATAAAATGGAAAATTTTTGAATAAAATGAAAACTTTTTTGAAAAAAGCCATTTTTCCCTTGAAAAGAAGTTTTAGCAATTTTTTTTTGACAAGCACCATCTATTAGATCATCTAATTCTATCTCCTGCCGGAGTGGGATCATTCCTAATGGACATTTTCTAGTGCTTTATCCAATCTACTGTTAAATGTCCCAATCAATCAGGTTTCCATTAGTTTACATGCCCAGACCAAGAGATGTTTTCCCTGCTATCATTTTGGGGTTTTTTTGGTTAATTTCACCTAGTTATTTGTATTATACCCTCTTGTGCCATCCTAATTAATTCCTCTTGTGTGCCATGTTAGTGTTTATACCTTTTTAATATTTGTAGCCTGTAATCATGTCCCTCTTCTGTTGTCACTTAGCCAAGCCACCTTTCTTGCTGACTCAATCCCTTCTATTTATTCTTGCAGTTTTTCCTCAGAATTTAATCCAATTTGTCATCATTTTTCTGGCAATTAGGTGCTGATGATTCAGGGTACTCAGCGATCGATTTCTCGGGGATCGATATATCGTGTCTCATCTAGACGTGATATATCGATCCCCGAAAGTGCTCCCGTCGACTCCGGAACTCCACCAGCATGAACGGCGGTAGTGGAGTCGACAGGGGGAGCCGCGGACGTCGATCCTGCGCCGTGAGGACGAGAGGTAAATCGATCTAAGATACTTCGACTTCAGCTACGCTATTCATGTAGCTGAAGTTGCGTATCTTAGATCGATTCCCCCCCCCCCAGTGTAGACCAGCCCTTGAATACATTTGGCCAAATTCAGCCTTGATATAAATGGGTGTAACTCTAGTGAAGTCAGAGTGAGGGGGTACTGTTGTGGGCAGAACCCCTGGGCAAAGGGCACTGGAGTCTCGGAAGGACACGGGGCCAGTGGCAGGTGAGACACTGGCCTGCAGAGGGTGCTCTGGGCTGGAAGAGCTAATTCCCAGGACGACCAGCAGGAGGCGCCGCACCACAGGGTCATAGTGGACCACAAGCTAAATATGAGTCAACAGTGTAACACTGTTGCAAAAAAATGAACATAATTCTGGGATGTATTAACAGGAGTGTTGTAAGCAAGACACGAGAAGTAATTCTTCCGCTCTGACAAGGCCTCAGCTGGAGTATTGTGGACAGTTCTGGGTGCCACATTTCAGGAAGGATGTGGACAAATTGGAGAGAGTCCAGAAAAGAGCAACAAAAATGATTGCACACAGGCAAGCAGCCTAGTGACCCAGTCTGAAGCTGCACATGTGCAGGAGATGCACCCTTGCATCCTCAGTTACCCTCAGGAGTGAGATATCAGGTTGGATCACCCCTGCCTGTGTAAAACGGTGCCAATATTCAGATTAGTGTCCCTTGGTGCTTGTAATGATGCCTTTCTGAAACCACCCAGACCCTTTTGTCCCATCTTGCCCCCCATCCCCCACCCCCCCAGGCCAAATTCACTGTGTTTAGGGCTCTCACTGTGCTGGGTGCTTGCCAAGGGAAAGTGAGAAAGAGGTGTATGTAACTTCTATGATTCAAGGTTGTGAGTGCACTCTGTGTATTATTTATTTTGCTTCTGCAGATGTGCCCTTGAGGGCCAGCTCCTACACAACAGCGGAGTGCTTCCATCAGATAAGGAGGTGAATGAGGAGGAGTAAGGAGGACATGTTTAGAGACGTGCTGCAATTCTCTGATGCTGCAGATAGCGAGCACAGAGCGTGGAGAGAGACAATTAATGAAAAACAGAATAGATAGCCAGTAGAGGAGATGGAGCAGGAGTGGATGATAAAACTGGTGGAGGACCAAGCAGAGATGCTGAGCTCCCTGACTGCGCTGCAGTTGGAACACATGCATGCTTGACTCCCTCTACAGCCCATACACAACTGCGTTCCAGGCCCTCCCCAAACTCCTCCCTTCCCCCCTCTCCCCATGTTCCTCACATATTCCCAGTCCATTGCAGTACCACTTGCACTCCACCCTTAGGAATATGTTTCATAACGACAGCTGGACTTACACACAGCTGTGAGAGCCTCATTTGAGAGAGTGCTCCTCAGTGTCATGTCCCTTGTACGAAATGGAAATCTGTGTATTACCATTTAATAAAAATTTAGTCTTAGAAATTATTTGTGTCCTACACATGGTTGTTGTTGCTAAAATCCATACACAATGGCAATGGGCACATTTGCAGACTACAATTAACGCTCAGGCAGCAATCATTACCAGGGTCATTCAAGGTGACAAGTAAACAATGCTTGGCTGAATGCATGACAGAAAAACACACTACTGGGGCTTATTGTCAAAATACTGCTTCAAAGCCTCCTTGATTCAAATAGCTCCCCACTGAACCCCTCTAATAGTCCTGGTATATGGCTGCTCAAAAACAGCAGCCAGGCAATCCACCTCAGTACTTCACCCCTGGGGAGACTCTTCCCCCTTAGCTTCACAAATGTTATGCAGAGCACAGCAGGCTGCTATGACCATGGGAATATTTTCCTCACTGAGGTGTAACCTGTCAAAAAGGCAGAACCAGCGACCCTTTAATCTGCCAAACACACATTCTATGGTCATTTTGCACCTGCTGAGCCTGTTGTTGAAGTGCTCATTGTTGCTGTCAAGGTTTCTTGTGTAAGGCTTCGTGAGCCATGGGAGTAAGGGATACGCTGGGTCTCCTAGGATCACTATGGGCATTTCCACATCCCGTATTGGAATCGTCTGGTCTGGAATGAAAGTCCCTGCTTGCAGCTTTCTATATAGGCCAGTGTTCCTGAAGATGCATGCATCAGGCACCTTCCCTGACCACCCCGTGTTGATGTCAGTGAAATGACACCGGTGATCCATCAGTGCCTGAAATACCATTGAGAAGTATCCCTTTCTGTGAGGTACTCCATCACAAGATGATCTGGGGCCAAAATTGGGATATGTGTGCACTCTATCACTCTGCTGCAGTTAGGGAATCCCATTGCCATCCACTATTTCCCACACATTGCCCAGAGTCATAGACCTTTATAGCAGGAAGCGATTAATGGTCCCGCACACTTGCATCACCACAACCCCCATGGTGGACTTTCCAACTCCAAACTGATTCCTGACTGACCAGTAGCAGTCTGGAGTTGCCAGCTTCCACACAGCAATTGCCATTCACTTTTCCACTGTGAGGGCAGCTCTCATTTTGATATCCTTGTGCGGCAGTGCAGGGGTGAGCTCTACACAAGGAAGGTGGCTTTGCACATCTGAAAGTTCTGCAGCTACTGCATATAATTCCATACCTGCATCACGATGTGATCTTACCACTCAATGCTTGTTTTGTGATCCCAGTATTAATAGTCCACCATGTGCAGCTGCTCCGTGAATGCCAACATCAATCTTGAATTGTTTCTTTCCATGGCATACAGCAAGGCAGGCACCACAGATTCATTTTCAGATTCACAGCTCATGAAATACTGCAGGATCAGCTGCATTGTGTTCATAACGCTCATCACAAGACTGGAAAGTGGTGCAGGATCCATGCTTTCAGGCAGAAATAGCGGGCACACAGTAAACAGGGGAAGCTGAAAAATGGCACAAAACATAATTGGAAGCTCATGGAATGAAGTACGGAGAAAACTGTGTCATGGGAAGGTGAGCATGCTCCTGTGCTGCACTGCAATCCATTCCCAGAGCTCATAGCGGCAGAAGGTGGCAAGTTGCACAGTGGGATAGTTATCCACTGTGTACTGCTCTCTCTGCTAGAGATGATAGAGCATCAACTGTGGACATGCTCTGCTGACAAAGGGAGCGTGGTGTGAACATGCATGAGAAATGTAATTACAGCAGTTTATGATCATCGACATAACTTAAGTCCACTTAACTCTGTAGTGTAGACATGGCCGTAGGTCAGGGTCAGCAATCTTTGGCACCTGGCCCATCAGGATAAAGCTGCTAGAGGGCTGGATTGGTTCGTTTATCTGGAGCATCTGCAGGCATGGATTCCCGGAGCTCCCACTAGTCACGGTTTGCCGTTCCCAGCCAATGGGAGCTGTGGGAAGTGGCGTGGACCAAGGGACTAGCCACTGTTTCCTGCAGCTCTCATTGGCCAGGAACGGCAAACCACGTCCAGTTGGAGCTGCGAGGCTCCGTGACTGGGGATGCTTCAGATAAACAAACCGGCCCAGCCTGCCAGTGGCTTTACCCTGATGGGCTGGGTGCCAAAGGTTGCCAACCCCTGACCTAGACAGACAGACACTTCTATTTTTGCTGTTATGACCAAATCCTTCATTTTTACATTAAATGAATCTATTTTCTTTTCAAATCTCTTCTAGTCTGCTCTGAGTTTAAGGCAACCGTAACTATGATATTATTTCAGTGACACTTTTTCTTTCTCTCAGGTTCATCTTCAAAGGCTTTATCCTTTCCAAAGCCAGCATGCTTTCCTCTCCCCTTTCTTTTTGCCTACTAAGCTAAGAAAGCGTCTGTCAGAGGCAGGGGCGGCTCCAGGCCCCAGCACGCCAAGCGTGTGCTTGGGGTGGCAAGCCACGGGGGGCGCTCTGCCGGCGCTGCGAGGGCGGCAGGCAGGCTGCCTCCGGTGGTTTGCCTGCGGAGGGTCTGCTGGTCCCGTGGCTTCGGAGGACCTCCCGCAGGCACACCTGCGGCAGGTCCGCCGAAGCCGCGGGACCAGCGGACCCTCTGCAGGCAAACCACTGGAGGCAGCCTGCCTGCCGTGCTTGGGGCAGCAAAATCCCTAGAGCCTCCCCTGGTCAGAGGGCTGTATGCATCTTGAAAGAAATATGTCTAGTCCACCTAGGAGCCTTTGAGAGTCCTCAGTTTTGAGGTGGATCCCGGTTCCAGTTAGCTTTGCACCATCCCTGATCTTAGAGGCCATCCAGGCATACAGTCCTCATAAAACATGTAAGTTTCTGATGCCCTCCAGAGGATTTCAGTAGCTGTGAGATATAGGCATCATGGAATTTGGCAGTTGCGAGAGTGTTCTAATTAAGTTTACTGCACTGGAGAATTCCTGGCCAGTGAACACAGTAATCTGGGAGATTTGGAACTAAAAATACTACTATTGTCTCTGGCCAGGATTTTGTGACACAATAGCTTGAGCTAGTAGTGTTGAGTCAAGAGGCTGGTGTAACAGGGTTTACACTAGAACTTAATATAGAAGAAAGCTATTGCTAAATGATCACATTTTAAAATTAAGGTAGTTTGCACTGCAGTTTGTCTCTAAGACAGAAAATTGATGTATTTTTACATTTTATGAACAAGAAATTCATGACACAGTATGTGAAACCAAGAAAAAAAAGTCTGAAATGAGACACATTCCTCTAGGGAAGACTTACTGTGCCTACATGGGTTAGTTCCGCTGTGTTAACTTTTAAGTGAGATTATTTTTAAACCTGGTATTCTAACCAATTTATAAGAAAATTTTAACCCTTTTCTTGCTAGGCATTTAGCATGTTGCATTAGGAATCTCTGATATCAAGAGGCACAAATTTGCTTATTTTGGAGTGTGGATGAGTTTTTTTAATAGCAATTGTTGGCACTATGATCAGTCACAGAAAATTATAAAATGTGACTGATGAATGGAATTTGTTTAAAAGGGGAGGCTTATTATAAGAATCTTAGATGCCTTTTTGGCTTCAGAGGTTTCAAGAACAGCATCATTAATTCAGGAAACAATTGTCCTACACTGAAGCCAGAAGATACTAGTTTAAGACCTGTAAGCTCGAGAGTTGGAGAGAAAATAGTTTTTCCAAGTATTTTGTACATGGGACAATTTTTTTTAGTTAAATATTTATTGGTGTCCTGGGTTTTAAAAACTTTGTTGGAAACACGACATTTCATGTAACAGCCTAAGTCAGGGGGACTCACCTCTTTGTATGTTTAATTACCTCTTTGTATATTTAAAACCTCATATTCTTACATTGCGTTGTGTTGCATAATTTAACTTTGTTCCTTGTATTATACCTTGTCAATGCATTATCTTTTTTTAATGTATTGAATTTTGTTCTGTGAGATTCACCTAATCTTTCCCATCATAAACTAAACCCTGCCAGTGGTCACTAAGTGTATCTGTGTAAGTATGCACCCTGGTTTTTTCCCTACTTGAGACTCTCTAATATATAATAAGTGACTAGGCTAACTTAATACAGCCTTTATTTCTATCAGCTAAAGGGATGCTACTATTTATTATTACTGTTAGCTCTATAACTGTATATGGCTCTTATCAGAATGTAAGATATTGCAAACTAAACAATAGTTAAATCATTCATTTCCTGAAGGATTTATAATCTGTAGCCACACTCTAAAGCAAATTGCATATTGCAATAAAAGAGAGGGCATAGTGGGATCCTTGAGTCTCACGTTGCCATTCTTTATAAGAAAATGGTGACTGTTGACTGTATTTGCAGGCAGGGCCGGCTCCAGACCCCAGCGCGGCAAGCACGCGCGTGGGGCGGCCCTTTCCCGGGGGGGACGGCAGGCTGGGCCGGCGGACCTGCCGCAGTCATGCCTGCGGGAGGTCCAGCGGAGCCCCGGGACGACCGGACCTGCCGCAGGCATGACTGCGGACGGTTCGCTGGTCCCGCGGCTCGGCTGGACCTCCCGCGGGCACGCCTGCGGCAGCTCAAGCAGAGCCGCCGGACCTGCGAACCGTCCGCAGCTGCGGGAGGTCCAGCCGAGCCGCGCGACCAGCGGACCCTCCGCAGTCAGGCCCGTGGGAGGTCCGCTGCTCCCGCGGCTCCGGGGCGCCTCCCGTGCATGACTGCTTGGGGCGGCCAAAAAGGTAGAGCCGCCCCTGTTTGCAGGTAATGCCTAATGCACAAAGTCACAATTCAGCATTCCATCCCTATTCAACAAACTACTTAACCATGTGCTTAACTGTAGGCCTGTGCTTAAGTCCCATTGACTTCAATAGGATTTTAAGTTCAAAACATGCTAAGTGCTTTGTTGAATTGGGGCCCAGATACAGACTCCAGAAGGTCACCAGTATAACTGAAAACTCCAGTGGGTCCTGTTCATGCCTTTCTTTCACTGGTGGAAACCCAGTCACAGGGCTTCTAGTGGCATGCAATCCCCGCTCCTCCTGGGGGACTACAGCAAGCAGGCACAGGATGAAAAGGCTTCTATGGTGTTACTCTCCCTTGCTGGAACCCTGACAAACAGAACTAGTTGAAGAATCTAAGGGTGAATGCCTCCAAAGGTGCCACTATCTTTGCTGACACAAGGGGTACAACTTGCACTCTGCCTCCAATCAAGCTTACTGACTTCACTGGAAACTCAGTGCCAATTCTGATAACTCTACTGAAGTCTTACTGCACAACAGAGATGAAATAGATGAGACATGGAAAAGGAGATTAAAGTGAATGGGTGTTTGTGAGACCCTTTAATAAGGCTGTATAATTACAGTAAATTTTTAAGGCAATCCATGGATTTGTGATGGGTAAACCATCTATTTATCATAATCTCACTGTCTCATTTTTCTTCCCCAGTTCATTTTCTTACTTTATTTACTTCATTGTGCATCTCATGATTATTATATACTGTCTTACTCAGTGCTTTAGAAATATTTAAACAGGTGTGCAAGGGTTCCTTCATTATCCTGCTCAGGAAGAAAACCTGGAAAGCTAAGGAGGAGCCCTACTGGTCAAGGATGGTGAAATAAGCTTGTCACGGGCTGGCCGGCCCTTTAAAAGGGGATTCAGGCTCAGCTTTGCCTGTGATGATCAGCTACCCTCCGAACTGATCCTAATCATCTGGGGATCAGGTGGCCCTGTGCAATGAGTGGACCCAGCTAAGGGAATGAGAAGGTTTGCTCAAAAGGCTCAGTTGGCAGAGGTGCTTCAGAAAGGAGTTCCTATCTTGGGAAGGGTCCTAGTAGGAGAGAGTAACGAAGACTCTGAAATGGGCCCGAGGGAAGGCTAACCCACAGATAGACAGCTTTGGGGGCTAAGTGAAGTTGAAGGTCGGGAGTAGGGGAAGGGACTTCAGGGAAGAAGCCCTGAGGGTCAGCATCTTGGTGGGAGCTGGGCCTCCAGTGCGAGAGCCTGGGGATGCAGTGCTGAAATGGCAAAGACCTCTGTAGAGCTCAGGAGGGGGTGAAGAGCCTGAGGAGAATTAAGCCTAAGAAGGGGATGTGGGAAAGGTCTAGAAGCAGGCTAAGGTAAGAAGTGCTTCTGTGAGGCAACCAAGGGCCTGAGTAGATGAACTTTGGCTGCTTTCTATGGGATCCCTGACGGGAACTCTTAGAAGAGGGTTTGAAATGGGTTCCCTTACTAGCCGCAGAGGAAGGTGGTGATGAGAAGACCCCTGACAAAAGAGGTAAGGACTTCTGAAAGCCTTGAGATAAGAGGGTGTAAAGACAATTGGGTCCAGAATCAGGGGCCAGAGACCTGATCTAAGGACACTGCACTTTCTGTTAGGGTATGGAAGGTGTGGGCCTGAACATGACTTGCTGGATGAGAAGAGGCAGACCACTGCAGGGCTAGAGTGGCAGGCAGTGAGGAGAGCCTGCCATGTCTATCCACAAGAGGTGCTCTAGCCATGAGTCCATGTTTCTGCACAATATATGCAACTAATATTGTTCAGTTTGAATAGTAGGACTAAAACTCTAGCTACCACCAGCCTCGGTTACAATCAGCAAGGTGACCCTGACACACACCCCAGCTCTGAGGGTTTTTTTCCAAAAAACTGTGTGCTCTGTAATGTCCAGCTATTGCCTGGACATTTCAGAGAAATAATAAGGTTTGTTTGTTCCTCTAAAGACACAAAAGCACATACAGCTTACAATTTAACTTGTGTAAATACACCCTTCCCTTTAAACACAGCAGAGTTGATTTGTAGTAAAAATAAAACATTTATTAACAGGACATAGGTTAAAAGATGCCAAGTAGAAGGACTAAAGTTAGAAAGGATTACAAGCAAATAGAAGTGAAAACACACCTAAAAGTCTAAAACTTAACCTAGCAAAGTACAGGCTTTGAGCTAGTTTCTTTCACCATTTTTCTTCTTCCCAGCCATGGCTGATGTTTCCCTCAGGACCGTTCACAGAAGTATAAAGAGCTGGCTTTCCTTGTCTTCCTAGGTGAAAGACTTTTGCCTAAGTGAGTTTCTCACCTATATTCAGTTTCCAGAGACTACATCAGTCCCCTTAGTTTAAGGACTCATCTTTGTCAGCTTGGAAGAGCTTGAGTTTTCTTGTCTGTCTAGTGATGAATGTCAAATATGTTTTCTGTCTTTCCTTATATCTTCCAAAGTTAAATTACTTTGTTTCAAGAGACAGGATGACCTCATGCTGTTGTTCCTTTCCTGTGAACTTCCTATCCCGTTGTTGATTTCTATGTAAATAGAGATTCCATTGTTTTGATTCCACTATGCTTCATTTGCATTGGAGACAGGTAAATAGTGGCCATCTGTCCTGTCTGGGAGGGAAATTGACCAGATTTTAAAGCATAATATCATTAAGTATCCATATTTCCTCATTTAGTGTTACTACATTTAACGGATATTAATCACCAGTGTGTCATTAGCTTTCAGAAAACATATCTCTATACACTTTTATAATACAGCAATATTGTATACAATCAGTTCATTAAATTGCTTATCGCCTGAGATTTAGTGACACCTCCCCTTCTTTATAGACCGGTAAACCTTTGAAGTGGATTCTTCTGAGGGCTAACCCTCAAAGGAAAGTTTATTCAAACCTTGAGGAAGGCAACATGGATGCTAGTGATGAAGGAAGCTCCATGCTTGTTCTTCCCCCACTTGTTAGTTTAATAGCTTTGTTTACCTGATATGTAAAAATGGACCTTCATTGTCATTGTCTTTGAAGATCAGGCTGGTCAGAGAATCAAATACACTTTCCTTTGTCTAAAGTAGATCTGTTTAACACATTTCAGTCATCTCTCCAGCATATATCCATAACTCTTAATACACACCATATATATATGTCATGCAAGAATATTAATGATCGGTGAGTTATTTTCAAATGATACCTCACAAGGTATATCTTGTACAAAGATTATTACAATAGTGTGTAGGGTGTGACTACAGGGGATGCTTAGGGTCACTGGTTCTGAAGTACAACAAGTAACTAACTTGAAACTGTTTGTTTTTAATGACTATCAGACAGCATTGTGAGTTATTCAGGGCAGGGATTATTCCTTCATGTTTGTGTGAGCAGCATCTAGTGCTGCTTTGGTGCTTCCAAGGTGTACAAATAAATAATAAATGACAAGAAATCATTCAGCTGTCCAAAATAATTATTGCTGTTCGGGAAAGGCTAGGTGAAAAAGTAAGCTTTGCATTTACCTTGGAAGTTGCGGAGGTTCGTGGTCATTCTCAGTTCCTGTTGGAGTCAGTGCCATAGCCATGAGCCAGCCAGCAGCTGAAAACTCTGGCTCCAGCATACGTGGAAGTCATGATTAGGATTGACAGATCCAGAATTTCTAACGAAGAGATATGTTGTGGGGAGTCAGATTATTTGTGAGGTGAGGTAGCCTCTTAGGTAGCATAGCCATAGCCCATGGAGGGCTTTGAAGAGAAAGGACAGAGGCCTGGATCCACAAAGAGACATAAGTACCATTGAGGTTCAGCATCAGGATGCCTAGTTTTTAGGTGTCTGAAAAAAATCACAGGAATAACACTACTATCCAGAGTGTCTGAGTGAAGTGCTTAGGCTCCTATGGGGTGCCTGGAGAGAGACGAGGCCTAAAAATGTCATCCACAAAAGTCAGCACACTAGGCCGGGAGCAGCCTAAATTTGCCAATAGGACAAGCCAACAAGAGGGGAGTGTCCAAAGCCCCACCATCTGACAGAGATAAGTGCCTAAGTCTGGGCTGCAGAGAGGAGCCTATCTCTCCTTGTGATCTCTTGGAACCAGGCAGAACCCCATCTCTTGGAATCAGACAGTTTAGATTCCCAAGTTGGGTTTTTTTAGGTACCTGCTTTACTCCACACAAAGTAGCTGGAGGAGTGCACATTATGCCTTTTTAGCCCAGTGGCTGGAGCACTCACCTGGAATGAAGGAGATCCAGGTTCAATTCCCCTCTCTGCCTGTTGGGGAGAAAAGAGGGGGGAGGCCCCTGTTCAAATCCTCTCTTTTCCCCCTGTGAAAGTAGAATGAATTATATTGTAAAAATAGAATGGATTAAAGAAATAAGGAATGTTGAAATATAGTTGTCAGGAAGAGAAACATTAAGGTATGAAACAATGGGTCCACTTAAGCTAATGGTGGGACATTAACAGGAGATCGGTAATAGTTAGTAAGGAAATAAGATATGCATATCTAGCCCAGGTAAACTGATCAGATTCTGCTCCCTTTTGTTATCTTGTTAAGTTCCCGCCCTTTTTATCTGTATAAATAAGATAATGTGAGTGCCATGCAAGGCCCAAACTATCTGGGTGTATTAGCAGAGCGCTTTGCTAATAAAACAGAGTGGTCTGACAAATTGTGAGTCCTGAGTCTGACTTTGACACCCCTCAGGTAGAGGGGGGAATTGAATCTGGATCTCCCACATCATAGCTGAATGGGCACTACCACCTCTTCTTCCTCTGGGAGCCAGGTTTTGAATGGAGCTCAAGCAGGAGGTAGGCCTCAGGACACCTAGAGGGAGAAAGCAGGGTGCGTGCCCAGATGCAGAAACATAAGTGCCTAGGGAACTTTTACGCGCTGCGTAAGTTTAGGCACATACAGGGTTAGGTGGCAGTTGAGCAGGGGTTTTGTGGATTGCAGTGGAACCTAAAACTGGGACATAGGTGCCTGAAACCCCAGATCTAGGTGCCTAGGTGCATTTGTGGATGTGGGCCAGAGACCTTCAGTCTGATTTGACGTTCGATAGAAGATAGTTAAGCGCAGGGAGAATGTACTCTTGGTGACCTGTGTTGCTTAGAAGGCAGGCTGACACCTTTTTGAGCTAACTGAAGTTTTTTAAGGGTTGGTGATCTCAACTAATAGTGCATTTGCATGAAAAGTGCCAACTCTATATTGCAATAACCAAACCTTGAAGTTATGAATATATGGGAGACCAGGGCCAAGTCAGAACCTGACAGGGTGGAGTATGGCCTCTTGGTATAAGACGGCATCACTGTCTGAGTTCCAAAGCATCCCAAAGCTGAAGACCATCTTGATGGCTTAAGAGAGCATGACCTCAGTAGGGGCAGCTATTTTTTCAAAGTGTTTCCCTACCACATAACACCCATCTTGCTAGGATTTAGTTTCACCCAGATGATCTTCATCCGGGTGCTGATCTTGGTCAGGCCCTGGAACAGCTGGGCAATGGAATTGATTTATAGTAACAAAAGGGTAGATACAGTTGGCTGTCTTTGACATTTGAGTCCATCCATATTGTCTCATGATTTCTCCCAGCAGCTTGAAGTAGATATAGAATAAGAGTGGGGAGAAGACTGAGCCTTGTAGGATTTAAAAGAGAAGTTGTATATCACTACCCCCTGGGATCAGCTATTAGTGCGTTTTTTTTTAATATGTATGATTAGAGCACTCTGGTAAAATAGTGTTTAAATCAAACAGCCATGACACAAAATCTATTTCACCACCATATCAAGGAGGAGGAAAAAAATGAATATTTTACTTGTTTGTCAAAATCAATTATTCACCCTCCAGGCAAGGGGCAAGCTGATTTTTCCAAAGCTAGATTCTACACTTTAAACTTCCCTTCCCAGTGGAGCTCCATTAATTACCACTGTGGGAAAATATAAAAACAGACACTAAAAACTCAAACCAGACATAAGAAAACATTTTAAAAAATAAGACTTTATGTTGTTGAACAATCAAGTTTGCCAACTCACATAGTCAAGCCTTTGGAAAAAAGGGGTGTCCTCCCTCTTCTTTGGACTGAGGCAAGGAGCTTAATTTATAAGGCCCTGAGGTTTCCCCTGGAGAATGTTCTTCTGCTGTTCTTAACACAATGATTCTAAGAGATGCTAGTTCCCCAAAATAAAAGAAAATGATGAGTTGATAATTTTGTCCATTGATATACTTTGGGCCACATGCCAGGTTTGAAGTAATCTAGTATGTGTAGGTTTTGCACATTTGAGTGTATTATCACTGGTGAATGTCTTTTATGCATTAACTAACTTCTTAGACAAGACAGACATTTTGGGGGCCCTGATTTTGATAGGAATTGACTTTAATGGGCTTTGGATCAGCCCTGAAGTCCTTCAGTCTTCACTGTGGTGAATAAATGAACTGAAGATTTGCAGTTTATGATGTCCTTTTGAATACTGATTACATTTCAATATGGTGATATTTTATCACCCAACCCCTGCACTGATTCAATGGCAGGGTTGCATTATCTTGTACTATCTTGTCCTTACTTGCTGCACTGTTGATTAACAAGCATAATAAAATGTCTGCTGCCTTATGGAATTCTTGGTGTGATACAGAGCTGTGTAAAGGTGTGACAGAGTGTTGAGATCTGACAGGTGGGTCAACACTCTGATCACTGTAGCCTCAATTAGTTCCCCCTCAGTAAGGGCTGACTGAATAATTAGATAATCAGAAGGAGAAGCTGGGGGAGATAAGGAATTAATTAGCCCTCAGCTGACCAACCTGATAAAAAGCCAGGAAGCAAGCATTACAAAGTAGGAGGACAGGGCTAGTTGAGCCTGGGACAAAGGAGTGAGTGTGATCTTAGCAAAGAAGTACCAAAAGAAGTAGAGGTTAAAGCTGTGATGATGCACTATGCTGGTGTTGGTGGATGGGTTTAGAATAAAATATGGCCTGTACTCACATGGCAAAAGTGGGTCTGAGCAGTTTCTAGGGTATCAGAGGATGGGGACAGAGCATAGCCATGTCACAAAGGGATTAGGGGGCTTCCTCACAAGTCATACTAATCATGAGATGTATTTCTGAGGATGTTATGAGCCACTGAAAGTAAGATGAGTGCTGTAGCAAGCTTGACTGAAGTGTTATTGCTTAATGATAATACTTTGTATTCTATCAAAGGCTGTCAAAATGCTTTCATGAACATTAATAGATTCAGATTCACAATGCCTCTATGAGATATTGTAGGTAAATTTATTGGGTCCCGTGCTGTGACGAACTGAGAGCTGCTGAGCATCCCCAGCTCTCACTGAAGTTAATAGGTGATGAGGACTGTTGCACTTCACATGATTGGCTGCACGTTGCCCAGGGGAAACTGAGGTGCAGAGAGGATAAGTGACTTGCCTAAGGTCACAAAGGATGTCTGTGGTAGAGATGGAGATAACTTCTTGATCTTCTGTTTCCCAGTTCTGCTCTCATTATTGAGTAACTAGGCCATGCTTCACTTATACATTACAGAACTCTTGCAGATTACTTTTAAGATGTCACCTCAGAGTCTTAATTTGGTTGCTCTTATATTTGTCTTGCATAATTAAAATCAAAGCTTGTAGGTAGTCACCTGCAGTCAAGGTTGCCTGACACATCCCATTATAAGACTTCGTTTCCAGTTTCTTACCACTTTTCAGCCCAAATGGTTAAAGTTTGGCACATTTCCCTGCCAGATTGCTTCCTCAGACTGAATTTTTTGGAAAGCTTCAGGTAAAACAATTCAACCATTTCCAAAAGTGAGATTGGGGGGGAAAATGTTTTGCAACTGTTTAATTAATGCTTATAATCATTCATTGAGAATCTGTAATGCCCCTATGCATTGGCACTGGGACTTGAAACTTTGCAGGGGTTAGGGTGCCTTTTGTGTCAGGGCTGTGACTATTTGTCTCCTTATGAAAAAATGCCCAAATTTGGCCAGTTTATAGCCTCCAGAAAAATCTTATGTATGCTCAGTAGGGAGCTATTGAGCAGCTAAATTCTCTGAAGAGTCTGTCAGTGTGTAAACAATGATACAGGGATCCTACAGACAACAGCCTTCCTCTCTCCACAATCCTGTCTGTGCAGTGAATGAGGCAGTAGGCCTGGGGAAGGGGCGGGAGTTCTTGTGATCATGTAATTAAAGATGGTCTCATAATGCATACTCGCAAGGGGACCTAATTAAGGTTGCATGGGCCATCTTAATTCTGGCATTTTCTAATTTTGAAGTTGCTTGACTGCAACTTATTATTTTATGTGTAATAGTGTACATATGTAGCGGCACCCTCATGCACTGCTTGTCAAAGACTGTGCTGCTTGTACAACTTGGACCACTTCATCCTGCTGGACTTCCTCCATGCCCCTAATATGTGAGTGTCCCCTGTTTCTTTCTAAGTTCCATTCTTCTTTATCAAACTACATCTTCTAGTTTTTTTTCTGTGTCAGGCTCCTCCTCTTTCACGGAGTCTCACAAGTTTCAATTTTTCATCCTTACTTTTTTCCATATACCTTTTCTTTCTTATATTATTTCTAGTCTTACCTTCTACTTTGACACAGGTAACAACTGTGTACATCTTTCAGCACCTTTAATAATTCCTTTCTATCCATTCTCTCTGCTTATCTTTCTTGACTGACTAAACTCAGTTTCCTTCATCTAAATATCTTGGGCAAATGAAGCCCCCTTAAACACAAGTGCACTCTCTGTATTTTGCTTCTTGACTCAGGCAGCTCATTTGCCTCCTGTCTTGGTGTGATGCTTGAATGTGAGCTTTACTTCTCCCAAATCTCCTCTTTCTTTCTTTCTTTCTGCAGACCTATGACCATCTCAGTGATTTTGACCAATTATGCCACTGCCTTTATTTCACCTTTGACAAAATCCCATCAATGTCTTCATTTCCTTCTTTCACTCTGACTTTTGTAATTCCCTCCTTTAGGGGTTCCTCAAGTACCTGCTCTTCAAATTCATGCACTTGTAGAGTATCTGCCGTTTGCACATATACAAGCAAGGGCAGCGATCACAATGTCTCATCCTTAAGCAAATTAACAATTGCCTTGCTTATCTTTTAAAACCCTCTGTCTAGGCATTATTATTCTCATCAGAAGTGGTATCTGAGCATCTTACCTACTGTAGTCTTCAGTATTGCCAACCCCAATCCTGAGGGGTAAATCCTGAGGTTTTCTTAAAAAAAAAATTTGAATACTCTTCATTTACCTCCTCATTTTGTGTGTGGAGTCTTTAGGGTGCACTCAGTCACATTTTCTGCAACCATGAAACAGTCTTCTGAGGGGAAGGAAAAAAAAAAAAAGGAAGCTGAGGTTCTCATGTGATCACTTGTTTCCCACAATGGGGACTTTCAGTAAAACACCAGATATTGTGCGTCTCCTCATACAATCATGAGAGTCAGAACAGACACTGTAACTCTTTGTTCCTTTTTTGCTTCCTTGGTTTGTCCCACACTCGCCTTCACTCTATCCCTTCACCACTGTTAGTGCAAGAGCCTTCTCCTCTGTAGTTTCTGGTGTGTTCCCATCTCAATCACTCGTCACTTTTCAAATCTCATCTAAAACATCTCCATTGTCTGTATCTTATTTTTTCCCTCTTTCTCTACTATTTTCATTCCAAGTGTATTTTTCAACTGTGGAAAGCAATTTGGGATAGAGTTTATGTGGAAAACATTAAACACCATAAAATTGAATTATACTAATGTTTTATGTTTTGCTGCCACGCTCTGTTAAAGTACAACGTTTAAAGATTTATTTATGTCCTATTGCATAGTCTTCTACTTTTTGTACTTCCTTGCTGCGCCAATAATAAAAAATGATCTGTTCCTCCTTGTGCTATTTGTATAGTCTGCCCTAGATTTAAGGGGTTGGACATAGGCACCTTGAATGTCTCTTCCAGCTCCAACTTTTATTACTCCAAATTATTTTTGTGTCAATAGCTATTGTCTCCTTTCTAGTCATCCTGTTCTTCTTCTCTTGTTCTGTCCGGGACATACATTAGCTTGTGGCATCAACTGATAAGATATAAATGATAAGAATAAATGTATTAAATTTGTAGGTATGTGAAAACCTTTAGAGATAAATGCCGTAATAGAAAATATAAGTAAAATAGCTGTAATCACAAGTAAGGCAACATAACCTAACACTAGGGGAGAAACCCCCTTCTCCAACATGCGGTACAATAAAAATACAATCCAGCAGCAATACAAAGCACAAAGAAAATAATGTCTTGACCTTTGCTCTAGATGATTCTATAAACATACCTCTTAGAATAGTGAGACAAAATGTGTTTCAGAGCCACAGGCTCTTAATGGCAAAGCTCTATCTCCCACCCTGGGAATAGTCAGCAGTGCAGATCCTACAGATCCTGGCTGATCTGAAGGGACATAAGGTGACAGTGTGTTCTGAAGATACTCTGTTCTCTACATCTAAAGCTTTAATTCCCAATTGTAAGACCTTAAATTGCACTTAGGGAGCCATAGGCAGCCAGTGCTGTTTGTTACTGACTGTCGTGGGTGAAGGCCCTTGAGCAGTTGTGCTGAGACTGAACGGATGTGGCAGGAGCAGCAGGCTGATGACAAAGGAGACGGCTTCTGTTTACACACTAATACCCTAGCAGTTGCACACTGGTAAAATGGACAGCGTGAAGGGGTTTTAATAAACTATCATGGCCCACATTTTTTAAAATGCACTGAAGGGATCTTTAGCTTAGGTAAAAGAAGCGTTGCTGTAGAGTAAATGGGGGAAGTTAAAAACACAAAAGAGTAAAGTTCAGCAAGAGAGAGAGAAGCAACCAGTGTAACCATAGAAGTTATTTATTGAATAATAGTGATAACTACCCAAGGAGAGCTTAACCTTTAATAATGTATGTTATGTTGGTTTAATACCTAAGGTAGAAAGGAAAACAGAGAGAGAGAAAGAGAAGGGGATCTCATCACTCCATGAGGCTTGAACTGGTCGGGGTTCCCAGGTGATGGTGGTAGCTCAGGGTCCTGAGTGCTGGAGACAGGCAGAGTCCCCAGCACGATCAGTCAGGAGAAGATGGAGTCCCAGTGGAGCTGATGCATAGTTTGGATCTAAGCATCAGAACACTTACTTGAACATAGGTAGGGGTTTTTGTAGAGAAATAACAATGGTTCAAGGGAGAACACTAGATTTGTTTATAGATGAACTGATGACTCAAGAGCTTTCTTTAGGCTAGACAATAGAAGCTGATCGCTCTTGGCTATGGGGTGGTGTTTTCTTCCAGGGAGCTCACAATGCAACTAGACTGCTTCAGTATTTTGGATATCAATCAAGGATTCATAACTAGAATTGGTCTGATAACTGCTGAGCTGGGTGTGGGCAGGTGTAGGTTCATTAACATCTGGAGCAGAGATTCCCATGATGCAGTGCTTCCCTGCTTTTCTGGTCCCAGAGTTCAGTACGGGTCTCTGTTCTCCATTCTGTATGCTAATCCCTGTCCCATCTTTCATGCAGATGAGGCTAGGGGAGTTGTCTGTGCTCTCCATTCTGTATGCAAATGGAGATGTCTTAATCTTGTCACCCTTGTCAGGAGGGGTCTAGGTGTGTCTCCAAATGCCCTTCACTGCTCTCTGCAAGACTTTTCTCTGATCAGTCTTGGTTCAAGCAGAGACTGGCGGGGTGTGTGTATGTCCCTCATGAGTCAGACAGGCCAGACACTGCGCCCTGGTTCCCCCAAAACACAGAGCTCACTGGTGGTATCTGTGTGGCTCAAAAGCTTGTCTCTCTCACCAACAGCAGTGGGTCCAGTAAAATGTATTACCTCACCCACCTTGTCTCTGTAAAAATAAGTAACATTTACAAAAGAAGAAAAGTGTGGGACAGTATTGGAGCTGGAGTAAGGAGCTTGAAATCTATCTTTAGTATTTACGTTTTAAAGTCTGGTTTCCTTTATGATAATAGATTATGTCCATGGTTTCCTTAAAAGCTGTACGAAAAATTGACACTCTTGTATGTATTTGCCGCCTTGCTCTCTATACAGGAGAAATCCGCTTTCCATCTCAGCTGGGAGATTTTGGACAGTACGGGTCATCCCCAATTCAATTGAAATAATTTGATAATTTCTTGAGCAGACGGCAGTTTTGGGAATCTTAGCTTCTGTTTCAGCACAGTGTGAAAAACCATGAAGGCTCAGTCAAGCAATAACAACAATAGTGAGAAGCCTCTGCTTTAGAAACGTCTGAGGGGATGTTTCAGTGATTGATAGTCACTTCTGGAGCTATCAGCAAAATCCCCCAGAACAACAAACTAAATGCTAAGGAGCAGATTTTGTCTGGCACTAGCCTGTATGTGAGGGGGGTCATGTAAGGAGCTTTCCTTCCCTCACCCCAAGGCCCTTTCCCAAGGACCAGTCACTGATATGAATGGTGGACAGGGACCATGCGTGGCACGTGAATTACTGGCTGGGGAAGGTTAGCCCCCAGCTCCGCCCCTTCCACCCAAAGCCTTGCCCCTTCTGCTCCACGCTGGAGCCCAGAGGCCCCCCCCCATAGCTGCCAGCCCCTGCCCCAGGCTGCGCCCCATGTCCTGGAGTGCTGGGAGGGAGGGTGGATGGGCAGTGCAGCTACAGCCCCCTCAGCCCTGGAGCACTGGGAGGGAGGACAGGAGGCGCCACCAGAGGGGGCCCCCCCAGCCCCGGAGCGCTAGGAGGGCAGATGCACAGCGTGGCCCCAGTCCCTGGAGCCGGGCCGCAGAGTGGAAGCAAGGGGCCTGGGGGCAGAGTATGGGCAGGGTCACACCTGGCTGTTTGGGGAGGCACAACCTCCCCCAGCCTATGGTACCCACTGCCCATGACAGGGACTAATCCTCCCTCCAGCTCCAAATCACCCCAAACTGGGCCGGGAGGAGATCCTGCTCACCAGTCCATTATGGACTCTGCATTAGCCTGTGGAGCTGGTTGCACCATACCAAGGGATAGCACAGTGCGCACCATCGTTTTGCCTGCAGGGAGCTTGGGAATGACTTGTGTCTTAGGAGGAATAACTGCTCCCTGATTTTCCCAAAGGATGGTATGATTTTACATCATCCACAGTGCAGGCCATTGTGTTACTTACATACTCTGGCTCTAAATGCTGCACATGTGCTGTGTGTGGGTTTTTGGGTTTTATTTATTGGCTTCTTCACTTATATTTATCCCATTTGAAAATAGGCAAAAAATGTTTCTATAGCTTGAATTGTAAGTGATGCACATTACTGCACAGGAAGGGGGTGGGCAACGAATTCTCACAAAATCATATGAGAGGAAAAGAGACACATGACTGAGTTTGAATATGTGCACTTCTCACACAACAGGAAACCACAGGTATGTATTACATTAGCAATTGAATCAAACACTGTGTTTGTGGCTAGAGTGTCTTTATCCAAGGTGCCCTGCCTGATCATCACCCAAGTATTTTTCAACAGGGATTGGAACCCAGAACTGACAGTGACCTACACTCAGACAGAGGTTGATTGGGACCGTTAAGGTAGTTAGTAGTGTGGTCACATGCAGGAGTGCAGTGCAGTACATAGGGAAACGCCAGGCTAAAGCTGTGCAGTCTAGCAGCTAGAGCACTAGATGGGGACTCCAGAGACCTGGGTTCTATTCCTGATTTGTCTGCTGGCCTGCTGGGTGTTCTTGGGCAGATCACTTTCCCTCTCTTGGCTCAGTTTTCCCATTTGTAAAGTGGAGATGATAGTGATCTCCTTTGTAATGGATCTACTGGTAAAAAGCACCACATCAGAGTGTGGTGGTGACAGTGTTATTAATACTGTGATTGTAGTAATGTCTCAAACTATGAGGAGGTGTCCTGGCTACATAAAGGCTTATACATCCATGCTTCTAGTGTTGGACCTTTCCACAGCATTTGATTTAGTCAATCATGCATGCATGCCTGTTGACCAGTCTCAAAGACATGGAGGGTAAGTAGATTGTACTAATTCTTCTCAGGTGGCATCCAGAGAATCATATTGAGCACCTACTCTCCACCTCCAAAGCACTCATCTGTCAAGTCCCACAGGGATCCATCTTCTCCCTCATAATGTCCAGTATCTCTATGAAGCAACAAGGAGAGACTGTGAAACAGCTTGAAATGCCAGTAATATGCAGATGACACCATGATACGCAGCTTTACATACCCTGTTTCATATCAGACAGAAACAGAACTTGCTGCTAGTTATCCAAAGTGTGCTAGTTATCCAAAGTGTAAGATCAGCAGCTGGATGAACAGCAATTGACTGAAGCCAAATACTGATGTATGAGTGATGTAGAGCTGAGTGTCATTTGTGTGCTGCCGGAATACATTTTCCTCTGGTGGTTTCATATCAATGCCGAACACGCTGTTTAAAATAATTACATACACGTGGAATTTTTATAAGATTTTTTTCAGTTTTAAAAAATATGTAGCTTGACTGTGAACCAATCACTGTGGGTATGTGATGCTCAATATTTGACCTATGTTACTTTGTTGTGATTTGTCACATAAGTCACATGTTGTTGTTGTTTGTTGTTGTTTCTGTTTTCAGTCTGGAGGAGAATAATTTTCAGGGTGACCATCAGTCTGTCTGTCCATTTGTCCCAATGTGACAGGTTTCAGAGTGATAGCTGTGTTAGTCTGTATCAGCAAAAACAATGAGGAGTCCTTGTGGCACCTTAGAGACTAACAAATTTATTTGAGCATAAGCTTTTGTGGGCTAAAACCCACTTCATCAGATGCATGGAATGAAAAATACAGTAGGCAGGTATAAATATACAGCACATGAAAAGATGGGAGTTGCCTTACCAAGTGGGGGGGAGGGGGTCAGTGCTAACGAGGCCAATTCAATCATGGTGGATGTGGCCCATTCCCAACAGTTGACAAGAAGGTGTGAATATCAACAGAGGGAAAATTGTTTTTTGTAGTGACCCAGCCACTCCCAGTCTTTAGTCAGGCCTAATCTGTTGGTGTCCAGTTTGCAAATTAATTCCAGTTCTGCAGTTTCTCGTTGAAATCTGTTTTTGAAGGTTTTTTGTTGAAGAATGGCCACTTTTAAGTCTGTTATTCAGTGTGCAGGGACACTGAAGTGTTCTCCTACTGGTTTTTGAATGTTACAATTCTTGATGGCAGATTTGTGTCCATTTATTCTTTTGCATAGAGACTGTCCGGTTTGGCCAATGTAAATTACTACTTCAAAAGTTATTTTTCCTCCCTGGGTATCCTGTTGTTAATTGATTTGTCTCGTTAGACTGACCTCACACTTGGTAAGGCAGCTCACATCTTTTCATGTATTTATATCTGCTCCATGCATCTGATGAAGTGGGTCCTAGCCCACAAAAGCTTATGCCCAAATAAATTTTAGTCTCTAAGGTGCCACAAGGACTAATCGTTATTTTTGTCCCAATGTGAGTGAATGTAAAATTTGACTTTCATAGATACTTGTATATGTTAGTTTGAAATTTGCTTTGCACAAACATTCATGAAAGAAGAACTTGATCCCTCAAATGTTTGTGGAAAGTGAACCATAATGGAGAGTTGTAGACAGCTGAAGAGAATTAATCTTAAAAGTCAACCAGATATAGAAAACTGTTTGCTGTATTTGTGCAGTTCTATGTGGCAGTGTATATAGTTGTGAGAAATGAAAGGTGGGAAGGGTTGATGGAGAAGATCAGATTAAAGAAGAGATGACGACTGAACGAATATAATACAGTAAAAGAAAGGGAGGTAAAAGCATGGGATTCAAAGAAAGGAAGATAGATGGAAAATGATTCGTTGTAGAAAAATATATTTCTATCTAATCAATTCTAGGTATTTCTAAGGTTCCTATTTGTAATATTTTTTCCCTGATCCTTAGATGCCAAAATATTCAACAAGAGTGTTATTTCTCTGTTCTTCTGTGAGTTTGAGTGTTTTAGTTTTTGTGTACTAGGAGCATGTTCCAGGGAGAAGGCTTAGATTTATCTCTTCTGGCAAGGAGTTCCATAGCTGGGAGACTAGTTTGAAGGGGAAATGAAAACAGGGAGGAAAAGATATGCAGTCAAGAAAGAACAAAGCAGATGTACATTGAAGCTACATTACCTAATGGGTAATATAATGCCAAAATGTTATATGCAATAAACTAATAACAATAGTAAAACATGAGATGGCCTGTTATAGATGGACGGGGGGAGGAGAGCATATACTGAACTTTGCCTAGGGCAGCAAAATGCCTATGGCCAGCCCTGAATGTGACAATGTGAGGACGAGGAAGGCTTCTGAAATAAAATTCCCTACAGGCTCTAGAATGCACGTGCTGTTGAAGTGTGCAGAATGTACTTCAAAAACCATTAGAAACAGTGAGAAAGGTATTTGGCTGACATTGATTCAACATTGACATAACCCACTCACTCACATAACCCACATGGTATTTGACAGATTTTTGAGTATTAATGAGTATAATTGAGTTGCTTTTGTTTGTTAGTATGAGTAAAGAAAGAACTGTCTTTCAGTAAAGAAAATGCCCAGAAACCACATGTCATAGATGATGCAGGTTGTCCTTGCTATTACCATGCCAAACAGAAAAACCTGATGGCTACATTGTTATATACCATTTCTAAAAATATGTTCCATTTGGTAGTATTAATGTTATATCTCTGGTAGATGTTAGGTCATGCTTTGTAAAATTGCTCACACTTCCTAAAGCAACAGCTGTTAAAAAATAGTGGGAAATACTTGAAAAAGGGAAAATAAAAAATATATAATTTCCCCGTTTGTTCACATATTGATCATCATCAAGGCAAACCCCCAAAGGATGTAGCTTTGTTGCAGATTGAGCATCACCCAGATCAATCTATAGCTAGCTCCTTAAGGCAGTCTGGCTGGATGTTTAGTCTGTGTCCATTGTTGGTGAACTTATTGCACCAGTGAGGCTTTTGCAACTATGTGGTAACTGACTGTAACAGTATTCCTTGGTAAATGTGCTTTGGATTCTGTTGGTCTTTCATCCTAATAATAGGCTCACACTGAGAAAGCCATTGTAACCGAACCACTGCTATTGGTCAGTATCTTCATCTTGTGAGGGTATTTCTACCAAAGCCAGCCACCTGCAACAATCTGGCCAGTTGTCCTTGAAGCTGAAGTGGATAAAAGTTGGTCTCTGCCACTGAAGCAAATATGACCAGTGAAACCTTGCCATCCCCGTAGCCTGTGCGTTGGCAACAAATGTAGAACTGGTGCTTGGAATGTCACATATTGATGCCCATTATTAAATGAGATGATTGTGAAAATGTGATGAGGAGGGTGATACAGTAACTTGCAAATGATTTGAACATAGGTTTGGTATCACCAACATGGCCTATTCAGCCAATCAAATCATAGTTTTGAATAATTAGGGCCAAATATTCAGAGATCCCTGCATGCACATAGTGCACAGTGCAATCTGTAGCCACACGCTGACTCATCCGTGTGTATTTTCTGTATTTTTAAGACCTAGGTGCACACAGGCTGGCTGAAAATTATGCTAGAAAAGAGAACACACAGCTCTCTGTGGATACATAGACAGTTTTTGTGTCTGTTGATATCACTGGAGTTTTGAAAAGAGATTTGTGTGCCATTCTATTCACTGCCCATTCTTGCCTCTCTTCCTTCCCCAATATAAGTCTCATCATTGGGCCACAGATGGAAGAAATCTGGGAATATTAAAGACAGTTTAGTCATGTGTGTGTGTGTGTGTGTGTGTGTGTGTGGTGGGGAGGATGAAGGACAGTGAAGGATGAAATTTGCCATTGTGCCCGCAGTTTATCTTTTTCACCAGCTTCTTTTGGTTTCCTATGAAAAAAGACACTCTTTCCTGGTTTCACACTGGCCATCTCTGGACACAGTAAACATATTAACTATAGTGTTCTCCAGGGGTGAAAGTAAGGCAGTACGGGCCAGTATGGCATACCAGTAAAAAGTGGCCGCCGTTACCGGCCCATACAGCTGACTTTAAAGCACTGCCGAGGCGGCCCGATGGGGGGCACAAAAGGGGCAGTGACATTAAAGTGCTGCCGTGGCAAAAGACCCTGCTTAAAGCACTGCCATTGTTGCCCCTTTTGCCCCCACCCGGGCTGCCAACGGGGGGGGGGGAGGGGGAGGGAAAGGAGCAGCTGCCCTGGGGCCAGTGAATTTAAAAGGGCCTGGGGTTCCAGCCACCACAACTGTGGCAGTGGCTGGAGCCCCAGGCCCTTTAAATCGCAGCTTGAGCCCTGGGTGGTGTGGGCCAGGCAGCGCGGATGGGCTGGCTGGGGGATGCTTGTTCATTGTCCTTCTGTGCTCTCACCAGCTGCTTCTACCTCTTTTGAGGTGTAATAATGTGCAAACAGAGACAATCTCCTCCTGTGCCTCCTGGTAACTACCTAAATTAGCCTGTGAGGTCATCCTACAGTTCTGAAAATAGGATGAAGGTGCCTGTGCCAATGACTGTGTTATTTGCCTATACCCATTTTGCAGCCTGAGGCTGGCCAGGCCCAGCCCTCTCTGCGAAAATCCTGTTTCCCCTGACTAGGTGCCTGCGTAGGGTTTGTGCACACTTTTATCTTGGGGACAGTGATGGTTTGGGGGACCCCTCTATGTACAGCTGATGAATTCTTTTTGATGTTATGAACTCTCAGTACGTTTATGCCTTAAAGTTGTCTTTACTGTATTTTTGCACCATACTACTTGTGGCAAGGCGAGGGGGACTGGCACCTGGGGGGTCCCTCTCTGAATGGGATGGTTGTAAAGGACAAACAGCTGAATAAGCCTTGTCCTATCAGAACCATGCAGTGGTTGCAATGTCGGTAAAACCAGCTCTCTCCTTGTCTGCAGAAGAGAGGAGAATGGAAAAAACAAACAAAACACCGGGAGAAGGTACAAAGAACCTTTTAAAAATACAGAGCTGGAAGGGGCAGAGGAAAGAGGGGACATGCTTTCTGAGCTAGAGGAAACAAAAAGGGAGCTTGGGACAGGAGTGAGAAAAGACTCCAAGGTGGAAGAGTTAGGTCCAAGAGAGGGGACCCTAGAATTGGGACTCTGAAAGAACACTAACCAAATCCCAAAGGACACTTGAGTGGTGAGGAAACTGAGGTAAGGAATTGCATATAGGGTTTTTTATTTTGCATGGATCTGTGTACCCATTATGCTGTGTAAAAGTGAAGTGTTTGGTTTAGAAATCCCTCTGCAGGGTCTTGCTTCAACTATCAACCGTCCCTGAAGGGTTAAAGTAAAAAGAGAGTGGAGCTCTGGAAAGGGTGTGCTTAAGCTCCTGGGCTGTCTTGTGGAGTTCAACCCTGGTCTTGGGGCTAGGGCAGCTGGACTGTGATTGCCCACTTCAGAGAAGGGGTACCAGATACTCTATGTCCAGGGAGTGAGCCTAGAGGCCAAAGAAAGAGACAGTGACTGGAGCCTACCCAGAACCCCAGGGGAGCTTCAAATCTCACAGATCCATCATGTGGGGCCAAACACAGCAGCCTGGTAAGCTTGTCCAGGGCTGTGACTGGGACTTATATTTGCGAACAGTCTTGAGTTTTCTGTGGAAAGAGGAAATGATAACCTTATGTCAGCTAACAAATGATGGATGATGGCAGAGTGACCGTGTTTAATCTCAGAGCCAGTGGAAATAACCTGGCATAATGTGAAGTGAATTTGGCAGAATTTATTCTAAAGCGGGTGAATGCTGAAGTAGCAAGAGCACTGTCTGTGGTCAGGATGGAGGGAGTCAGACGCTCTCTCTATTTGATGGGGTGACTCAGGCCCCAAAGGGATTCATGTGGGCCTGAGAGGTCAATTAATATATCTGGCAGCACTTGTGAGAGAGAGAGAGAGAGGGAGCAAGCCAGGCATCACTGATAGTGAAGGCCAGCTGGGGAGGGGCTGGTGGGTGCTTATAAAGCCAGGGAGTTTGCAGTAGAAAAGGGCTGCAGGGAGAGAGTCTGCAGTCACTGTTGGGGGAATAGAAGATACAGGAAGTGGTCCAGGGAGGCAGCAAGGAGTCTGAGGGAGTAGCCCTTTGCTGCCACCTACCCACTCCCTGGGCTGGAGCCCAGAGTGGGCCTGGGTTTCCCTACCAGCTGTTGAGGAAAGTGGGCTGTAAGGAGCCCAGACAGGGAGCCCAGAGACAGATGGAAGACCTGCTGTAAAGTCACTGGACTGTGGCTGGACTGGACTCTCTCTTACCCCAGAAGTGGATTAAAGTGTAACCCGGCTGGATGGCCAAGTTGTGGGAAGAGAGACCACCACAGTGATGAAGCGACTGATAGAAAGAGGCGCCAGCTGAGGCAAATGCTAATTCCCAGATTTGACCATGAGGAGGTGCTCCTGTGGTGAGTGAACTTCTTTACACTCTCCCATTCCCAACATATCTGTTGTTCGGACCAATGGAACATTATCCTGAAAAGCACAGTCCTGCTCACCAGTTTACACCAAGCCCACAGTAAAGAACTGGAGACCTTACAAATATGTCACTGCTGAAACCCTAAATTAGGTTTGAGATATTGGGTGGGATTTTCAAAAGCACTTAAGTGATTTAACAAGCACAGCTCACATTGACTTTCAATTGGACTTGTGCTCCTAGTCACTTTTCAAAATCCCACCAATTTCCTTCAACAAATAAACAACAACAATGAAAGTTGCCTCCTCCTTTAGTTCTGAAAAAGCCCATATTTTCAGTATGATCATATATTGCTGTATTCAGGATTTCACTAGATTGAGATGCCACCCGAAGCCCACAAGAGTCACAGAGTCAGGCGAAATAACTTATAGTTACATTTGGAAGGATTCAATTTTTACCATTAAATGTCAATAAATGCTGATTTCACCATACACATGCAAACTGACAAAAAAAATCAGATTGATAATAAAAATGTACAGATCTGCAAAATAAGAAAAATGCTGTTGGGAACTTATAAGTGTGATTTAAGGATATTTACTTTGTGTATTTTGACATGTGATGTTAACAATTTGTGTTATAACGGCTATAAAGCTTTAACATTTTGAATTTGTGTCTACTATCAGTAAATACTTGTGGCCTGACTCCCCATTGTCTGACGATTTCCCCCGCCCCCGTGTTTTCTGCAACTAGGAAAATGTAAATAGATAATTGAAAAAAAATGCTTAAAAATAAACATCAGTATTGGTCATCAAAATCATCAAAAAATAAAAATCGAATTCCTACTTATATTCTGCATAAATATTAAAAGACAGACCAATCAAATGTTCAGGAAATGGATCGATTAAATATAAATACTTGATAGGAGAAATATCATTGTCATTGAACAGGCTGCTTTTCATTTGTTATGAGCTGAAATGAAAGGAATTCTAGAGTCTATATAAATCACAAATCTCAGGAAAAAAAAACAACCCAGCACACTTTCCTTGTATTGTTACTGTCCTAGAAGAAGTGCACTTGAGTGACTAAGTTAAACTAACACAAGCAAAATATGATGATTCATGCTGCTTTTCCTAATGGTTTCTGATGTACGAAAGCCAGTATCCCAGCTGCAGCTTTGAATATATGAATGGGTAGGGGAATACAATTATAGTAGATATGTTAGGCATAATGTTCCCAGTTTGCAGCCTGTGTATGTGATTACCTAATATTACTTACCAGCTGTTTCTTAACATTAGTCATAGTGATCTAAAACAACCACCCTCTCTTTGCTTATCTCAATAAACATTGTTCTTTTTGAAGAGGTAAGCTGTTTAGAAACACAAGTGTTTCTCAGCTCTTCTGTGTGCATGTTGTAATCATCTTGAATTGGATACAGATATAGCTATCTTTGTAGATAATATGCATTGCAGAAAAATACATACAACCAGTAACAGCTCTATTTTTTATCATTATATATGTGTATTGCCTGAAATGTGCTAGGCACTGTATTATCAGTTCTGTGGAACACAAAAGAAAGATGTCTTAATATGTAACTCAAGTCCTTTCTTCCTCAACTAAAGCAGAAGGTTTTATTTAGAGACTCTTTATCTGTTCATCTAGCATTGGAAGCATCTTTTACTATGTCGGCTGTAATTTTAGCTTTAAGCATCTTTACGTTGCCATTGCTTATCAATTTTGTGGTGGACCCCAGTTAATCTCCTAGCATGGGCCTGAGTCTGGCATGCTTACTCATGATGAACAGTACCTTATTCCAGCCGTACTCCCATTAAAATTAATGGGACCATTGGCAAGGTAAAACACTGCTCCATTTTGGCAGGATACCAGAACATGGCCCATTTTGACTCTGAACTGGAAACAGGTGAGGAGCTGGTGAAATAAAGGCTAGGCAGCGACAGACCTAGGAACAGCACTCTGCACTCCATCATATTCCTTCCTGTAGGCCATGTGTTCTTTAGAGAAGCTCCTCCCTACCTCTTCCATGCAAGTGCACCTATGTAACAGAGAATAGAATTCTACCCAGCCTGCATAAATCATAATTTCTCTCTGCTGGTCCTATATACAGGTAACCTTCTCCCAGTGCTTCCTTTGCAATGGAAGAGGTGCTGGGGATCGAGCAATTGGGTGCCAGCTCAATTAGGTGACAGCTCAAGCAATTATTTTACGTTCATAACTGATGCAGCAAGCCCAGAGGTGACAGGACTATGAACTGCCAAGCTTGAAGGTGCCAGGACTCAGCCTCTTATATCTGTACTGTGGATTGATCAGAGTTGAGATCCGCCGTGTGAATATGAGGGCAGAACCAGGGCCAGCTCCAGGCACCAGCGCAGGAAGCAGGTGCTTGGGGCGGCCAATGGAAAGGGGCAGCACGTCTGGGTGTTCGGCAGAAATTTGGCGGCGGGTCCCTCAGTCCCTCTTGGAGGGAAGGACCTCCCGCTGAAGAATGAAGCGGCGCAGTAGAGCAGCCGCCAAAGTACCGCCGATCACTGCTTTTTCTTTTCTTTTCTTTTCTTTTCTTTTCCTCTTCACCACCTGGGGCGGCAAAAAAGCTGGAGCCAGCCCTGGGCAGAACATACTCCTTTAGGAATGCTTCTTTGTCCACTGTCAAGAGGCGAGAAATGAATGGTTCATGAAGGAATGTTTGTTCCTTGCAAACCATTGCAAAAGGGAAGGAGAAGATCAGAGAAATAACTTTTGTGGACAGGAAACAGCATTTGGAAAATGCTGGGTGGAATAAAAGCCAAAGGACCAGTTACTGTTGGAGAAATCATCAAACTATGTGTATAGAAATATGAATTTAATTGTGGTTACAAGTCTGTGGGATAGCAAAGAATAATATAGGCCAAAGAACAGGAAAAAAGAGAGAGGGTTAGTGAGCGAGCAAGAGAGAAATAACTGGTTGGTGTCTGATTGAAGCACAGGAAGGATCTCTAATTAACATCTAAAAAGTACTGAATGTCCCCCTTCCTCAGCATACAGATAGATTCATGCTGCACAGTCAAGATTTGTGTCTAGAGGGAAGAAAACATCTGTTTTCTTTGATCTTACCTCTACCTTTAAATGAATCATGTCTAAAACTCTGGCTGTTTCATTGGTATTCCCCTTGCACTGGCACAGTAGGCAGACTGATAGGCAATATGCAAGAGAAGCATTTTAGCTTTAAGCTTAAATTTCTTACATTTTGTAAAATTTGCATTCTTAATACTTACCATTATATAATTTAACAGCCGAAACTATTCTTCTTGGGAAACAATGTTTATGCTGCAGTTCTAGAATTATGGAGTGTGCAGTTTGTATGTGATAAAATTGCTTGCATAAATGGAACAATGTGGTCAATACACAATCAACCATGAAAATAATGAGGATATCAGAGTAAATTATGTACAATTGCTATTCCACTTCTTTTCCTTCACTTAAGTTTAACTCTTTGCTGGAGCATAGGCCAGAGTTCTATCTTTTCAGAATATATTTGTGATGGCGCACTCACTAAGGCTTTATGGAAATATGCTTATGAATGTATATATGACATGACTGGAATATGTTTTATGCTACATATGCCATGTAACATATCTCTGTAAAGGTTATGATCTACTGAATCTATTCATCTTATTTGCATGTATGTATCATTTTTGTATTTGAAGTTCTGAATATTGGCTGTGTACTTGCTTGATTTTTAAGTAGCCTTAGCAAAGCATTTGGTCAACTTCTTGGGAAAGGAATGTGCAAATTAAATGCCCAATCAAGAAGCACTGAATGGACAATGGATCTTGGGAGGCTCCAATCCACATAAGAAGTCTACATGAGGACGTTCAAGGTAGCTGTGCTTAATGTTCATAAGCCCTGCCAAGTAGTGTCAGGCTAAGTACTGTTAGGCCTCAAAGTTCCGGAAGCTGTAAGAAGAGAGTATAGTAGAATCCTGCAAGCATAAGCATAATCTATCTAGGAAGCTTTATAGATTAAGAAGGAAACTCTGTAAAGGTTGATACAGACTTGTGGTTACTATGCTCTGCAACCAGACACTTCTTTAAGCTGATTTAGGGTTTTTTAAGTCTAGCAAATTGACCACAACTAGCCACAAAAAGGAAAGATGAGCTGGTCAAAGGTGCACAGTTCATTAGTTCAAAACCGCAAATGCCACCCTGTAAAATTTGGCCACCTTCATTGGTTGACTTGTTCAAAAGCAAGTACTGTATAAATAAAATGCAGAAGCGCAAATGAGTGTGTGTGTTGTTGACCTAAAAGAGATCGCTCTTTGTCAGGCTCACATACACCCCCTGAACCAAAGGGACTTGCACTTCACTGACTATCTGTGCCTGGCCAGTGCAGGGAATAGTCAACTGAAAGGTAATGTATCTTTGGATGAAAACAGGGTGAGGTATTAGGTAAAACGGTCTGGTAATGCTCGAGCTGGTTAATCTCAAGTCTGTATTAATACTATAGGTTAAGTTTATCAATAAATTGTTTAAGTTGTTTAAAAGTAGTAGTAGTTAATAGTAAATCATTATAGCAACAGTATGTATTTGTGCCTTGCTGGAAACGGGTACGGTGTGGGCAAGGTCAACTGACTATAAATCATAGTAACTTTGCAAGTCACTGTGCCTGTCTTCAGTATAAGTTACCATAAAGTTAGCATAAAAGTTAGTAAAAGTGTATTGATTAGATAAAGAAAGATATATATGTTAAGATTCGTAAAATATAGTTAATCAATGTAGTAGTATCACATACAAAATTATATGCTATTGGAGGTGGATATAATGCCTATAAGGTTGTTAGCTAATCAAAAATAACAGCATTGCATGTTCTTGTAACTGTTTCCAATATTAATTGTCTTATATATATGTACTTATAGGAATAAGTAGTTAATGCATAATATTACTTGTACTTGTGCCTGTCTCCAATATAATTTGTCATTTATATTAATCCTCATTCAGTGTTGGTCTTTAATTCTGTTCTTATTCTGTCTGTGTTGCCTTTATAGTCATAAGTCATAAAAGCCTTTCTTGAGGAATAATTAGTTGTTAGTTTCTCTTTTGCGGACACTACTCAACCTCATTACATCTGTGTTGGGTGGTGGGAAGTAGCGAACACCCGGAGCCCCACTAGGGCCCTAATAGGAGTCCCCCTAGGGCTCTGATGTGTGCCTCCTCCTTCCATTAATCTCCACAGTAGCAGGTAAGCAATGGCTGCTGCCTGTAAAAACTGAGTAATGAATGGACATGTGACTTGTCCATGTGACTTCAAAACTCCATCTTGGAGCTGGATTTCACATAGGGGAGAGGAGGGGGTCTCCACCCACAAGAGAAAGTCTATTTAACCCCCTGGGAGACCCCTCCATTTTGTTTTCAGCTGGCTCAAGAGAGAGCCTCTCCACCCCCAAGGATACCTGGAACAAAGGACAGTAACTACAGGGGTGTGTGAGTGATTGCTGGTCTCAGACTAGAAGGAGATTAGTCTGTAAAAGGAATCTTACTGGAATTCCTCTAAGGGTGAGGTTTTTATCTGTACTCAGTTTTCTTACTGTATTTGACTCAGACTTGTGTGTTTTGTTTTATTTTACTTGGTAATTCACTTTGTTTTGTCTGCTATTACATGGAACCACTTAAATCCTACTTTCTGTATTTAATAAAATCACTTTCTACTCATTAATTAACCCAGAGTATTTATTAATACCTGGGGGGGGGGGGCAAACAGCTGTGCATATCTCACTATCAGTGTTATAGAGGGTGAACAATTTATGAGTTTACCCTGTATACACTTTATACAGGGTAAAATGGATTTATTTTGGGTTTGGACCCCATTGGGAGTTGGGCATCTGAGTGTTAAAGACAGGAACACTTCTGTTAGCTGCTTTCAGTTAAAGCCTACAGAAGTTAGGGGACGTGGTTCAGATCCTGGATCTGTGTTGGAGCAGATTGTCATGTCTGGCTCAACAATACAAGGTGTGGAGTCCCAACCTGGCAGGGAAAACAGGGGCAGAAGTAGTCTTGGCACAGCAGTTGGCAGTTCCCAAGAGGGTTTCTGTGATCCAACCCGTAACAACATTACAGACTAAAACTCAGGGCATTGCATTTAAATACTGAATTTAGGTCTAATGAATGGCTGTGAGTCACTATCAAAGAGAAATATTGAACATGGGGTCACATTTTTAAAGGTATTTAGGTCTCATTGAAACCATAGCTAGATACTTCTGATTTTCCAGAAATCAGAAAACTCTGATCTGGGAATCCTTTTACCAGCACTTAGTTCTGTGCAAATTAATGACTCCTTCTCCTTAGTTTGTCTGATTTGAAGGAATCTTGCCTTCAGACCAAATGTTAATATTTTTGAGATATCAGCACAGAACAATCCTCCCATTCTATAGAGCACTGCCCTTCTGCCACAAGCCAATTGAATCAAACAAGGGAGTTACAAACTCTCATATCAGTGAGCACCACCTCTTTTCTTTTTCTTATGAACTGAGACAGAATCCCAATATGAGCAACTAACTGAGAGCTAACTATAACCTTCATATACTCAGTAGTCATTAGGCCCTCATCACAGAGCATCCACTAAGTCAGTGATACTCAGATCTCAGTGGTTCAGGAGCCAAATTAGTGATCAACATTACCCAAAAGAGCCATAGTAGGGTGAATTCCTTATTTCATTTACTATATGTATATACCGTATATATATTGTTCATAAGCCAAATATTTTTGGTAAAAAAGTGATGCATCAAAGAGCGGAGGTCGGCTTATAAACAGGTCTACATCAAAATTTGATGATTTTAAACTCTATGGAATCATTGAATTGAATATCTAATACATTGTTGTTTTGTTTACCTGGAGCATCTGCAGGCATGGAGCTCCTCAGCTCCCTGTGGCCACGGTTTACCATTCCCAGCCAATGGGAGCTGCAGAAAGTGATGCCACTTCCCACAACTCCCATTGGCTGGGAACGGCAAACTGCGGCCACTGGGGGCTGAGGGGCTCTGTGCCTGTGAATGCTCCAAGTAAACAAAATGTCCCAACCCGCCAGCAGCTTACCCTGACGGGCCGGGAGCCAAAGTTTTCCATCCCCTGAACTATAAGTTCGGCTTATGAAAGGGTCATACCCTTTTTGCTATTTTTACTTATCCATTTTGGGGGGTCGGCTTATAAACAAATGGGCTAATGAACAAGTATATATGGTAATTATTCTCACAGAAAAATGACTGACCAAGTATTATTTTATCAACTACAATTGGTTAATAACCAGTCAGGATGCATTTACTATGTTAATAATTAAATCCCAGTGTTTTAATATCATGTGCTGCAAAGAGCCGCAGGATACATATTAAAGAGTCACTTGTGGCTTGCAAGCCTCAGTCTGAGTATCACTGCTGTAAGTCCATAAAATATACTCCATAGTAAATGCTACATTATTTGTATAGGACCTTCCCTAATAGATAAATGCTGGTATAACACTCACCTCTAGCCAAAATGTTACAGGTTTGGAGACCTAGCCCTGACAGCAAGCCATGTCCTTCTGGTCTTTTGTTTTTTTTGTCATTCAACTGAGCCTAATGGGAGTTTCCATCAGCTGTGGCTGTCTGTATATAATATCTGCTTCCATTCTCCCTTGAGTTTTGATTGGCTAACTGCTGGGCTGAGAACATGTGAAAACATGTATATCTGCTTGTCTTCACTGGCAGCTCCCACACTGGTGTCAAGCTAGTTCCATAGCTACTAACCCCTTTCTTCTGCAATTGTTATAATGTAATACTAAGAGTTATTGTTTCATCTTCTAAAATATTTGTATTGGTTTCACAGTGACTCCAACCTGAAATTGAACAGCAAAATATTTTTAAGTGTTCACTTATGGAGTTAGGAAGAACAGTTCCTTCCATTGTAGAGATCACTGAGTGAAATTCTGTGGCCTGTGTTATGCAGGAGGTCAGCCCAGATGATCACAGTGACCTCTTCTGGTCTTCAATCTATGACTCACTTCTGATACAAATAACACCTGGCACAGTAGCAAGAGAAACAGCAAAACCAGACACGGATCTTTTTACTTTTAACAGCATACAGAGAATTGGTCTGAGAAAAGTAATGGTACTTTACGAATAGAACATTTTAAGAAACAATAAAATTATGAGAACATATTAATCACACAGAATCTCACCATCTGTTGACTCCATATATATATCCCATCCCACTGCTCCATATGTTACAGGAAGATAAATACATATAATGATGGATAACAAGTAAAAAATAGCACACAAAAGGTCTAACACACACATAGTAAATAAACATATGGAATAATGACCCATTTAGCTATATCTGGAATGACCTCATGGAATACACATAATAGGAAAAGGAAGTGATCAACAAACAAACAAGCAGATATGGCATTAAAAAAAGCTGATCTAATTCCTTCAGTTACTGAAAGCAAGAAAATATGCAAAGCATTTAGTAAGAGCCTAAATAGAACGCTCAGCTAAAAAACGTAATAGCCTCAAGAAGAAGACATCGCAAACCTAGAGAGCAAAGCCTAGCTGCTCTGTCACTAGAATGCCAAGTTGGATTTTTCTCCCATTATAAGGCTGCACAGAATATTTCTATTTTTCTATAACAAGTCGTTATGTTTTGGATGTGGAGACAATTTTTTGTCAGCTAGAGTTTAGGTGATGGACTTGCACATTGAAGGAATCATGAACGAGTCAGAATCACTGAGCAAAATCCTGTCCTCTGGGGAAATGGGATAAGAGAGCACAGATAGGGAGTCTCTTTCCCCTCAGACTCCTTCCTGTGCAGCACTAGGGCAGGCCTGCAGCATATTGCTCAAGAGAGCAGTGGGGGTGGGGTGGGGTGGTGGGAGGGCTATAGATATGATAAATGTATTATAGGGAATGAAGCTTTGGCTATTGGGCCAGATCTACTCATGGATCTATGCCATCTTTCACTAGATTAAGTCCCCTTTGGAAGGCCTCCCTGAAGCAAAAAATCCACTGCCTGTGGAGGGCAAGCTGTGGCAGTGCAAAATCTGAAACCTCTGTTGCATCAGATACTGGGGAAACCCTTGGGGCAAAGGGAGGTTGAGCTGCTCAGAAAGTGGGTGGTGCTAGCCAGGGGAGCTGGTGAGCACACTGATTCAATGCTTCCCATCAGCATCTTCTGCCTGCAGAGTTCCTGGTGAGAATGGACCTGCTTCTTCCAGGGGGAACACTAAGAGAGGGCATTGGGGGAAAAATGCCTGCCCTCCCTCTTTGTGAAGGGTTCTGGGGACTTGCTGGTGCAGGGGGATGTAATTCATTCTTGTAGGTTGCTAAACCATTAGCAGTAAATTGGGCCCAATGTCTAGCTGTTTCCTTTACCTAGCACAGAATGTAGGGAACTTTTCTAACACATGCATAGTAAGACTTAACATCCTTTCCCATGTAGCAATTGTGGCAGGTTTTATTCCCATTACCGTAGCTGGTTTGAATGTTCCCTGATCTTTTTCAAATGTTCCATTTATGTCCCCTTGTGGCACAATGCTGGTATGCCAAACAATTTGGCTTTATAATAGTCTATTTTACTTATAACAGACTGACATGTAAGTTACTTACTGTATATTTCTCAACCAGGCTTCTGCTGGCTCCCCCTGCTGTGTCTGCACCCTCTGAGGGAGATTTGGAATTAAGCATGGAGCTGGTATTGCTTGAAGCAATATTAACTCCAGTATACACTTTCACAATCCTCTAGACTGGCATGGGTTCAGGCTGTACAGGGCAGATACTCCCCAGTTCCAAACCCTAGGTCAGATACATGTCTTCCAAATTGCTAGTCTCCAGTGATCAGGTGTTTGCATGAAGAAGCTTCCGGAGATTTCAGGTGATGCAGAAAACATGGTGTGGAACTGTGGCACTTCCTTTTCAGTTGGCTTTGGGGGCTTTCCTCCCTTTTCCCCTCTTTTGATGACCTTCACATCTTGCAGAAGAGAAGAGGACCTGGCCCTTGGTTACTCAAAAAATGCAGTTTCCATGGCAGCCACACAGATTATTTTGGAAGGTGATTTCCGTTAGCTGGAATCTTTGATCCTTGTTTCTTAATAAGTAGCACTCAATTTGCATATATTATCTATTAATTCACCAATAAATGTATCAGGCCAATTCTGCCTTCATTGCAGTTGATTTCCCCTTCTTTTCTTATGTGATCACAATAAATGCACCCCGGATGGTTACATATAGGCCTCAAGGAAAGTCTTTGCAAAATGCCAACACAACTTTCATGCATTAAGGTTTCAGAGTTGTAACTGTGAGAGTAGAATTTGGCCAAACATTTTTAGCCTATAATCTATATATAAATAACCCCTGATCATTGCCACAGGTGACCACTGAGTTATGCAAGACAATATGGGTCTTCTGAGAAGAGCAACCATCCTGCTCAAATGGTAAAAGCCTATATATATATATATATATATATATATAGGCAACAGGTCATGTAATTTGCCACAATTCACTAGGCTTTCCTAGGGCAAACTGGGCTGGTTTTGAGAATGCTGATTTTTGAAAAATATTGATAGAATACAAATAAGCCTCCTTGTCTTTTGATTTTCTGTTAGACTGAAATCCATCCTTTTGTATGCTCCCAATTTGTATAGGGGACTTAGCTGAGGTGGAGGGATGCTATTCACTCTCCAATCCTGGCTTTAGGGTTGCAACCCCCTACATGCCAGTTTTGGGGCACTGAGACCATGTAAATGAGGATTCCCCTCCTCTGGCCCACCCCATGCTGATACAGGGGTGCAGTTGAGATCCTTCCATGGCATGTAGGAGATGCAGAGTGGCTGCTCCACGTGCCCTTTCTTCTTGCTGCCATTCTGAACTTAAGTAATGTGGTCTCCCTTATGTGGGCCCCTAATCAATAGGGAGAGACCTAGGCCACAGTATCCTGTGGTTTTGTGATGAAAAACATGAGGTTCTTGACAGGCTGCCTTTATTTTTCTTGCCAGTATGTTTTGCTTTCCTGCAGTTTTGCAGTCCTGGTGTACTCTGAGCATTGCCAAAGGTCAGTTTATCATTTCTGTTGTCAGAGCTGTGATGTATTTTCAGTCAGGTGAAATTTATAGGCACAACTTTCTTTGTGACAAGAACAGCAAGCTAAAAGGATTTTGTACACAGTGACTTCCTTGGGCAGTGCCTTAGGTTTTTTATTTTTTGGCAAGAGATATAATAGGTAAAAGAACTGACCAGAACCTTCATTCTGTTCTCACAGAGGAACCCTTTAGGACATTCCACATTCTATGGCTAACCATTTCTCCTTCACTTGTTCCCTTTCCAGTCTCATCTGGAATTGGTGGTGCTGAAATGCCATGAGAAATGTTTTTCTGGATTCTTTCTCACCCAGCTGAAGACCTGAAGTGCTAGAAATCTTTGTGAGAAATCCTGTCATGAAATGTAGAGCTCTGGTTGGAGTTGTTTTCTCAGCTGCATGTTCTTGCTGGGAAGAGAGAGGGAAGGTTACTGCGGAGTATAATGTTGTGTTTGTTTGCTGCTGAGCTGGTTGAGTAACCTAAAAGGGGCAGTGAGCTCAAACATCAACTATTAAGAGAGGAATAGCTGCTGAAGGGACTAGGAGCAGGCAGTGAAAAATCATAGCATGGTCGTGTCCCTTTCTCCCTTGAAGACAGGGCTTTCTGTTGGCTAAATGAGGTCCTGCTCTGATTTATTATTTGTACTCTATCAGGATAAATTATTAGGCTGCATCGCTAGGGTTTTCTCTATTTGAAAGCCAAAAGGCAAACCGTGACTTTACCCTCTCGTGCAATTCCAGTCCCAAGTAGGCCACAATTATGCCTCTATATTTCTTTTAGTATTGTCAAGGTTCCTCCCCCACTCTGAACTTTAGGGTACAGATGTGGGGACCTGCATGGACACTTCTAAGCTTAATTACTAGCTTAGATCTGGTAACACTGCCACCATCCAGAAATTTCAGTGTCTGGATCACTTTCTGTCCCCCCAAAACCTTCCCCTCCCTGGGCAGCCTTGAGAGGCTTTTTCACCAAGTTCCTGGTGAACACCGATCCAACCCCTTGGATCTTAACACAAGGAGAATTTAACCATCCCCTCTCCCTTCCCCCACCAATTCCTGGTGAGTCCAGATCCAATCCCCTTGGATCTTAACACAAGGAAAAAATCAATCAGGTTCTTAAAAAGAAAGCTTTTAATTAAAGAAGGAAAAGTAAAAATTATCTCTGTAAAATCAGGATGGAAAATACTTTACAGGGTAATCAGATTCATATAGCCCAGAGGAACCCCCTCTAGCCTTAGGTTCAAAGTTACAGCAAACAGAGGTAAAATCCTCTCAGCAAAAAGGAACATTTACAAGTTGAGAAAACAAAAATAAGACTAACACGCCTTGCCTGGCTATTACTTACAAGTTTGAAACATGAGAGACTGATTCAGAAAGATTTGGAGAGCCTGGATTGATGTCTGGTCCCTCTTAGTCCCAAGAGCGAACAACCCCCCAAACAAAGAGCACAAACAAAAGACTTCCCTCCACCAAGATTTGAAAGTATCTTGCCCCCTTATTGGTCCTCTGGTCAGGTGTCAGCCACGTTTACTGAGCTTTTTAACCCTTTACAGGTAAAAGAGTCATTAACCCTTAACTATCTGTTTATGACAAGTATAGAATAGGTGGGTGCATTTCTGCCTAAAAAAACCAGTTCTGTATTCCCGTATACTCTTAGTTACTCATTAGCCCAATTATCAGAGGTGTTGAGCATCCACAATTTTAATTTAAGTCAATGGAACTTATGGGTGCTCTGAAAATTATGCCACATATGTACATGTTTATACAGCAAATCTAGAGTGACTATTATTTATTACATCCTCTCATTAGTTGCTTTTTCTCCTGTACCTTCTCTTCCAGCCCACTTGGCATATAAATTGCACTGACAGTGTTCCCAACTCATGTGATTTTATCACTAATCTTGCAGCATTTGATGTTTTTCTTAAAGCTCCTGGATTCATGTGATTGAGTCTCAGCTTTCATATCCCTCATCAGTTTAGCTGTACCTTTTAATTAGGTCCATAGTACTCAATAAATTGCCCCAAGTTGGCCCCATCAGGTAAATTACTCCATTATCAATAGAAACCACATAATGAGGTGCTCTATCCCCTCATCCTATAATGTATCACTTAATACAGTTTGCCAGCTAATCAGAGCTCAGAATTATGTTTTGATTTATTTGATCGTAAATTAGATTATGTGGTAGTTAAAACAGCTAAGAAAATGTTAAGAAGTTAGAGGAAAAATATTGAATTATAAATATAACCTGATAGCTCTAAGATGCTTTAAGGGAGCTGTTAAAAGAGATACTGCAGAGAAATCTAGAGGTCTTGGAAAAGATTATTAAATTTTGTAATATCAGGTTATTGGGCTAATCAGAGCAATTAGATTTTTGCAATAAACTTTGTTGGAAAAAATTAGGAGCATTTTTGAAGATTGCTAAAGCATTTTTCAAATGACTTTTAAATTCTTTTCTCTGAATTCTACTTCAAAATCTGCTACTTTGGCATGCACTGAAAGTCACTTTTCTACAATAGAGAAGGAAGGGGTTGTGTGTAAAGTATGGAGAAGGAGAGACAACTTGTCATAGCCTTAGAACAAACCTGTATGTTCCAAGATGATGTTAGAGCTCCACAAATCCACAGGAAAAATGATTGAAGCTTAAATCAGAGTTCACATTTGTTGGTACAACTGCTTCCATCCATTTCCCCACTAAGCTCAGACTGTTTGCAGATGGGAAGCTGTTTGTTTTTTCAATTATGATGATATGAAAGCTTTTCTTATGACACAAGTGAATAATGAGAGAGAGGTTGAATGACGAATGTTTTGATGGATCTGAGAACAATCTTATGGCAGACAAGCTCTCTTTGACTGTGAGCAGTCATTTCTAATATGTGGTGGTGGTTTATTTTATATCAGTTTGGAAGCATCTAATAGTCAGCTTGTCTTTTTCCCCCCTTTCTCTTTGATTGTTTTCTTGGAATACTCGGATGCTGTTTTCTTGTGTTTCTGGAAGTGGCCCAAAGAGATTGGAGGACATTTTCAAGACAGATTTTAATTTATATTGTACTTTTTTCCTCTTTGGGCTAGACTGAGCCCTGCATTGGCGTGGTGTAGAGCTGCATTACCCAAGGGAATCACAGGAGGCATTCTGCTCTTGAGAGGCAGAGTGCCTCAAAGAGCTTGGCATAAGATGCTGTATCCCTTGAAGAGGGATTTGTATTCCCCTCTTGCGCTGCCAGTCAGCAGAGCTGGCTGGCATGTGTGTAAAGGAAAGGGGATGGGGGTAGAACCATGGGTCTGACTATTCCCTGCCTATAGGCTCCTGGGGGAGCATCTCCATTGTTGCCCTTCACTCCCCTAAGTGGAGGGGCTGCAATTTTGTGAGGCCCTTTCATAGGCCATTTGAGGAGTTGAGGTTCTTCCTCATAAAAGCCAGCCAGTATCTGAGACTCATTGCCTAGTGCAGGCTGCCACAGCATGACAAAAGCCCTTCCTCCCCACAAATCTCCCGTGACAGAGATAGTGAGAGTGACAAGATGGAGCAGGCTGATGCCAGCTGTGAGTGCAACCTTCTGCCTGGTATGCAGAGTGACACAATAATACTCCCGAAACCCGCACAGGCAAGTGTAACCCCCACTGCAGAAAAAAGGCAAAATACTTAGTCAAATGTTCAACTCGTGGCCAGAAAGAAACTTCTGGTATGGGTGAGCCTAGGAGTGGGGTTCTTCTTCGAGATGTGTTGCTCATGTCTATTCCACAATAGATGTGCGTGCTCGCCACGTGCACTGGTGCCGGAAATTTTTCCCCTAGCAGTACCCATGGGGGGAGCGCCCCCGTGACCTCTGGAGTGGTGCCTGCCTGGCACGATCTAAGGGGAGCTGCACGCTCAGTTCCTTCTTGCTGCCAGTGTAGGTGCATTGGAATTGCTGTGCTCCAGCTTTGCTGTAGCTCATCCCAGAACTGTTCGTTTGTTCAGCATTAGTACCTGTAGTTAGTTAAGCTGTTTAGTTAGTTTAGTTAGTCAGTGAACCCAGGCCGGGGCATGCCCCGCACCCCGGGGTTTAAGTCATGCAGCTCTTGTAGGCATTCTATGCCCAGAAGTGACCCAAACGCAGACTGTGCTGCTTGGGAGAAACCCATATCAGCGAAAGGTGCAAGATTTGCAAGTCATTTAAGCCTCGGACCAAAAAAGAAAGGGACATTAGGCTCTGGGCTGGGTTCAGACTGACCTTTAATAGCCAGGAAAATTAGCATACAGACTGCATGGTTATTAGACTAGAATGGTGGACACTGGGGGCTTGGTGTAAGGGATGCTTATTTGGACATAAGACGTGGAGGGGGCCTGGGAGACAACTATTGTGTGGCTACACCTTCAAAATAATACTTTAATTTGTAAAGGTGGCACGGGAAAAACAGGAACCAAGACTGTGAATAGAATCCTGGGTTTGGAAACATGCAATGACTGTCATGTCATCCTCCTCAGAAAGTACACTGTGGAAATTCCCTTGAGGTCACATGGGAGGAGATAAACGTGTAACTGTACGACATGGGGGAGATGGAGGAGGAAGGATGACAAAAAAACAAAAACAAAAAACTCCCCACCAGATGTCTAAAGCTGGGTCTCTGACACATTGGCCTGACAGTGTTAGAAAGGAAGGGATAAGCTGAGATAGAGAGGGCATTCTCTAGAAGTGGGAGGTTTGGCTTCTGGCTCTGTAATCCAAAAGGAACCAATAGATTAACTTTTGAACAGTTGGGAATAGACATTAGGCTTATAGGGGCAGCCAGCCAGGACCAGGCTGTGCCGTATAAAAAGGGCTGCTGGGCAGAGCTGCTTCAGTCTCTCCCTGGAGCTCAAGGAGGGAGGACATGATCTAAACAGTGAATTAGTGTTCTTATCTCTGGAGCTCTGTGACGGTGTGGACCCACCACTGTGGTGCCTCCTGCTGGCTGTCCAGGGAAGTAGCTTAGTTTGCCAGTGCACCTTCCTCTGGTGACATCTCACCACCATCACTTCTGCTCCAGGACATGTGTCTCTCCCAGGACCGCGGCATCCTCTTCCAGACACAGCCCTTCAGCTGTGCCCCACTCGGTTCTCCCCCCTTCCGGGGGACCAGCAATCCACTGTCCAGCCACTTCCTCCTCAGTGTTGAATGGTAGCAAAGAGGGGGGATCCGGGCCCACCCCCTACTCGGGGTCCCGGCAACCACATGCTGCATCCCCTCCAGTCCCGCCGTCTATTTCCCTGGCCACTTTCCCTCAGCCCTAATACCTTCTCCACCCTTATCTCAGGGCCTCAGTCTGTCAGCAGGCAGCTGGGAGCTTGCGCCCGTTCCCCTGATCCTGCCCAACACTGCTCTGTCCCAGTTGCTATCTTCCTTCTGTAAGACAACTGGTCTTCCCTCCTTGAGCTCCAGGGAGGGAATGAAGCTGCTCTGCCCAGCAGCCCTTTTTATACGGCACATCCCGGTCCTCATTGGCTGCCCCTATAAGCTCTCTCTTGATTAGCTGCCTCCTGCATTCCTATAAACTCTTTCCTTATTGGCTGCCTCCTGGGCAGCGTCCAAAGGATTGCTTTAACCCCTTATGTGCCAGTGTGCAGCAGATGCCCCATCACAAGCTCTCAGAAATTTAATTGCCATGCTAAAGACTCTTGGGGTGACATATCCATTTGAAGAGAAGTTAATTCCAGGGGAACCATAGGTATTGGTTGTAATTTGAGTGTATAAGAATATTACTGAAGAAAGATTTGCTCAGATCTGTTTTCCCACATGCATAATGTAGCTTTAATACTTTTTGGACTGACTATGCAGAATTGTTGTTATAATCTGAGTTGGGATTTTCAGATTTAAATTGCAGTAGTCACCCTACTCCTCATAGACTGGAATCATTCAGATAGACTTCACCTGCCCTCTGTGGATAGCACCATATAGTACCACTGCTAAGGCCAAGGCTGAATGATTTCCTTCTGTAGTATCTGTAAGGTGTCTCTGTCTGTGTTAAGCTACTTCAGTTCAGGGAACATCTACTTCTGTAGGTAGGTTCAGAATCTCCCACAGTTGCCAGGGTATGAATTGGTGGGTGCAAGCTGGGGACCTCCTTAGTGACTTCAAAGAGGCTGTTCCAAAAGGTTTTAAATCTTTTAGCTTATAACCAACTCTGCTCACCATTGCCAGCCCTCTGGGGTCAGGGAGGGCTCCTGACATGAAACGAGGAGGGGCTTGTTTCAAGGAGGATTGTTTCAAGTCATGGAATTTTGGGGCCTCTTGACATCTTTTCTCCCTGGCTTTGTGGTCATTGTCCTAACCCTCAACTTCAATATATCACCTCTCATTTTGACTTCTTCATTGTACAGCTGGCCCTGAGGTCCAAGTTCTCCAAGATACAAGTGGATGTGCAGGTTTGGGCAGAACTTTATCCACCCTTGTTAGCTGCAAGACCTGATGTGTGGGTGCTGGTTATAAAGCGATGTGTCCACTGTTCTCTCCAGACACTGATTTTCACACACTTTGTGGGCATGTCTGCTGGGTTTCCATTTGCCAGATTTTTGGTCTAACATTCTCCAGAGGGTGCAGATCCAGGTGGTGATCTTCTTCTGCACTGCCTTCAGGGCCTGTCCTCCTCCCGTCCAGATTCATACTTCTTACAACTGGTGATAAGTTTTCTTCTCTTCCAAGTTGCAGTATCATGACAATGCAAGGTCAGTGGTTCCCATTCACCTTCTGAGCCTTTTATCATTGTCACAGTATGAAACTAATGGCAGGCAGGGGCTGGAAAGAAGAATCTGCTGCATCCTCTACAAACTGGACCTGTGTCCAGTGCTTATGCTCTGGAGGATGACTTCCCCCAAAGGAAAATCCTAAGCACTTTGTAGATAGTTTTGCTCTTGTATCCAAGAGCTATAGTGTGAGGGAAGTTTCCATCTGTAGGGTAACTATCCATGTGAGAAGTACAGGGTCTACAGGACAGGGGAGCCTCCTACCTCATAATATCTCAGAGGCAGAGTTCTTGTCTTATTCTTTTTTGTATAGTGCCTGGCATACGTTTGGAGCTGTGTAATTAATAAATAATGCACAAAAAGCTTTTAAATAACATAGTGCATATCTAGCTAGTGCTATAGTTTGGGAAGGAGTGTTAAGCCTCAATTTAGGGATAAGAATGAATTTTATTTTAAGAGTACAGGACAATCCTGGTTAGAGAATTCTCTGTCCAAGAGATTAGGTAAGGAACACGTGTCGGCTACTTTCAGATCTTACTCCCTTTACCTCTCTTGTCAAAGGGGCTGCATGTGGCTTCAGTCCAAATTTCTGCTAACATATATGTCTCCCTGGCAGTCTTCTGGTTTGTCTGATACAAATGCAGGCAGTGTCACACACCTCTGCTGTCTTTCAGCCTGGGAATCAAATGGGAGGGTTACAGCCAGAAAGTTAGTGTTACACTAGTGTACCTCCCCTCACCTCTCACCGCCCTGATTTTCACCAGAGAAGTCATGACATGATGTTAGAATTCTTTGTCGTCAGGATTTTACGTCCATCATTCACATTAGGTGTCAGTGGATTCCCACAGAAAGGGACTAGTGTGTAAGTCTGTGCCAGTAATATGTAGCTCTATGGCCATATGTTTCATAGGAATTCTATAAAGCCAGACAAGCATGACTTTTTCATATTCATGGATGTGAACACACTCAAGTGCTGTGGCTGGTCAGTTTAGGATTAAAAGTGATGGCACAAACAGCAACACTGTTCTATCTGGAGGAAGGAAAAAACCCAACAGATACTTTAGTTTTCTTTGATTTGTGGCATAAGCAAATAACAAGTGGCTATATTCCTTTAAGCTGATTCACCCAATTCCTCGGAATTGGGCCCCGTGCCGAAGAGGGCCCTGTGCCCGCGCCAGGGGGGCCCCACTCTGGGGTTCTTTGGTGGCATTTTGGTGGTGGAGGGTCCGCTCTGGGGGTCTTCGGTGGCATTTCAGCAGCGGGGGGGTCCTTCGGTGCCATGGAAAACCTGGAGCGGACACCCCGCCACCGAGTAGTCTAATCGGGCCCCATGGGTCATAAAGCCGGCCCTGCATGTGCATATTGAATAGATCAGCCTGAGACCATGAAGGGCTACTCTTTCTAGCTTTGCAAGTTGTCTACAGCAGGAGGCAGGACCTGTTGCTGAGGCAAGATTTGCTGAACCATCCTCTTTTCATTAATGAATGGAAAGTGATGTCTGGGCGTGTGATACAGGAACAGTATTTTCCATGTTTGCTGGTATCGAAGAACTGGAATCAGTATTGACGAAGATAATGTGATGTCACTCTTTAATCTGGCAAGCCTATAAAACCACTTCCTCCCTGTGTAGGCTGGAGGTCTCATGATTCCCATTTAACTCTAAAGCATTCATTGAAATGATGTAAGATAGCCTGGCTTTAGTCTTGCTTTTATGAATGAATGCTATTGTGAAACTTTATCCTGCTATATTAGGAAATATGCTGGTTATTCAATGAAATATACTGATTATCTAACACACACACACACACACACACACACACACACAAAGAGTTTGAGCTGAAAAAATCAGATCTGGTTCTAGATTTTGACTGCTGCCTCAGCCTCTAACCCCCAAAACCCTTTGGAGCTTGGGTTTTGGTTTTACCCATTATAGACATATGAACAAGCCATGAAATTAACATTCAGATCTAGGTTCAGATTCTGAATTTACGCACAGCTCAGGGATCCCCAACTCCAGGAATTTAGTTTCAGCCACCTCTTTACAAATGTTTTATGGAGCTAGAAATCATGTGGACACTAGTACAGAGCTTTTATATTAATATGGTTTTAAAGTGTTACCTGAAATAGACAATAAACCCTCATTTACTGAGATTTCTAAAGGATTAGGAAAGACATTCTAGCAGACAGAACTAGATCAGGTCACTCACTGCCTGAAGGAAACTGCTCAGATCAGTTTTTTTTCCTTCTTCAGACAGTCATGGCTTGTGATATCTTCTTAACCTGCATAATGTGGTGCACACTTTTATATGGAACATTTGTCAACCGTCGGTAGGCAGAAACCATCATGGATAACAATGACAGCTATAAGTGTGAGAAGTCCTCTTTTATTACAAAAATGGGATTGTTTCTCATGACTGTTGTTCAGATTGCACATACTGCAACTGCAGTCAGAGAATTATCCTTTAAAATAATTTTTAATAAGTCACATACAAACAAAAGATACCAAAAATTGGAACTAATGTGACTTTTTTCTAGCTATCACTCTGCTTGTAGAGTGCTTCCCCCAGTCTTCCTCTGTCCTGCCTATGCAGACTGCAAGCTCTCCGAGGCAAGAATGATCTCTTACTATGGGTCTGTGCAGTACCTAGCATGTGAGGCTTTGTTCCTGGGTGAGGCCTTGGGCCAACTCTGATAACATTTAATAATAAATTAAAGACTAGGTTAATAAATATTACCACTGAGCTTGTAAAAATACAAAAAATTAGGATAAGCCTTTGGGGTTCTAATTTGAAAATGAGAAAAAATAAGGGGGTGGGGTGAAGCCCCAGTATTTTTATCTGAATGTGTGATTGAGCTGAATTCTTAAATAGCTGGGAAACTAATAGTGCTTCTTGGGTGCCGTAATCCAAGAACCAGAAATAGTAGAGATGGGAAGACACCTACAGTATCAAATCATTAAATTATCACTTTTCCAGTATAGGATTTTTCTGATATGCTGTTTCCTAGCTGTGGCAGTCACAGAGGGAGTCCTGGGAGCTCATGTAAGGACATATGAAAAGTGTAAAATCTTGCAAAAAATGGCTACACAACATTAGCCATGTAACGTTGTATCCCTTTTAGGACACTGTATTATCATAGAATATCAGGGTTGGAAGGGACCTCAGGAGGTCATCTAGTCCAACCCCCTGCTCAAAGCAGGACCAATTCCCAACTAATTGTTCTAACCCGAGAACACTAGCTAGTATTTTAGTATAGACCTGAATGTGAGTGTGTTCAGTAGGCTGCTGGAGCCTCTGTTCCTGGAGTTACAACACAGGATAAGCCCCATCAAAAACCATTAGTCATTATGTATGATATGAAGTGCAAGTACCCTTTGTACATGGACCATGACAAACACGTCCCTGAATTTGAGCACCAGATGTGTAAGATGCAATCATTGAGGCCTGAGGGCACTGCTGAGCTTTACAAAACCACATTGCATGTGTTGCTCAGATTTTACTGGAGTTCAGCTCTGTCTGAAGGATGATTCAGAAAGACAGATTCTGTGTTGGAAAAGACAGTGGCGAGTTGTTCCACTGACAGCTCAGAAAGAGAAAAATAAAAGGTGGAAATAGTTAGTGTAACAAATACAAGGTATAGATTTGCATCAGTGGATTCAAAACCTCAGTGTGCATTGCATTCTGAAGTGCTGCCTGCGAACAGCACAAAGTAAGTTGCTCAGAAACCAAACTTCAATCACAGAAACATAAATTGAGGATTCTTTTTGGAGAAAACTTGAGGCCTTGAAAAATCAACAAAAACTTTATTGTTTGAAACTTGGCTAAGTCAACACCACTGCCAATCAGGAATGTTACTTTGAATCTCTGTGATTTGCTCAGAGGTGCAAGGTATATGCTATTTCAAGCAACTGTACCCTTCTGTGTACAATCGATGTTGTTGACAAAAGTTTGCTTTATCAGTGAGATGGCTGAGAAGGTCCAACAGCAACTGCTTCCAAAGCTCAGGAGAAGTGACTACTTGGCAATTTGACTTCATGAGTCGTGTGATATCTCTGGTGCTGCATATCTTCTACTATCTGTGTAGTCTATTTTCTGATGTTCTGAAGAAGACATGCTCTTTTGCTAAGCAGGGCCAGGATGCACAAGAGAAGAGTGCTTCTTCGAGACATTTCAGGAGAAATTGAAGTCTTCCATGTACGATGGGAACAGTGTATTGCAGTGTGCATGGAGGGTGAAAAGGGAATGACAGGTAAGACCTCCTCTAGTGATACTAAATTGCTCAAGATAGTTAAGACCAAAGCAGACTGTGAAGAACTTCAAAAAAGATCTCACAAAACTAAGTGATTGGGCAACAAAATGGCAAATGAAATTTAATGCAGATAAATGTAAAGTAATGCACATTGGAAAAAATAACCCCAACTATACATACAATATGATGGGGGCTAATTTAGCTACAACTAATCAGGAAAGAGATCTTGGAGTCATCATGGATAGTTCTCTGAAGATGTCCATGCAGTGTACAGCAGCAGTCAAAAAAGCAAACAGGATGTTAGCAATAATTAAAATAGGGATAAAGAATAAGATGTAGAATATCTTATTGCCCTTATATAAATCCATGGTACGTCCACATCTTGAATACTGTGTACAGATGTGGTCTCCTCATCTCAAAAAAGATATACTGGCATTAGAAAAGATTCAGAGAAGGGCAACTAAAATGATTAGGGGTTTGGAACGGGTCCCATATGAGGAGAGATTAAAGAGGCTAGGACTTTTCAGCTTGGAAAAGAGGAGACTAAGGGAGGCGATATGATAGAGGTATATAAAATCATGAGTGGTGTAGAGAAAATGAATAAGGAAAAGTTATTTACTTGTTCCCATAATATAAGAACCAGGGACCACCAAATGAAATTAATGGGCAGCAGGTTTAAAACAAACAAAGTTCTTCACACGGCGCACAATCAACCTGTGGAACTCCTTGCCTGAGGAGGTTGTGAAAGCTAGGACTATAACAGGGTTTAAAAGAGAATTAGATAAATTCGTGGAGGTTAAGTCCATTAATGGCTATTAGCCAGGATGGGTAAGGAAGGGTGTCCCTAGCCTCTGTTTGTCAGAGAGTGGAGATGGATGGCAGGAGAGAGATCACTTGATCATTACCTGTTAGGTTCACTCCCTCTAGGGCACCTGGCATTGGTCACTGTCAGTAGACAGGACGCTGGGCTGGATGGACCTTTGGTCTGACCCAGTATGGCCATTCTTATGTTCAATGGTCTAAACACCTGGCTCTAAAACATCACATCCAATGCCTCTTGGCTTATTCTTTTTCATACACTACCAAGATCTTGCTACTAAAAAAAATGCCTCAAGGCCCGGGCCAAGTCTTAAAATAGTGAAATTCAACAAGGTTATGTAGTGAATTCTCAACTTTTTGCATGTTTCTGTGATGATATAGATTCCCTTCACCAGTGACTGCTCTTTCACACTGAGGTGGGATGGCTCTCCTCGGGGAACACTGTAACCCACAAGCAGAACTGCAGGTTTTCCTAAATGATTAGCCATCTCCCCTTTTTGACTCCTTCAGGGATTCCTTGTTGGGTGATATGCTTAGCTCATTGTGTTTACATCTCTGGACATCTTCTCTTTGTGGGCTGGAAATGAATGTTCTGTCCGTGCATGACAAAGCAAAAGCATTCATCAGAAAATTTGGAAATTGGTCTTCCTGAGTTCAAAAAAGAAAACATCCCTCAAGCTTCATTCAGGGAGTTGAGTAGCCGGTGTCTGCCTCTTTTTAAATTGCAGCAACGAGGAAAGTTTGTCCTATCTAGCAACTGTTACTGGGTAGGGTGGGGTTTCAGGCTCTGTTGCAGAGAGGTCAACTGTAAGTTTTTCTCTCGCTAGGACGTGTTGGGGAGATACTGCCATCTACTGTCTTCATAACCCAAAATGAATAGTTTGATCATTGGCTCTCCCATTTGATGAAATGTCCTATTGCTCCATTCATAGCAGAAGCCCCAGAACAGTCAGATTCTTTCTTTCTTTCTTTCTTTCTTTCTTTCTTTCTTCTCCTGCTTTATGACTTACAACAAACTCCTTTGAAATAGCAGCAAGTAGGTCTGGTGTAGAGTCGTGAACACTACATAGGACTGATTTCAGAGTGGTAGCCATGTTAGTCTGTATCAGCAAAAAGAACGAGGAGTACTTGTGACACCTTAGAGACTAACAAATAAATGTGTTACTCTCTAAGGTGTCACAAGTACTCCTCGTTCTTTTTACATAGGACTGAGAAGACCTGGGTTCTATTTCTTCCACTAGCCTGCTGGGTGACCTTGAGTGAGTCACTTACTGACTCTATGCCTCAGTTTCACTATGTGTAAAATGGGGATAATGATACTGACCTTTTTTGTGAAATGCTTTGGGATCTACTGATGAAAGTGCTAGATAAGAGCCAGGTGTTGTTGTTATTTATTATGTCAAGCAGTTTAGAAATAGACTCCTCTTTTCACTATTCCTATCTCGCTTGGAGAATCCACGCAGAGATGGAAGAGAAAACATTGCCACAAAAATGCTTTTTTTTGAGGAAAGTACTCAGCATTATGTATTCTCTTTCCTTTTTCTCTGGTGGAAGAGAAGGATTAGGACAATTGTCCCTTATTCTCTCTACTTTCCACGTCCCTGAGTAGGGATATGGGCCTCTTTACATAAGTTAGATGTCCCATGTTCACAATATCAAGATGGATTTGGTCAGTTAGCAACACTGCTTTCTAATTAATAACAATCAATATTGTTGTCATATTTATTTAATTTATTTTATCCCAGAGAATCTGAATCAATTTTCCATGTGCATTTGTAAAAATTAAAATGTGCGAGACAGCAGTATCTTCAACCTATGACACTTATTGCCTCGGGAAGCACACAGCAACACTACATATTATTTTATTACAGTAAATAAACAAAATTTTGGATCCAAATTGTAACATTTTAGTAGACGTATTTTATTTTTGTGTTGGGATAGCTTGTACACAGTAGCTACCCCTAAGAAATTAATCACAGAAAAAGATTCAAGTAGGGCAGAACTGCACCACAGCTGACAACAAGCATTTTTATGGGAGCTAGCTTCTATAATTTCAGCTAAACAGAACTATCATTACCATCAGCAATAATGACACTCAATAATGTTACGAAAATGAAACTGCCAGAGGATGCAGAATCTTATGATCCAAAATGGAATTTAGCCATGCCCCTGGGGCAAACTCCACTGTTCTTCAAATGTGCCACAGGATCAGGACCTTGGTTTTACATCTCCCCTAGAACTATGATTTCTTCAATTGTGGAGTGTCCACTCAAGCCTTGCTGGGACATTGGTATCGTACTGAGGCTGAGGAAAGAAGGATGCCTTCTCAACCACCAGCACCATTTCCTGCAGCATCAGGCTTTTTTTAGATGTCTTTACTACACTACATACTACTCTTGTTTCCAATTAATCTCTGGTTGTGCAGTGAAATGCATCGGAAAAGAGTTATCCTGTGGCCAAAATAAATCTGATTTTTAGCAGATACTTAGATACCCAGAGGCTAAATTTTGGTTCCCAAAGTCAATGGGGTATGTGAGAACAGAATTTGGCAAAGATAAGTCAGTATAGTGCCACTGAAGTCAACAGAACTACATCAAGTTACACCTGCTGAGGATCTGGCCCAAAGTCTCTCATAATTGCCTTTCTAGATCCTGTGCACTTTAAGACAGACTAAAATTAAAATTAAGTAAAATGCAGGACTACAGTGTCTAGGAATAACAACACATCCTGTCTGTTAAGCCTGCAGAACTTACAGTATGTAAGAGGGTAGGCTCCAGTGCAGTGGAAGTTGCTGGTTTTAGTTCAGTTTCATCAGTCCAAGCTCATTAGTGTCTTATAGCAAGCTTGAAACGTGCTAGCAATCAGGGCATCAACCCGAGAACTCTTTATATTATTCATAACGATCACACCCCTCCCCCGCTGCCCCCATCCATTAGTTGTAAAGTTACACACACAAATGTCCTCCCACCACCCTTCATCCCATGCAGCCAAACAGAGCCAAATCCTGCTGTGGTGTAAAATGCTTCTTAACCAGTGAGATGGTTGCATTTTTAGGCAACTGTGATGATATCCAAGCAATCCACAGTGGTTTAAAATGAGCCTGAGAGGTTTTGGTTTGGAGAGAGTGGGGAGCATACGTCAGAAAGGAGGCATGTCCTGGAGATAAAGGGGGCGGAGCATGCCAACACCAAAGGGAAGGGAAGCTCATCCCATGAGGCAGTAAGGGAGAGGAAAGGTGTCTGAGTCAGTGATGTAAGAGTATAACCCATCTACACTAAGATAAACTCCTCACAGCCATTATAAGAAGGTCTGGGCAGCCCACCAACAGCGTGACAAAAGAAAGCATCAAGGGCAATCGCAGTCCAACATCACTCGAATCCCTACAGGCACAGTCATGGTTACTGCTGGAGTTTGCCATCTGGCATCAGGGGTGGGCCTGGAAAGTGTGTACTGCAGACAAAGAGGGAACTGTCACCCACCAAGAAAAGGCAGGCCCAGCATTGCTTGGCCAGCTGTCTGCAAGGCCAAGGGTATTGCCTGGAAACAAGCTAAACACAAAAGCCAGTCAGTACTCAAGGTATGTCTACACTACCCGCCGGATCGGCGGGTAGCGATCGGTTTATCGGGGATTGATATATTGTGTCTCATCTAGATGCTATATATCGATCCCCGAACGCGCTCCCATCAACTCCGGAACTCCATCAGAGTGAGCGGCGGTAGCAGAGTCAACAGGGGGAGCCGCGGCCGTTGATCCCGCGCTGTGAGGACGGGAGGTAAGTCGAAATAAGATACTTCGACTTCAGCTACGCTATTCACGTAGCTGAAGTTGCGTATCTTACATCGACCCCGCCCCCTAGTGTAGACCAGGCCTCAGTGAGTATAAGGCCAACGGTGTGATAGAGCCACCGTGCAGGGGACAGCAATCACTGCACACAACAGATGGTATCAGCTGACTGGAAAGTTGGAAAAGATCAAAAAACCTTAACTGGCTCTTGCAGGAGTCAAACACATATGGGAGGCAGCCTCAGCAGTGCATAGCTCTCTGTGCCACTACTACAACCAATAAGATTTCAGTGACTTCTACGTGGCTTTCCTCACTGTTGCCTTTGCAGATGTTCCCCATCTTTAATGTACAGGGTGCTGCTGTTCCTGTGGGATCTGACAGCCTGACACAAGCAGACCGCCTTCCCTGTCAGTCTTGCTAGTAAGCCACACCCACCAATTTGAGAAGCACAGCTGTGCTGCTGTTCCGGTCGCCCTTTGTTTCATTGTATCGTGCAGGTTGTGTATGACACGGAACCTGTTTTACACACTTACCCTCCTTGTATATATAGTTTTCAGGATTTTGCCCTTTGTGTATAAGCAGCTCTTCCCAGATTCCTTGATGCTGATGATTCAGGACTGAGCAATAGCGAATGTTTACACTTTACATTTTTTTATTGCAGATTTACAGAATGAATACTTACAACTTGTCTGCAGTCAGCTGGATGACAACAGTGATAGTCATGTAATTGGTTCTGCTACATGACTCTTGATAGGGTTTGATAAATAGCTACATCAAAAGTCTTTTTTATGATGGGAATTGGTTCAGCAAATAAATGTACTCTTTGACCTTTTTATTAGCTAGAGAGTAATCAGCCAGAAACATTAAGTGCCCATTGCTTTGCCAAAGGCTCTGTAACTGCTTCAGCTAGCGATTATGTCATTGCTTAATACAAAGAAAGAGAAGTTTGTAGGACTACAAAGCTTGCAGTTTGAGAGCCATACCCAGGTTTTTGTTTAATGATAGCCGCACAATCTAGGAATTGTTTATTGCCCACTTATAGCAGAACATGAGACAGCAGGTGAGAAAACAAAGAGGAAACAAAAATGCATCGTATAGTAAAGGAAGTACTCTGCTAGAAATTACATAGCTTTCAGGTAGACACCAGTTGTACTATTTCCTACAACAGCTGTGCTCGTCTGGTTGAAGGTAAAGCTTAGTGTCTGTGACTAAAAATAAACTGCTAACAGCTGTTAACTATCATTGCATTTTCCTTTTGCCCTGCGTTCATCTATACAAGCAGCTTGATCCTCACACTGACACAGATCATAGAATGTCTGTCAGAACCAATAAGCTCAGCATCCAAACACCTTTTGAGCCATGTGGAGTGACACACCAGCAATGGGTCCTGTTGGCTGATCTCTAAGAATAACCACAGTGTATTACTTTATTAGCTTCCTTCTACTGCAGCATACTGACTCTTTTACACACACTAGCAAAGAAAAGCCTCCATTTTGGGGGTGAGCTCTCCATTTCCCTTGACGGCCTGAACATCGACAGATGTTTTTGTTTTATGACTGTTTTCTATCAGGCACTCAGGTGTGCTACAGTTTCTCTGTTATTCTAAGCAGCGCTTGAATGGAAGGATTGGATAGGGGGAGTTGGGGTTGGAGTAGGAGTATGACTGTTCTGCTTCCAGTTGATAAAAAGGAAAAAAAACAAACAAACAGAAAAGGAGTGTGAGTGGGACGGGGGATTTATCATCATTTCCCTCAATTGTGAGCACTGGGTAGGTAGATTACAGCCACTGGATTTCCTTCACCCAGTGAGGTTATGTTTACACTGCAGTTAAAAACCGGCAGTTGACCTGACCTCTGCCAGCTGACTTGGGCTTGCGGGGCTCAGGCTTAGGGGGCTGTTTAATTGTGGTGTAGATGTTTGGGCTCAGGCTGGTACCTGAGCTCTGGACCTTGTGAGGCGGGAGGGCCCAAGAGCTTGGGCTTCAGCCTCAACCTGAATGTCTACACCTCAATGAAACAGCGCTGCAGCCTGAGCCCTGCGAGCCCGAGTCAGCTGGCACAGGTCAGCTGCCGGTTTTTAATTGCAGGGTAGACAGATCCTTACAGGCATATACCCTGGAAACCTTTATGTGACCACAAGTGCTAGGGGAATTTGTAGGGATTTCAGTTATTCCTTTTTCCCACTGAATTCCTCTCCCTCACCAGGGGTCTGATGCATTTACCACTGAAGTCAATGGAAATTCTCCAGTTGACTTTGATGGGTATTGAATCAGCCTCCAGCAACATGATAGTCCCACTCATCCTGTAGCTGAAAAGGTACCTACTTGCAATTCATAACCTAATCCTTGGCTTTTGAAAGCACAGGCTGGGTTCCATTTCCCCTCAAAGTGTCCAGACATGGAGAGGGGACACTTTCCAACAGTCAACTGCCAGTAACTGCTTCTGAACCTGTATTTCCCATAGAATAGAATATCAGGGTTGGAAGGGACCTCAGGAGGTATCTAGTCCAACCCCTGCTCAAAGCAGGACCAATCCCTAACTAAATCATCCCAGCCAGGTCTTTGTCAAGCCGGGCCGTAAAAACCTCTAAGGAAGGAGACTCCACCACCTCCTTAGGTAACCCATTCCAATACTTCACCACCCTCCTAGAGAAAAAGTTTTTCCTAATATCCAACCTAAACCTCCCCAACTGCAACTTGAGACCATTACTCCTTGTTTTGTCATCTGCTCCCACTGAGAACAGTCTAGATCCATCCTCTTTGGAACCCCCTTTCAGGTAGTTGAAAGCAGCTATCAAATCGCCCCTCATTCTTCTCTTCTGCAGACTAAACAATCCCAGTTCCCTCAGCCTCTCCTCATAAGTCATGTGCTCCAGCCCCCTAATCATTTTGGTTGCCCTCCGCCGGACTCTTTCCAATTTTTCCACATCCTTTGTAGTGTGGGGCCCAAAACTGGACACAGTACTCCAGATGAGGCCTCACCAATGTCGAATAGAGAGGAATGATCACGTCCCTCTATCTGTTGGCAATGCCCCTACTTATACAGCCCAAAATGCCATTAGCCTTCTTGGCAACAAGGGCACACTGTTGACTCATATCCAGCTTCTGGTCCACTGTAACCCCTAGGTCCTTTTCTGCAGAACTGCTGCCTAGCCATTCGTCACTAGTCTGTAGCAGTGCGTGGGATTCTTCCGTCCTAAGTGCAGGACTCTGCACTTGTCCTTGTTGAACCTCATCAGATTTCTTTTGGCCCAATCCTCTAATTTGTCTAGGTCCCTCTGTATCCTATCCCTACCCTCCAGTGTATCTACCACTCTTCCCAGTTTAGTGTCATCTGCAAACTTGCTGAGGGTGCAGTCCACGCCATCCTCCAGATCATTAATGAAGATATTAAACAAAACCGGCCCCAGGACCGACCCTTGGGGCACTCCGCTTGATATCAGCTGCCAACTAGACATGGAGCCATTGATCACTACCCATTGAGCCCAATGAACTAGCCAGCTTTCTATCCACCTTATAGTCCATTCATCCAGCCCAAACTTCTTTAACTTGCCGGCAAGAATACTGTGGGAGATCATATCAAAAGCTTTGCTAAAGTCCAGGAATAACACGTCCACTGCTTTTCCCTCATCCACAGAGACAGTTATCTCCTCATAGAAGGTAATTAGGTTAATCAGGCATGACTTGCCCTTGGTGAATCCATACTGATTGTTCCTGATCACTTTCCTCTCCTCTAAGTGCTTCAGAATTGATTCCTTGAGGACCTGCTCCATGATTTTTCCAGGGACTGAGGTGAGGCTGACTGGCCTGTAGTTCTCCAGATCCTCCTCCTTCCCTTTTTTAAAGATGGGCACTATATTAGCCTTTTCCCAGTCATCCGGGACCTCCCCCAATCACCATGAGTTTTCAAACATAATGGCTCTGCAATCACATCCGCCAACTCCTTTAGCACCCTCACATGCAGCGCATCCGTCCCCATGGATCTGTGCTTGTCCAGCTTTTTGAAATAGTCCTGAACCACTTCTTTCTCCACTGAGGGCTGGTCACCTCCTCCCCAAGATGTGCTGCCCAGTGCAGCAGTCTGGGAGCTGACCTTGTTCGTGAAGACAGAGGCAACAAAATCATTGAGTACATTAGCTTTTCCCACATCCTCTGTCACTAGGTTACCTCCCTCATTCAGTAAGGGGCCCACACTTCCATTGACTTTATTCTTGTTGCTAACATACCTCAAGAAATCCTTCTTGTTATTCTTCACATCTCTTGCTAGCTGCAACTCCAAGTGTGATTTGGCCTTCCTGATTTCACTCCTGCATGCCTGAGCAATATTTTTATACTTCTCCCTGGTCATTTGTCCAATCTTCCACTTCTTGTAAGCTTCTTTTTTGTGTTTAAGATCAGCAAGGATTTCACTGTTAAGCCAAGCTGGAGCTGGTTGCCTGCCATATTTACTATCCTTTCTACACATCAGGATGGTTTGTTCCTGAAAACTCAATAAGGGTTCTTTAAAATACAGCCCCTCTCCTGGACTCCTTTCCCCCTCATATTATTCTCCCAGGGGATCCTGCCCATCAGTTCCCTGAGGGAGTCAAAGTCTGCTTTTCTGAAGTCCAGGGTCCATATTCTGCTGCTCTCCTTTCTTCCTTGATCCTGAACTTGACCATCTCATGGTCACTGCCTCCCAGGTTTCCATCCACTTTTGCTTCCCCTACTACTTCTTCTCTGTTTGTGAGCAGCATGTCAAGAAGAGCTCTGCCCCTAGTTGGTTCTTCCAGCACTTGCACCAGGAAATTGTCCCCTGCACTTTCCATATACCAGAGCACAGCATTATGTATTTACTGGAATTGGGAAACTAGACCTGTGCAACTGATTCATATTCCATCATTCTTTATTTTGAAAAAGGAAAATGGCAGACAAACAAAAAACCCACTGATTCTTGTTAATCAGCACTTTCTGCTCCCGACTTTTAATCAATTGGTTTGCTAAGAGTCTGATATGGCATCTTTAGCTCATGTCGTTGTGATGGATACAACTTAAACATCCAATGATGCTAATACACTTACTGTGTTTATATTTTGTTATTTGTAATTTAGAAAATGTATTTGTTGTGGAGCTGGAATAGTCTTTTACACTGAGTAACATCCTTGGTAATTTTGACAACAGCTGTAGCATAACATAAAATCATAACCCTAGCAACTATGTTAAAAAAATGAAAGAATGAGAGCGAGAACTGAGAATGATATAGAGAAGACTTGTTAAATTTCCATTATCATTATCATGCAGGTGCATGAAGAGATTAAATGATGGACTAATAAACATGATAAATATATTGGGCCAACCCTGGTCACTGCACAGTCTAAGAAAGTGGGCTGTGTGCACAGGAATTTTGCAGGGGTGCTTGTTGCTGGAGACAAAATCCTTCTTACAAGGCTACAGAGTGGCTGCTGTTCCTCCACTATATATGTGTGTGTATCAGTGGATCAAACTGTATACTTGAGGATTCAGCTCTGGTCCTGAACCATGGCCTTTCTTCCCCCAAACCCTGCATGCTAGTGTTAGGGGGCTTATTTTTTTACCCTCTCACTTCCCTGGTCCTTCTCGCATGAACAGAGAGCAACAATACCCGAAGTCCAAAGGTGCAAACAATTCGATGTTTATTGGGGTGAACTTCCAGCAAGCATGATTCCAGTTTCCTTCCTTAGTGTCCCCTTTCCCAGCTCTGACACCACAGAGCCTTGCCTGTGGCCCTGTTCCTGTTCCCATCCCCTGTTCCCATTTCCCCCTTTAGCAAAACATGATCCCAATTCCCCCATCCGCAGTCCCTGTTCCCATTCCTACCCCACACTTCCTGATTGACTGCAGAGTATATAGCAAAACCTGAGTTTTGCTTAGCTATACCTTAACCAATCATTTTACTGAAATTTAACTAACCAATTGTAACATATTGTAACATGGTTATTTAACCAATTATATTCTACCACCTTTATTGGTTTACACCCAACAAAATTAATTATACAGCAGCCAGAAACAATCACAGAACCAGACAGAGACCATGCAAATAAACATACAAAACAATACAGAAGTGAGGATTTCACAACTACATCTATACAGACATAAGGGTTTTTCAGCTGTGTCTATTGATAAGTGAGTTCCTACCAGACAGGATGCTATTAAACTAAGTTTCCTTTTACATCTTCTAGGCTCTTCCCTTTCTCTGGAGGTAAGAGGAATATCAGGGCAGGATTGTATTCCTAATAGCCCAATAGCACCTTATTTCAATGTGACTAGTTTGGAATGTGAGGATGTGACCATACACTTCCCAGCTTATGGCTGCCTAACTACATCTTAGCTGAAGGCCTTAGCCTGTCACAGTAAGGGCTGGTCCACACTAAGAAGCGGGGTCGAACTACGTGAATAGCGTAGCTGAATTCAAAGTACCCTAGTTCGAACTACTCACCCGTCCAGACGCCGCGGAATCGAAGTCCGCGGCTCCAAGGTCGACTCCGCCACCGCCTTTTGCAGTGGTGGAGTACCGGAGTTCGAACTATCGCTTCCGGAGTTCGAACTATCGCGTCCAGATTAGACACGATAGTTCGAACTCCGAGAAGTCGAACTCACCGCGTCGACCCGGCTCGTAAGTGTAGACTAGCCCTAAGAAAAGGCCATTACAGAGACAGTGATCTTAATTCTTTCTTTTATACCTCTATAACTAGCTAAGTGATAAGAATACACCTAAATTCTTAAAGTATAGGCCTTTGCAGATAGGACTAAATGTCTATATCCTAATAGCTAGGATGGATGCAGCTGCCAGGCAGTGCAGCTCCACAGGCTTCATCTCCACTTTTCAGTTTCCTCATCCTATCCTCTTCCACAGTCTATCTGTTCTCCTGGGGGGAAGGGAAGGGTGACAAGATTTGCTCCATTGGAATTAGAGAATGTCAGTGATTTTGTTAGTATTCAGATTGATAAGGAACCATATGAAACATTTTGTAAACTAGCTTCCTATAGGACTATCATAAAATATTTGTATGCATATATCTTTTGAAACACTCACTCTAGGAAGGTACATCTTATTACAGGAGGCACCTGTTAGCATCCACCGAGGTGACATTTGCAAAATAATTATCAAAATTCCTGCAAGATGTCCAGTTCCATGACAGAAGTGGGATAGGTAACTTGGTCTGGCAAAAATGAACATTCTCCACATCTTTAAACCTTTAGCTATACTTCTGCAGGGATATAGGCCCACGTTAGGCCTGAGCCAGTTATGGTTTTAAATTGGGTTTGAATGTTAGCATGAGCAATAGGCCCAAAGCATGTGATCAACAAGAATGAACTCATGAGAAAGAAGAATTGTTTGTGCTAAACTTGTAGTGATCCTTTGGTATACCAGCGTTATCTTATTTAAGGTTTGGGAAATAAACAAAATCTGATTAATTGGGCACTAGGTGCAGTAAATAAAGGGTTAGAAATGCGTAGTCTAGTAGTTGGAATAGAAAAATATGGTATAGTGAGATAAGTGAAAAAACTTTGAAGAGAGCAGAGTGCAGCCCTAAATTGCTTCAGCTGACTTTAGCTCCAATAACCAACAATGACATGACTTGTTTGTTATAGGGTATAAAAAGGTAAGATTTTAAAGGGGTTCTTTGTCAGAGCTTTTATTTACCACTTTGGAGTCAAGCCATTATGGGAAGGTGTCTTCCGGGCCAGAACCTGTTGTCACTATTTTGACCAATGCTTATAATTGTATTGTTGCTGGGTATAGAATATAAGGGCATATATGCTTATATTTGTATTTTGCAAGTAACCAACACCAAGAGACCTTTGGCCTAGTAAAGGAATGCTTGTGTGGAAACTGGGTCATGGTAAACCTTAATATACTCACTAGGAGAATGATTTCCAGCAACTTTAAACCAAACCTTTCCAAATATTCAGAAATGTTGTTTATTAATGTTATTAGCAATAATCAGATATCTACCTAAGTGGTTAATGGAGTTTATTGTTATTCAGAAGCTCAAATTATACATAAATTATCAACATTAGAACATTGTCTCCTGTTGACCATTGACTTAAACAGTATCAGTTCTTTCAGAGGTCAGGTACTACAGTCTGCTGCTTTGATCTTTGAAAATTTTCAAAGCACTCTGGCGTTTATTCCCCAGAATCCACCGGGGAAATGCACAGTGGAAAATTCCCAAGTGTCTGACATCTCTCCCTTGATTTTTAGATGAAGCACTAATCTCATAGGAATGAAAGAAGGGAAAGATCTGAGATGACGGTAGTGAAGAGGAGGAAAATCAGAGTGTGAGATCATTTTGTTACTGATCACATGGACTCTTGTACTGTACATATGTTTGTTTTCATCTTGAAAAGAAGAACGAAAAGGAGTCAGGTCTGTTTTTGGCCCATGTTTTAAAAATCATAATAAATGGTGGTACAGCAACTTTTGTAACGGTCACATATTGTAGAGAAAGTGAATAACTAATGTTATTTTCCCCTTCACATAACACAAGACTCAGGGATCACTGAATGAAATTAATAGTCAGCAAATTTAAAACAAACATAAGGAAGTACTTCTTCACACAATGCACATTCAGCCTCTGGAACTCATTACCAGGGGATGTTGTGAAGGCCAAAAGTATAACTGGGTTCAAAGAAGAATTAGATACATTCATGGAGGATATGCCCCTCAATGGCTATTATCCAAGATGGTCAGAGACACAATCCCATGCTCTGGGTGTCCCTCAACCTCTGACTACTAGAAGCTGGGACTGGATGACAGGGGATGGATCACTTGATAATTGCTCTGTTCTGTTCATTCCCTCTGAAGCATCTGGCACCAGCCATTGTTGGAAGACAGGATACTGGGCTAGATGGACCATTGGTTTGACCCAGTATGGCCATTCTTGTTTCTCATATTGTTATCTTCATACTATGAAAAAATATGTTGAAAAATAATAATAAAAAGAGTCTCAGTAGCTTTCTGAAGTATCTTTGTTATGTTGAGTATTAAGGTGAATTCTCTGTTTCTTTAACTCCTCAATATAACAGGATTGGCATAGTTCTATGCCACAGCTTAGTTTAGAGGTGCTGGTCATATTGTGAATTAGAGTAAGCGATGAATTTTTAGTCTTGATGAATCATCTGGATGTTCCTGAAGATATAAACTCAAGGATGGAATAAAAAGACACAAAGGGCCAAATTCTTGGTACTTTTACACCTGTTCATCTCATGGGATTAAATGAAGACAGAATTTCCTCTTTGGGCTGAATTCAACTCAGTTACACGGGAGAAATTTCCACTGCAGTCCATTGGCATTTTATTGGCCTAACAGAACAAAATTTGATTATTTGAGCCAAGTTTTATCCCAATGGAACCCTACTGACTTCATTTGGGTTGCACAGGAGTAAATAATGGCAGAATCTGGCCCACTGACTTCAATTACATCAAAGAAGGAAATATTCCCACCCCTTTCAGTTTTTAAAGTCTCACCCGTTGTACGTTCTCTAATTCAGAATACATGCAGTCAGTCAATTAGTGCCTCCACTGGAAGACTTTCTAAACCCATTCCACTGTGATGCAATTCAGAGGGTTATGGCTATAAATGGCTCCACTCTAGAATCTCCCTGCTATTCTGGAGAATATAAATAAATGGGGAAACTGATCTTGAAACCCAGCAAATGGATGCTGAATGAAAAATTGCTTGGAAAAATGTAAAAAATAAAGCTAGCTCCCTCGCCTAGGGATTTTTCCAAACTAAAACGATTGGATCTGTTTTACTGGATGAACTTCCAAACATCTTTGTTACTGGACTAAGTCAGGACACTGGCTGTTGGCATTGCCACCAATGACATGCCAGTCATGCACACATTGATTGGAATTGTGAAAAGCAGATACCATTTTGGTTCAGTTTCTGCTGTTGCCTGAGAGAAGTGCTGGAAACTAATCTTTGCTCCCTATACACAGGCTCTGTACACTTGGGCTTGTGCCGGATGATTGCTTCCCCCACCAGTGTATAAAAAGTTGCTTTAATCCCAACAGCTGCCTCACTGAGGTATTTTACTGAGGCATTAGAGATCAGCTGTGATGTTTTCCTATTCATAAAGGCTGATTGAATTGTCACACAGTTGGATAACACAGGCAATCCAAGTGCCTGTATCAATAACATGTGCATTTGCTGCTCTGTGTGGTCCATCGTAGATTTTAGTGCACTTTGCTAAAGAGGCTGTTGCTAGGTTTGGGGATTCATAGAAATTAGTGGCAGGAAACAGGACTAGATGATAGAGAGAGATAGAGAGATTAGATTAGATTGTATTGTCTGGAGTTGTAGCCCCATCCCGGGATGGGGTATAGGCAGTGGCAACAGCTGAGAGGCCTTCAAGCGGCACCTAAGCTGTGGGGAGAAGGAGAGAAAGCAGGGGAGAGAGGCAGGAGAGAAAGCCTCCCTACTCAAATGGTCAAATATCCCGCTCCCCTGCCCTCAGTCTCCCACTGGGCCTGTGAGCAGGTGGTGAGGTTAAATGTGGGTCAGTGCCTAGACAACCGTCATTGGCACCCTATAAATACATTAGATAGATACAGTAGCTCCAAAAGGTTCTGACTGGCAGACTATGCCTGGGACATTCTCAGGCAGCAGGAGTATCTCCCTCAGGCTGTGTTCAGCACAACTTGCTTACACACCCTCTGTATGGAGGAGTAAAGAACAAATAGGCTCATAGCTCTGCCTCCCAAGGTCCCTTCCAAACTTGGGCTCTGTGCCACCACAGGTTTCAAAGCAGATCTTAACCTGTCCTCCAAAACAGGCTGCACTCCTGCCAAATCTATAGTCAGTGGTTCATTCCTGTGTAACTCTGCTGCCCTTTGCCTAATGTATTCTTTGAAAGTAAACAAAAAAGGACACAAACAGTTAAACTCTGAGAGTCAAAAACTCTAAACTTTGCGCAAAGCCTTAACTCATCACCCCAGACAGACCACTAGGCATCATGAGAATGTTATGTAAATTGGCAACTTTTCCAAGACAAATAAAAGGCAACATTCACAATGCTAGCAGTGACTTTCCAGTATCAAATCGCCCCATTCATTGTTCGCAATATCTAAATTAGTGTGTAGAATTTGCACAGAAAAAGAATGAAGTCCTGGCAGCTAAATGGAACAAAAGTTACCTTACTGTAGTTTTTCCTATGCAGATCAGTACTGAAAAAAGTAGTGGTTGGACAACATTGCTAAATTATTTTCTATTTTGAGCACATGCTTAAAATAATCCTTTTGTTCTACTCACAACTCTGCACAGTGATGAGGGCTCCCTTTTTTTAGTTCTCAGGGTTGGTTGCCCATAGCTAATATTTGCCAGTACTCAAGATTCTGGAATAACAGGGTATAATTTACACCTCCCTACACAACACCTCTGAATTTGGCTCACTACATTGGAGTCTGGGAGAGTCTAACAGTGAAATCAAGTTGAGGGGCTGGAAGAGCTGTTTGTCACAGGAAAATAGCTAACAGGAGGTTGTAAGACTGCAAATTACATCTGACCACTTCCTTCTTCCAATTCTTTGGTATCTGAGTGACACCAGCTTAAACTCCCTCACACTCTGTTAGCCTCCCCCAACAGGACCCAATTCTCTAATTACACCCATGCAGATCACTGCTCCAGTTCTTGGGGGTGCACACTAAGGGCCAATTGTAACTATTTGTCAGATGTGTGAAATATTTTACTGCTCATCCCCCCCGCATCTCTTTTCACACTAAAAAACAAAACACAAAACCATTACTGATTCCTTTCGAATTCTGTCCTTGCCCTGGTAATGAACTGACTCTTGTCCCCTGTGCAACAGAATCTCAGATTTTATTAACAAATTGGATAATCAGGTGCCACTGAAAAGCAAAATATTTCTGTTGACAGGCCTTGTCCTTGTCCCTTTTATAGAAAACAACGGTCTCCTTACTTAATACCCTCTGAAGGATTTTACCATCTCTCTTCAATATGGTATCAAGGGAATCCCTGAGACTGTACATGGTGCCATGCCTGATATCAGGTTTCTATTCCAGTGTCTGTCTCAAATAGTGGTAATTCTTCTCTGTCCTCTGGGATTTTCCCATCAATTTTTAAATCCCATCACCCTCACAGATCTCCTTGGTTTTCATACATCCTGCTCCAGATGAAGAGGGAGGGGCAGGAACTCAAGCACAGATGATGGAAAATGAAGGCTGGTACAGACAGGATGAAATATAACAAATTCCTCTAAGCCTCTGTTTAGGCTGTATTACAGGCCAAGAGAACCATCCTATCAGCCTCCATAAAAGTTGCCAAATCCCACCCCAAAGAGCTATCCAGGGTGGTAAATCACTTCATCAGTCCTGAGTGCCTAAACCTGCATCACAACTGAGTGCCAAGTACTGCAAATAACTGAAACAATCACACACATTCTGGAAGCCTTCCCCTCTACAGGACAACAAACAGCCACCCTGCATTCCCAGAGTTCAGTACATTCTCTCTTCAAGAAGTACTGGACACTTTAAAGGAGTCTCAACCCAAGACTTGCAAATCCAACACATGCTTTTCCTGACTGGTGAGAGTCATGAGCAACTGGTGCCATTCATGACCAGAATAGCACTTTCTCATTCAGAGAAGGAATCTTCCCTTACTCCTTCAAACATGCAATAGTGTAACTAACTCTGAAGATATCCACCCTGTATATGGTGGTTCTAGCCAACTACTCCCAGTATCAATCCTTCAGTTCCTGAGCAAGCTCATAGGGAAGCTAGCCAAGGGACAACTACAAACTCATCTAACTGAAGCAACTATTCTGGAGAGACATTTGGATTTGGGCCAGGACATGGGACAGAAACAGCTTTGCTTGATCAGATGAATAATCTCCAGTTGTCAATGGATAGAGAGGGCAGACATCCATTCTCATTTCCCCGGACCTCTCTGCAGCATTTGACACTGCTGACCATGAGACCCTGCTGTTCCACCTGAGAAAGGTGGCAGAATCCAGAGGAATGTGCTAAAATAGTTTGAGTCCTTCCTGGAGGGATGCAGCCAAAGAAACATAATGAGAAACTGCACTTCCACCACCATTCATGGAGTCCCGGGGTATCTAAAAGATTGCTAGAGCTCTGGGATGAAGACCATGGCCAGCAACTACTCTCCTCTGGTATAATGGAACTTTGTACCATAAGGGTAAAGCTCATCTGTGCAAGAGACAGAGATTTGTCAAAGGCAAGTCAGAGATTGTGGAATGAACTCCAGGAACTAAGGACCATCTCAAACCTCACCACCTTCTGCTCCAAGTGCAAAGTGCATTTCTTTGACCTGGCCTTCTCTAATATAAACACAGAGTAGTAGGTACATTTAAAACAACAACAAAACCAAAATAAAACACTACACAGCACATACAATTCCCACCCTGAGGAGAGGATGAGACAGAGAATTAACCACATATGACAAATGCTAATCACATCACTTAATGCACTACTGAAAAGCACTCAGATACTATAATGATGAGGCAACTTTAAGAACAGATATAGAATAGAGTAATACCCTTGCTCAATTATTTTTTCCTCAGTCTGGTCTCAATAGTTTTTTTTTTTTTACTAATGCTTGCCATGGACCCCAAAGGTTGGCTGTGACAGATGGAAGGTTTTCAATATAATACTTATAAGATCTCTCAGTAGTCAGTTCAGAGTAGTTTTATTGAGTGGGAGATCATTACAGGCTACTTGGTTGGTGCCATAATGGAGCCATGGTTTACATTTGAGGAGAATAAAGGGGGAGTTAATATGGGTAAAGTCATGGTGTTCTAAAATGACAATGAGGACAAAATACCTGTTATACCATGCAAAGTGTTAGAAAGCACTAGTCATTGCTAATGTGGGGTGAGCAGCCTCTTTTGGTACGCCCCTGGCATGAGGCATGAGGGAGAAGCTATGCGGGTGGTCCTACTCACAAAAACTATGTAACAATTACATTAATAAATGTATCAAATACCAAGATCGTCCAAACACTATTGATATTGAATGCAATTAAAATGTTCATTGTTAATTAACTAATCCTATTAAGTACCACTGCGCTGATGAGTGAGAAGGCAGTATGTGCATCAGCTTTCTTCAAGTGCAAGAAGATGAAACATTATTGAAAAAATCTTTGCCATCACATTAATCTTTAAGGGACTTTTACCTCTCTGCTTTTCTAATGGCAGCCTTCAAAATTGTGGTCTGTGTGGTTAGGACAGATTACTGATATGAACAATGATGATAGCCTTAAAAAAAGTAAAGCTAGCTTGGGGCCAACATCTCAGAGAGTAATCAGGCTCACATTAAGGCTAAAAGTAAGAATCAAACCAAGGTTTTCCATTCTGAAGGTTTCTGTATTAATCACTAAGGTATTTTACCAAGGGATGCCCTGGGGAACATTGTACTCATGCTGTGAGGAGCTGTAGATTAGCCCAGATTCAGTGCTTCCTGCTCTCATTATGAGATTTACATTTTCTGTTATCATAGCTAAAAATATACATTTGAAACTAATTTTGAACACACTTCCCAAGATAACAGTTATATGTCTCTAATGCCATTAAGTACGCAGAGGAAAAAATATTTACTGAAAAGTCATGTTGAGCTTGAATCACTAGTATATGTTTAAATTAATAAAGTGAAGCTTTTTATTCTCTACAAGTACACTGAATACAGTCAGATAATGAGTGTATGATTAAAAGGCTCAATTTTTCTCCCTCCTCCTTGTAACAACCTTTTATGTATTTGAAAACTGTTATCTTGTCCCCCCACAATTTGTTCTTGACAAATCCATGCTGACTAGGGTGACCAGATGTCCCAATTTTATAGGGACAGTCCCGATTTTTGGGTCTTTTTCTTGTATAGGCTCCTATTACCCCCCACCCCCGTCCCAGTTTTTCACATTTGCTGTCTGGTCACCCTAATGCTGACTGTTACTTATTACCTTATTATCTTCTAGACATTTGTAAATTGATTGCTTTATTATTTGCTCCACTATTTTTCTGGGTACAGAAGTTAAGCTGACTGGTCTGTAATTCCCTGGGTTGTCCTTATTTCCCTTTATGTAGATGGGCACTATAACCTGCCCTTTTCTGGTCTTCTGGAATCTCTCCTGTCTTCCATAACTTTTCAAAGATAATCGCTAATGGCTCAGATATATCCTCAGTCAGCTCCTTGAGTATTCTAGGATGCATTTCATCGGGCCCTGGTGACCTGAAGACATCTAACTAGTCTAAGTAATTTTTAACTTGTTATTTCCCTATTTTAGCTTCTGATCCTACCTCATTTTCATGGGCATTCACTGTGTTAGATATCCAATCACTACCAACCTTCTTGGTGAAAACCGAAACAAAGAAGTCATTAAGTACCTCTGCCATTTCCATATTTTGTGTTATTGTTTTTCCCCCCTTCATTGAGTAATGGGCCTACCCTGTCCTTGGTCTTCTCTTGCTTCTAATGTATTTGTAGAATGTTTTCTTTTACCCTTTATGTCTCTAGCTAGTTTGACCTCGTTTTGTGCTGTGGCCTTTCTAATTTTGTGTTATTTGTTTATATTCATCCTTCATGATTTGACCTAGTTTCCAGTTTTTGTAGGACTCTTTTTTGAGTTTCAGATCATTGAAGATCTCCTGGCTAAGCCAGGGTGGTCTCTTGTATACTTCCTATCTTTCCTACGAAGTGGGATAGTTTGCTCTTGTGCCCTTAATAATGTCTTTTTGAGAAACTGCCAACTGTCTTCAGTTGTTTTTCCCCTTAGACTTGCTTCCCATGAGATTTTACTTACCAACTCCCTGAGTTTGCTAAAGTCTGCCTTCTTGAAATCCATGTCTCTATTTTGCTGCTCTCCTTCCTACCATTCCTTAAAATCATGAACTCTACCATTTCATGATCACTTTCACACAAGCTGCCTTCCACTTTCAAAATCTCAACCAGTTCCTCCCTATTTGTTAAAATCAAATCTAGAACAGCCTTTCCTCAATAGCTTTCTACACCTTCTGAAATAAAAAATTGTCTCCAATACATTCCAAGAACATGTTGGATAATCTGTGCCCTGTTGTGTTATTTTCCCAAAAGATGTCTGGGTAGTTGAAGTCCCCCATCACCAATAAATCCTATGTTTTGGATGATTTTGTTGCTTAAAAAAGCCTCATCAACCTCTTCTTCCTGGTTAGGTGGTCTGTAGTAGTCCCATACCATGACACCACCCTTGTTTTCTACCCCTTTTATCCTTACCCAGAGACTTTCAGCAAGTCTGTCTCCTATTTCCATCTCAACTCAGTCCAAGTGTATACATTTTTAATATATAAGCAACACCTCCTCCCTTTTTTCCCTGCTTGTCCTTCCTGAGCAAGCTGTACCTTTTTTCCAATATTCCAGTCATGCATATTATCCCACCAAGTCTCTGTGATGTCAACTATGTCATAGCTGTGTTTATTTACTAGCATTTTGACTTCTTCCTGCTTATTCCCCATACTTCTCGCATTAGTATACAGACATCTGAGGATATGTCTACACTACGGGATTATTCCAAATTTACATAAACGGGTTTTGTAAAACAGATTGTATAAAGTCGATTGCACACGGCCACACAACGCACAGTAATTCAGCGGTGTGCATCCATGGTCCGAGGCTAGCATCGATTTCCGGAGCGTTGCACTGTGGGTAGGTATCCCGAAGCTATCCCATAGTTCCTGCAGTCTCCCCCGCCCCTTGGAATTCTGGGTTGAGATCCCAGTGCCTAATAGGGCAAAAATCATTGACGTGGGTGGTTGTGGGTACAGCCTCACCCCTCCCTCCGTGAAAGCAGCAGACAACCGTTTCGTGCCTTTTTTCCTGAGTGAACTGTGCAGACGCCATAGCACAGCAAGCATGGACCCTGCTCAGCTCAATACCGCAATCGTGGACATTTTAAACACCTCGCGCATTCTCATGCAGTCTATGCTGAACCAGGACCTGCAAAGCCAGGTGAGGAGGAGGCGGCTACGGCAGCGCGGCGATGAGAGTGATGAGGACACGGACACAGAATTCTCTCAAACCGCGGGCCCCTGCGCTTTGGAGATCCTGATGGTAATGGGGCAGGTTCTAGCCATTGAACACCGATTTTGGGCCCGGGAAACAAGCACAGACTGGTGGGACCGCATTGTGTTGCAGGTGTGGGACGATTCGCAGTGGCTGCGAAACTTTCGCATGCGTAAGGTCACTTTCATGGAACTTTGTGACTTGCTTTCCCCTGCCCTGAAACACCATAATACCAAGATGAGAGCAGCCCTCACAGTGGAGAAGCGAGTGGCAATAGCCCTCTGGAAGCTTGCAACGCCAGACAGCTACCGGTCAGTCGGGAATCAATTTGGAGTTGGAAAATCTACTGTGGGGGCTGCTGTGATGCAAGTAGCCAAAGCAATCATTAAGCTGCTGCTACGAAAGGTTGTGACTCTGGGAAACGTGCAGGCCATAGTGGATGGCTTTGCTGCAATGGGATTCCCTAACTGTGCGGGGGTGATAGATGGAACCCATATCCCTATATTGGCACCGGAGCACCAGGGCACCCAGTACGTAAACCCAGGGGCGGCTCTAGGCACCAGCAAAACAAGCTGGTGCCTAGGGCGGCCAAATCTAGGGGGCGTCCCCTGCTGCCGAGGGGGGGCGGCAGGCTGGGCCAGCGGACCTGCCGCAGTCATGCCTGCGGGAGGTCCACCGGAGCCCCGGGATGACCGGACCTGCCGCAGGTATGACTGTGGAGGGGGCGCTCGTTCCGCGGCTCGGCTGGACCTCCTGCAGGCATGACTGCGGCAGCTCAAGCGGAGCCGCCGCGTCCGCGAACCGTCCGCAGCCGCAGGGGGTACAGCCGAGCCACGCGGGACCAGCGGACCCTCTGCAGTCATGCCCGCGGGAGGTCCGCTGCTCCCGCGGCTCCGGGGCGCCTCCCGCGCATGACTGCTTGGGGCAGCCAAAACACTAGAGCCGCCCCTGCGTAAACCGCAAGGGGTACTTTTCCATGGTGCTGCAAGCACTGGTGGATCACAAGGGACGTTTCACCAACATCCACGTGGGATGGCCAGGGAGGGTTCATGACGCTCGCGTCTTCAGAAGCACTACTCTGTTTAAACGGCTGCAGCAAGGGAATTACTTCCCAGACCAGAAAATAACAGTTGGGGATGTTGAAATGCCTGTAGTTATCCTGGGGGACCCAGCCTACCCCTTGATGCCATGGCTCATGAAGCCATACACAGGCAGCCTGGACAGTGGTCAGGAGCTGTTCAACTACAGGCTGAGCAAGTGCAGAATGGTGGTAGAATGTGCCTTTGGCCGTTTAAAGGTGTGCTGGCGCACATTACTGACTCGCTCAGACCTCAGCCAAACCAATGTCCCCTATGTTATTGCTGCTTGCTGTGTTCTCCACAATCTCTGTGAGAGTAAGGGGGAGACCTTTATGGCGGGGTGGGAGGCTGAGGCAAATCACCTGGCCGCTGATTACACGCAGCCAGACACCAGGGAGATTAGAAGAGCACACCAGGAAGTGGTGCGCATCAGAGAACCTTTGAAAACGAGCTTCATCACTGGCCAGGGTAGGGTGTGACTGCTGTGTTTGTTGATGAACACCCACCCCCCTTGATTGAGTCATTCCCTGTAAGCAACCCACCCTCCCCCTTCGATTACAGCTTGCTTATGGAAATAAAGTCACTATAGTTTAAAAATCATGTATTCTTTATTAATTCATTATAAAAAGAGGGAGAGAACTGAGAAGGTAGCCCGGGTGTGGTTTGGGAGGAGGATAGGAGGGATGGAAAAGCCCACTAAAAAAATTTCACAGTAATGACAGCCTTCTGGTTGGGCTGTCCACTGGGGTGGAGTGGGCGGGTGCACGGAGCCTCCCCCCACCCGTTCTTACACGTCTGGGTGAGGAGGATGTGGAACATGGTGAGGGGTGAGGGTGGTTATACAGGGGCTGCAGCGGCACTCTGTGATCCTGCTGCCGTTCCTGAAGCTCCACCAGACGCTGGAGCATGTCAGTTTGATCACGCAGCAGCCCCAGAGTTGCATCCCGCCACCGCTGATCTTCCTGCCGCCACCTCTGATCTTCCTGCTGATCTTCCTGCCGCCACCTCTCATCTCAGGTGTCCCTCCTGTCCTCACGTTCACTGGCATCTTTCCTGTAATTTGATACCACCTCCTTCCACTCATTCAGATGAGCTCTTTCCTTGCGGGTTACTTCCATTATATCCGAGAACATCTCATCTCGAGTCTTCTTTTTCCTCCGCCTTATCTGAGCTAGCCTTTGGGATGGAGTGGGGAGGCTTGAAAAATTTGCAGCTGCATAAGGGAGGGAAAAAAGGGAGAGAAGTATTTAAAAAGATACATTTTACAGAGCAACGGTTATACTCTTTCACAGTGAACAGCACTATTCACCTTACATAGCCCATGTGATTTCACTACAAGGTCGCATTTTTCATCTTAATACTGAGTGCCTGCAGCTCTGGGGTTACAGATCTCACAGACACAGGTCCGGGCATCAGAATTCAGCTTGCATGCGGCCATGGTAAGCCACTGTCTTTTGGCATCTGCAGTGCTTTACCCCTCCCCCCACTGCATGGCTGGTACCATGAAAGCTCACTGCTAATCACCCCCCTTCACCCCCCCCCCCACCGCGTGGCTGTTAGCTGGGAAGATCCCTGCTGACCAAATGCGAAAAAGCTCATCGGTATTTCACTCCTTCCCTCCCCCCGCTTGGCTACGTGCAGGAAAGGATTTTTTTTTAAGCTGCAGTCCACGAACCCAGTAGGAAAATGGCCATCTCTGTCCCCTTAATTAAATTCCTGATTTTCAACCAGGTTACCCTGAACGATATCACTTTGCTGAGGATAACACAGCGAGATAAAGAACGGATGTTTCTTGAATGCCAGCAATCACCGGGACCATACGCAGCTATGCTTTGCCATGCAATGATACCCGATTACTTGCTACATGCATAGCGTGGTAAAGTGTCCTACCATGGTGGACGGAACAAGGCTGCCTTGCCCAGAAACCTTCTGCAAAGGCTTTTGGAGTACCTCCAGGAGCGCTTCATGGAGATGTCCCTGGAGGATTTCCGCTCAATCCCCAGACATGTTAACAAACTTTTCTAAGTAACTTTACTGGCTGCGAATGCATTCCAAGTCCTCAGGGCAAATCAATCATTAAAAAACGCGTGCTTAAAAAACAATGTTTGATATTTACAAAGGTACACTCACCAGAGGTCCCTTCCATGGCTTCATTGTCTGGGATAGTGGCTTGGGAGGGCTGGGAGGCTAATTCCGTCTGGGTCAGAAAAAGCTCCTGGCTGTTGGGGCTAACGGAGTGCTGTGTGCTCTCTGCAAGGTCATCTTCGTCAGCTTCATCATCGTATTCTTCCCCATCCGCATAATCCTCAGCCATGGCTGAGATTACAACCCCCACCTCAGAATCCACGGACAGGGGTGGGGTAGTTGTGGCACAGCCCCCTAAAATTGCATGCAGCTCAGCGTAGAAGCGGCATGTTTTTGGCCCTGCACCGGACCGTCCGTTTGCTTCTTTGGTTTTCTGGTAGGCTTGTCTGAGCTCCTTAACTTTCACTCTGCACTGCACTGAGTCTCTGATATGGCCTTTATCCATCATAGCCTTGGAAATTCTTTCAAATACTTTTTCATTTCGTCTTTTGGAATTCAGTTCTTTTAGCACTGAATCCTCTCCCCATATAGCGATCAGATCCAGTACCTCCCGAGTAGTCCACGCTGGAGCTCTTTTTCGATTCTCAGGAGACTGCATTGTTACCTGTGCTGATGAGCTCTGCGTGGTCACCTGTGCTGATGAGCTCTCCACGCTGGGGAAGCAGGAAATGAATTCCAAAAATTCGCGGGGCTTTTCCTGTGTACCTGGCCAGTGCATCCGAGTTCAGAATGCTGTCCAGAGCGGTCACAGTGGTGCACTGTGGGATACCGCCCGGAGGCCAATACCGTCGATTTGCGGCCACACTAACCCTATTCCGATATGGTAATCCCGATATTAGCGCTACTCCTCTCATCGGGGAGGAGTACAGAAACCGGTTTAAAGAGCCCTTTATATCGATATAACGGGCCTCATAGTGTGGACGGGTGTGGCGTTAAGTCGGTTTAACGCTGCTAAAATCGGTTTAAACGCGTAGTGTAGACCAGGCCAGAGATACTGATTTGATTTCCCCCCAGCAGTTCTGTCTTGTCTCTCCCTTGTCCTTGATATAACAGCCCATGCTCCCTGCAAATTCCGACCCTTCTCTCACGTCTCCATGTTTTTTACTTACCTGTGGGCTTTGGTCACCTGCCCCCTTCAAACCTAGTTTTAAGGGTTTTTTTTTTACCTTTTACATAATTGAAGACTGTTATCATTCCTTCTCTCCCCGCCACAGTCTTCTCCAGACTAAACAAACCAGTTTTTTTGAATCTTTCTTCATAGGTCATGTTTTCTAGCCTTTTAATAATTTTTGTTTCTGTTTGTTGTGGAATGATCACTGTTCATTTCACTGTGTTGTGGGGGTTATGGATTAAATGTAACCATTCCATACACCGATTTTCAAGTAATTTGTGGTTCAAGGAGACAAAGATAATTCCAGAACTGATAGACATGCACTGGTAGAGCAGAGTTTACAGTGTATTTGCAGACATGGCATGTAGCAGCAATATTTATGCAAATCCACATCTAAATCAGAGATTTTCTTCTCACAGATCTCTGATTTACAGTATATCTTATTTGTTTTAGATTATTATGAGTTCTTCTTTGAGTGATTGTATATGTCCTTTACGCTGTAGATGTCTGCAAATCTTGTGCACCAGTGCTAGAGAGTTTTCTCTAGCTATACCCATTGGAGTGCCACACATATGCCCTATGTGCCCTGTGCTCTGATCTGAGAGAATAAAGGTTGAAGTTGCCTGTCGAGACCTGTTACTTCATTGTAGCTGATGGTGGGGCAACCATCCATTTTGGTGCAGAAGCCTATGTGGCTGCGAAGAACCTGGTGTGCCTTTCGGTACTGCCATCGCCACTGATTGAGGGCAAAGTCTTCTACCAGTACTGTCACATATGGTGCAGTCCTTGCACTGTCATTAGGGTCTGTTGTGGCCCCATCAGTCTCAAGACCCCATCAATCCTTATCAGTCTCGTTGCTGGCCGTCTTCCTCAACACATGGTACCAATAGTCGGGAAGCCTCTGCTGCTGCTGCCAGTACCACAGTATCGGTATAGATCCTGGTCCTGGTCTCCGAGAGCTCCTCCCAGTACCACACCACCTTGGCCTTAGGAGGTTCTTACTCCTCATCAGAGTCTGAAGTAGGTTCCCATGTCTCCCACTTCAGAGAGTCCAGAACTTACTCCAGACATTCCTGCTGTCACAGAAAGTGCAGATCAAAGGATTGAGAGGTCTGGTCTAGGCACAACTGGCCTCCAGTACTTTATCAGTCCCCTTATTGGTCATATGTGAGTGCCTTGGGGGATGCTTCAGCATCAAGATAGACATCTCCACTTCCCCATAGAAACAGATCACCAAGAATGGAGGCTTTCCTGCGCACTACCAAGATACTGCTAGTGGTCAGTACCGAATAGCCTCCATACACTGAATTCCAGGATCTCCCTCCACCTGCCTTGGACCAACTGTCTACCATGGTGGTATTAAAGTCCTGCCTTGCCTCCTCTGAATATATCATCCTCTTGGATGTAGCTAGTGGAGGAGAATCCTCACAAGCTTATAGACACCTTGCATCTGGCTACTGCAGGGAAGGTAACCCTCCCTATAAATGAGGCGATAATGCAGTCTATCAAGTCACCCTCATCTATTCCACCAGAGGCAAAGTCCATGGAGCACAAATACCAGGTTCCATCCCAGGGGTTCAAACAGTTTTATTCATACCCCCATGCAGGGCTGACTGGTGGTGGCTGAGGTGAAAAAAGGCACCATCAAGGTAGAGCTTGTTAGTATATAAGTCTGTTTGTTAGCCTGGGATAGAATTTTGGGTTTGACTTTTTGATACTCTTATACTAATATGTGTAAACAAAGGACAAAAACACTGTGATGTTGCTTCTGCCTTGTCAGATGGATTTGTTCGTACAATGGGAATGGATAAGAGCAGTTAAAGTGTTACTCAGAGCACACTTTATGATTGCCTCAACCCCATCTCAAGGCAAAATCAAGCAACCGGTCAGGAGGGGCAAAGGGGCTTCAGGGGGTGGGGTGGGGAGGTATAAAACACTAAAAGAACAAAGAAATGCCTGGCCCTGACTGGAGCACAACCTTACTCCTTACCCCTCCCATCGGGTACAAAAGAGGTGGGATGAAGACCCCAGGGCCAAAATGTAACATGACCCTAAGCTGTAAGGGGTGAGACTGTGGGCATGCATTTCAGGTATAATTATGCTTCCTGAGGGGAGCGGGTGGACGAGACACTGGGAAACAAGGCTTTGCGGCATCAGAGTTATGGAACACATTTTTGCTGAAAAGTAACCCCAATAAATATCACATTGTCTACACTTTGTACTTCTGGTCTTCTGCTTTCTGTCCGTATGACAAGAACCAGGGGAGAGGGTGAAGGGAAAGCCCTCTAACAGAGCTAAGGCGATCCTCCCCCCCCCAAAAAAAGGATATGAAAATGTTGATCTTTTGGGGAAAAAGATTTGTTCAACTGTGGGTTTACACCACCAGGCCCTCCTGGCCTGGTATAATTATTCAAATCAGGAGGCATATCTAAGTTCTTAAATAAATTCCCTGAAGGTTCTAGGGAAGAGTTCCAATCCTTGGCGGAACACTGTCTGGTTTTGTAATTGGCCCTACATGCTTCCTTAGGTGCAGCAGATTTAGCAGTGAGAGTTATGGTGACAGTGGTAACTATGCATTATTCCTCGTGGTTGCAGTCATTTGGGATTCCTGCAGAAGTACAGCAGACATTTGTAGACCCTTCCTTTTGAGGGCTGTGCCTTATTTTTCTCCAAGACAGATTAGGCTTTACATACATTAAAAGACTCTAGAGCAGTCTTACAATCCCTAGGCCTATACACACTAGTCACAAAGAGAATGAAATATTCAGTCCCAACTGAGGCAGCAAATCTACCCTTATAGACAGCCTGACCATTCTAGTTGCAAAAAACACAAAGAGGGAGGCTTCTATCTTCTGCCTCTTTGGTCTCTTCATTCAGGCAGCCACAGGCCTCAAAGAAGCCTGTTTGACTCCTCCATTGAGGACAGTATACCGTCACCTTGGCTCTCTTTGGCCTTTTCTTATCCTACAAGGACAAGGTGCAGTTTAGGCCACAATCTACATTTCTTTTCAAGGCGGTATCTGATTTCCTAACTAAATCTGTTGATATATTTACCCCAAAGCTACATATCCAGATAGATGAACAAAGCTCCACACTTTGGATGTGCCCTGAGTTCTAGACCTGGTCTGCACTAGGAATTTAGATCAGTATAACTACGTCACTCAGGGGTGTAAAAACCCCACACCCCTGGAGTGACACAGTTAAACTGACCTAACTCTCAGTGTAGACAGCACTAGGTTGATGGGAGAATTCTCCCCTTGGCATAGATAGCATCTTCACTGAGGTGCTGCAGCGATGCGGCTATGCTGCTGCAGTGTTTTAAGTGTATCTAAGCTCCTACTCTTTTATCCGGATTGAACAAAGCCTTTTCAGGTTTCTACCCAGCTCTTTGCGTCCTACTTAGAACAAATGAGAGATCACCTTGTTGTGCATAACGATCCTCTAAATGGACTTCCAGATGCATGGTCAAGTGCTATGCTGCCAAGGGTGTCATGCCCCCTGGGAAGCTGTCAGTGGATTCAGAGCACACTTGATCTCCATCGTGTTTGTGGGAAACATCTCTATTGCGGACATCTGCAGAGCAGCGACATGCTCCTCAACCCACACATTTGCGAGGCACTATGCAATTACTGCTGCATCAAACCCCTGGGAGACTGCTCCATTTGGTCTTCATCTGTCTCAAGAGAGAGCCTCTCCACACACAAAGAATACCCAAAAGAAACTGGGTGTGAGTGATTGCTGGACCCAGACTAGAAGGAGGTTAGTCTGTAAAAGAAGCTTATTGGAACATCTCTGAAGGTGAGATTTTATCTGTATTTAACTTCTTACTGTATTAGGTTTAGACTTGCGTGTTTTATTTTATTTTGCTTGGTAATTCACTTTGTTCGTGTAAGGGTCCCCCGCTCTCCTGCTCGGAGGGAGGCCTCGCCAGCTGGCCCAGTCTGGTCTGGACCAGAGTCTGCAGGGTAGCCGGGGGCCCACAATAAGGCTGGGCGATCAACTGTCGCTACCAGGCTTTGGCCTGGGCTGGGGTAGCTCAAGTGGTCAGCCCCTCAACACAGTCTATCAGGGGTGGCTCCGGCCTGGGTGGGGCCCAAGCAGCCCACAAACAACCAGTCTTCAAGGGTGGGCCCTGGCCTGGGTGGAAGCCAGGCAGCCAGCAAACAGTCTTGAAAGGGCTGGCTTTAGCCTGAGTAGAGCTCAGGCTGCCAGCAAACAAACAGTCTTTACAGGGTTGGCTTTAGCCTTTGCCAGCAGCCAGCAAACAAACAGTCTCTCCAGGTGAGTGATACAGGAGCTCCTGTCCTGGGCTAGAGCCTCCTTGCATCGTGTAGGGGGTCAGCTACCTGGGGTGGGCTGGCAGGGGGATGCGGGCCCATCCTACTCCCCTGCGTCCCAGCCCAGGGCCCTGGCAGGGGCAGGATTGGCTGCCCCTGCGTCAGTGGGAATCCAGCCGCAACACGCCAACTGAGCCACACCGGGCTCTGCAGCCGGCTGCTCCAGGGCTGCCCCTGGGCTACTTCCTGCCTCCCCGGGGTTTGGTACCTGCGGCCTCCAGGCCTCTTCCGGATCCTCGGGGCAAACCACAGTGGGTACTCCAGGCTGGTCCTTGTCCACGCCTGGGGATTGGGAACAGCCAGGCACAGGTTCCTCTTGGGGCCTCTGGAGAACAGGCCAAGAGTCCTCCTCCGTTGCAGGTTCTCCCCCAGCTGTGCTGCAGGGCCAGCCTTTTATACTTCCAGCCACACCTCAGTTCTTCCGGCGAGGGGGGCAGGGCAATCTAGGCTCCGCCCTCCAAGGGGCATGTAGAGGTCCCTTGCTCTCCCGCTCGGAGGGAAGCTACTCAGCCTCACTACAGTTCTGTCTGTTATCACCTGGAACCATTTAAGTCCTACTTTTTGTATTTAATAAAATCACTTTTTACTTATTAATTAACCCAAAGTATGTGTTAATACCTGGGGGGTGGGGGGGCCAAACAGCTGTGCATATCTCTCTATCAGCATTATAGAGGGCAAACAATTTATGAGTTTATCCTGTATAAGCTTTATACAGGGTAAAACGGATTTATTTAGAGTTTGGACCCCATTGGGAGCTGGGCATCTGAGTGGTTCAGGAGACGTGGTTCAGACCTGGGTCTGTGTAAGCAGCAGGCAAGCATGTCTGGCTCAAACCAGGCTGGGCACTGAAGTCCTAAGCTGGCAGGGAAAACAGACTCAGAGGTAGTCAAAGCACATCAGGTGGCAGTCCCAAGGTGGTTTCTATGATCCAACCTGTCACACATGGGCCTTTTGGTGAAAATTGTCTAAAACTATGCCAAGTTGGTTAGTATGTGCATGGCTCTATTTTTGAGAAATCACCCCATTTCCGTGTGCATATTAGTGATAGAAGTGCTTGGAGGTACCAGAACAGCCTCCTGCAAAGATCAGTATTATCTCCAACGTTATTCAATTTATATTAGAATGATCTATCATATACTGGGTCTCACAAGTTTGTTTTTGCAGACAACATATGCCTCTGCACTCAGTCACATTCTTTTATGTACTTGAGTGTGTTCTGAATACAGATATGGCAGCTCTGACTGATTATTGTCATCAGTGGCACCTGATACCAAGTGGAAGTAAGACTGTGTTGAATGTCTTCCACTTACATCATGCACAAGTGGGCAGAGAGTTGAATATAGTTCTCAATGGTCAGTGAATAAAGCATGATTCACACCCGATCTATGTAGGTGTCATGTTGGATAGAACTCTCACACATCATGACTATCTTACAAAGACAGAGACTAAGGTCAAAATGTGCCACAACCTGCTCGGAAAACTGGCCAGAATGACATGGGGCGCCAACGCCGAAATATTATGGGCTTCAGCCTTGGCACTGTGTTATTCAGCGGTGGAGTACTGCACTACAGTATGGGCTCACTCATCTCACACAAAGATGATCAACATACAATTTAATTGCACCATATGTATTATTTCAGGCACACTTAAATCTATTCCTCTACCATGGTTACTAGTTCTCTGCAATATTGCTCCACCCACATTCGCAAAGAGGAAAGTGTAGAAAAGCTTGTGATGAAATTATGTGATATGCCACATCTACTATTAATTAAAGACTTGTTTAATCCACCACATGGTCGTCTTCCCTCATGGTGCCTGTTGTGGATAAGTTTACCAGGTGAGGGATTTACGGTAGAGGATGCATGACAAGAATCATGGTCTGCAGAGAAAGTGACAACTAATTATCTTGTTTCAGATCCCACTCATCGTCAACCCGGGTTTGATTTACTGTGAAGGTAATGGAGCCTTCTGAATTGGTTTCGTACTGGACATGGAATTTGTGCTGCCTCGGAATTTTAGTGGCATTGTAGACAGTCCACTATGTCAATGTGGGCAGCCATAAATCATAACACATATTGTTGAGGATTGCAAAATGTCTCAATTTCCTGGAGGTCTTTGTGCCTTGAACATCATTGATACGAATACTGTGGCTTGGCTTGATCGGATTGCATACTCCAAATAAATAATAATAATAATAATTAATAATAATGCATATATTAATTTTGTGGTGTTTGCTGTGCATTTATGATTATTACACTTTTTGTCACTGATCCTGTGAGTTGTGTTACACTGTCCAGTAACAAGCAAGTGGGTGCTTTCTGAACTGCTAGGCACTGTGCAGCATATGTTGTGAACTATTAAAAAATGAATGATTTTCCAAATAATAGAATTGTATTGAGATAAAAAACAGTGCAAAGAAAAATCTGTGCAATTTAGAAGCAAATACATTAAAAACGTAATAAATTAATGGAACAGAACTTAACAAGGGGAAAGAACATTCATGTCCATTTTACCTACACATACAGCAACTGTGGCTTTCACATATCCGTGTATGTGAAGCTGTGGTTGTCCTTAATGTCCCCAAGGGTGGAGTGGTAGGGGCAGGGATGTGGCCTCTGATGCCACATGGAATGTTTAGGGGGAGTGTAGGGAGGTGCTGTAGTGGAGTTCTCCACAGAAAGTAAAGGGAGGCGAGCCCAAGATTGTTGAACCTGTAGGTCCACAAGAGTCGGCAACAATTGTGTTTGCCTCTGGAGAAGCCCCATTGTATCCTGGTGCATCTTCCTTCTTTTCCTACTGGGACTTTCTCCTCTCAGCTCTTTCCTTCTCCAGGCTGTCTGCAATGTTCACCTTCCAGGCTCTTTGCTCACAGTCCTGGCTGTGCAGCACTGGCTGGCAGGATCTCAGTAAACATGTCATGCTGAGTCCTCTTCTTTCTCCTCCTTATCTGGGTTACAGAGTAGTAGCCATGTTAGTCTGTATCCGCAAAAAGAATAGGAGTACTTGTGGCACCTTAAAGACTAACACATTTATGCTACAATAAATAAATAAATTTGTTAGTCTCTAAGGTGCCACAACTACTCCTATTCTTATCTGGGTTAGGTGTTCTGCAGCTGTGGAGGGGGAAAGCCTCAAGGCCACAATGGCAGCAGGTGCAGGTAAAACACAAAGAGGTTCCACTTTCAATATAGTCATAACAGAAAGCAAAAGTTAAGATTCAGAATTCCCTTCCCTTGCTCCCCTAAAGCTTTAAACAAGATCTGCTTATTGACACTTCTGCTTGGGAGTGCTTGCACATGGTACCACTCACAGCCCAGCCATGGTGAGGGAAATGAGGAAGGAATTGCTCAGATGCATGAAATTATGAGTATAGGGTAATAGCACTGAATACTGGCGCAATTTTCCACAGGCAGTGGTGATTTTAGCTGATATCTCACTCCTGAGGGTAACAAAGGCAAAGACAACACAGCTGCTGCTGGTGGCCTGAAGCTGCTTGGCTTGTATGCTGCTAGCCTGTGTACTGCAATGGTGTCTGCTGAAGTTATCACTGATTGGCATGGGAAAGTGTCCTGCCACAAAGGGAGAAATAAGGGTCCCATCTCTAGAAATTTTCAGAAGAGGACTGCAGAGTACCTCCATGAAAGTTTCATCAAGATCTCTCAGAAGGATTCAAGGGACATCCCTGTGTCCATAACCAATCTGCTCCAAATTGCCCTCCTGCCTAACTCTACAGGAGAATGAAAAGCAGATAACAATGCTACCTCCCTTTGTTGCACAGCTACCTTTTCTAGTAAGAGTAAATTAATGAAAAGTTGATAGCTGGGTCCAATTAAATTGGAGGCACCATCAGTACATCATTGTAAGGGGAAATACAATTACACACTTGCCAAAGGTTCCTTCCCCTGCATTGGACTCGCCCGTGCATGACAGCTGTGATTGACTTGACTGTGATGGAGTCTCAAAAAGGTCTTGGCTCATGGTATAGCTGGACCAGGGCCGGCCCACAACATTTTGGAACCTGAGGCAGAGACCTCAAATGACACCCCCATGCCCCCTCCCTTGGGCCAAAACTTTGAAAGGTATCAAGTCTGCCTTCTTCCTGTTCTACTCCTCTCATGGTACTGCTCTGCTACCTACCCCAATAAAGGAGAACTAACAACTTAAAATGCCTTGTTAAAAAATTTTAAGTAACAGTTAACTTTCAAACACCTGAACAGCAAATGTAACTTTTCTTGTCTGTATAGTAAACACTGGCATTTTTATCTGTTTGAATAATCAAAGTGGTGCTTTCCGTGCCTTCTTGGTTGCAAAGATTTGAACTGCTTCCTGAGGGCTCACAGTCTGGGCCAGCTCATGCTCTATTGAGATGGTTGCAAGGCCGACCAGCTTCTCCTGTGTCATTGTAGAGCGTAGATGTGATTTTATTAACTTCAGCTTGGAGAAGCTGCATTCTCCACTGGCAACTGTTACAGGAAGCGTTAGAAGTATGCGCAGAGCAACAAAAGCATTTGGAAAGAGGGTGGTCATCTTATTTGTGCACATATATTTCAGAATAGCCTTTGGAGTTGATCCTGCTGAAATGTATCTTGAAAGGGTTTTCAGTTCATCACCTAAATCACTTGCATCAATATTATGCATGTCATCATGTGTCAACACTGTTTCTAGTGCCCTGCATTGCTGGTGTAGGTCTTTTTCAGGTATAGTTTGGAGTTTCGGAATATCATACAACATCCCAAATATACTGCTGTGTTCCTTGAGCTGCATGAAACGTTCTTCAACTAACTGTATTGCACAATCTAGCACCTGGTTAAAGAATTCAACTTTGAATTGTTCCTTGGGGTCTCTTATGGATTATCCCATGCCTCGTAATCAAAATGCCTTCTTCTTCGGTGACTCTTATATTCTTGAATGAGTGGGAAAATAACTTCAGTGTGAAGTTCCTCTGCCAACTTCTGTGCACTCTACAGAATGTTTTGAAATCCCTCATCTGACCGGTAAGACTGTAGGTATGACTTTGCTTTGTCCAGTTGTTCCATTGCTCCAAATATATCAAGGTCAACACCTTGGAGTATCTTGCTTACAACATTTATTTCAAATAGTATGTCATACCACAACACTAAGCCACACAGAAATTTGAAGTTATGTATGTTCCTGGTGATTCCATTTCCCTCTGCCATTGTTCTCCCACGAACAGTTCCTGTCATAGCATTATCCTCCATAATGGCAACTATGGCATCATCTATCTTCCCAATTTGGTGTTTGATAGGCTTTATCACCGCCACTTGACTTTATCATCATGTGGCACTCAGTGGTTTCAGTGTCAGAGAGGATGTTCCCAGATGTTGCTTTAAAATTTGCCATCGATGAGTTGATGCAGAGAAAAATACATAGATGATTCGAATTACATTACAAAATTCAGCAGCGTCACTAGAAGCTGATGCTGCGTCACTCACCACCAAGTTCAATGAATGAGAACTGCATGGGACAAAAAAAGCTCGAGGGTTTAACTCTCGGATCCGTGTCTGCACTCCTCTGTTCTTTCCTCTCATGTTGGCACCATTATTGTATCCCTGATCTCTCATTTCAGCTATCGCAATTCCCGTATCTTCCAGTTTTTAAGAAGCACATTTGTCATACCAGCTCCTGTTGTATCATCAATGTCAATACATTCTAGAAAATGCTCTCTGACAGTCACCATTGCAGGGATATTTTCACTAGGTTCTGTTGTTGTTACAAAACACACCATTAAAGTCATTTGTTCCATATGGCTGATGTCAGGTGTGCTGACTTCAGATCTGCCACAATCTTCTGTTTGACTTTTGTTGCCAGTAACTGTATGATCTCATTTTGAATTGTTTTTCGAAGGTAGTGGTGTGTGTACGTTTCTTGGATGGTGACTCTTCTTAGATGCTCCTTAGATGCATCAAACTCAGCCATCAACTCCACAATTTTAAGGAAGTTTCCATTGTTTGGCATATACAGCTGATCTGAAGTGCCACACAGTGCTAGGTTTTGGGTAGCAAGCATTCTCACAATGGAAAAGAGCCTTTTCAGAACATTTTGCCAGTAAAGAGAGACTGATGCAATCTTCTCTTGATGCTGATAATCTATGGTGGCCTTTAACCTTAGTCTCATCTCAAGCTCTTTCCACCTATGGAATGCTCTCTGGTGATTTGCTGCCTTCTCATGGCGTGCCAGATTTCTAACCAGATTTTTCAGTCCTTTGTTCATGTAGAACCCAGTATGGCTGGAACTTTAGACTGGAAGAGTTTACAACAAAAACAGTAAGCAGCATTCTGGGTTTTTGAGTACATAAGCCATGGTCTCTCCACTTTGTCACCATTGGGGATTTCACGCCAGTAATGTGTTGAATGGAAACTTCCATTTTCATTGTCTTTGGGGAACATGAAGTTTTTCACTTGCTGTGGCCCACGCAATACAAGGAAGTCCCTCAGGCTACTGCTCAAGTGGGTCCACATTCCTGGATCATCTAGACTTAAGGAACTAAACTCAGCAGCAGCTGTTTCTTGCACCTTCACCAAATTCTTCTCTGATCTACACTTTCCTTCAGGAATGTGCATAGTTAAATCCATTTGAGATGGAGATATGGATGCCGCAGTAGCTGCTAGGTCACCTGCACTCTGACTAACTGGAAGATCAGGCATCTCCTCACCACTCACATCCTCACTGGGGCCGGAAGGCTCACTGTGGACATTTGTGTCTATGTATCTCAGGACAGCTCCTTCCTGCTTAGATAGAAAAGCTTCCTTTGCTTTCTTTCCTTTTCTCAATGCTGCACCAGAGGGGCATTTTCTTCTTTCATTCATGACTGCTGTTCTGTGCCAGCTTCAACAACACTCAATTGAAGGGGACAAATAAGCAGGCTGGTAGCAGGGCCTGAGTGAGGGAAGCTATCAGCCTCTTAAGGGCCTAACTGGCTCCTACTACTTCAGTTGACTGCCTGTTCTCCTCAAGTGCGTTCAGAGAAGCAGCAGGAAACAGGAAGCTCCCTGAGAAGCTGGTGTTAATCAGTCCAGGCTCCTGGGGGTGCTAGAGAGGTACATAAGAGGCTCCTCCTCCTCTCTCTCCCTTCAGCTCCTGCTGCTTTCTGTTATTCCCTCTCACCTTTTCTCCTGCCTGCCTGTTATGTCTCTTGTGCCCTCCTTCCTCCAGCACAGCACTCCACCATCTCTGTGCATCTAGAGCAGAGAGAATACATATGCACCAGCAGACACAATGTTTTACACTCTGGGTGCTAGGGGCGCCCCCCCACAGTATGGCACCTGAGGCGGGCGCCTCAGGTCACCTCATGGTAAGGCCAGCCCTGAGCTGGACCCCTGGTTGCATGTCCCCCACCCATCTCTTCTTCCTCCTCCTTCTTGTTCACACCACTGGGCAGTGACTCAGGCTTCTTGGAGGTATCTATGGTAGTGTGGGGGTGGTAGTAGGATCTCTGCTAAGTATGGGTGCAGTTCATTGTAAAAACAGCAGGCTTGCAGCTCAGCACAGGATTGGCTTTTGGCCTCCCTGGCCTTCTGGTATGCCTGACACAGTTCCTTCACTTTTACGAGGCACTGGTGCTGACCCTGTTGTACCCCTTCTCCTATATCCTCCATGCAATCTGCTCATAGATGTCCATCTTTCGACGTCTGATCCGTAGCTATGGCTGGAGATCCAATAGCTTCAGTCTACTGCAAATGTCCATAGTGCATGGTCGGCTGGGCAGTTGCACACGACAATGGAGAGCTTCTAGGTGTGCTCACCAAGCTTGGCACTCAGGAAAAGTTATTTCAAAAATTCATGGGGCTTTAAATGGGATAGAGGGCCTTCTAGTCTCCGTGACAGCCAGTCAGTGGAGTTCACAATCGTGATGCGAGAGGCCAGGGTTGGTCATTGTGGAACAGCTACTGGAGGATTGTTAGGGTCAATATACGTAATACACTGTCTACACTTGCACTTCATCAATCTCAGTAATTAACCATAGTTCAAGAGCACTCTGGGAGGTGGTGTTACTGTGTAACTGGAAGGAGGTGCTTATGTTGGTGAGAGACAAATTTAAGTGTAGACACATGCTCAATTAGGCTGATGCCTATGTGGCTTACATTAACCTAACTGTAGCATAGACCAGGTCAAGTAAACATTTCCATTCACAGTGCTCTTTGAGCCCACAGACAATCTCTCATGCTAATTCTGCCACCATACCTGTTTTATCCTACATACGGCATTCCTAGTCTGCATAAGTAAACTGTAATTTAAATTCATGCACTAAGAATTCATCAGAGCCTTTGTTCTATTTTTGCAGCTTGCAATCATTATTTCATCATGGAGAAGCGGATTCCTTTTATCTGGTGGTTCTCTATATTGGGACATCTTTTCTATACTCTTCTTATTCTAGTTAAAAACAAGGATTATTCATCTCTAAATTTAAAGCATTTAGATATGTTCTCACTTGCAGCTCCAAAGCCAGACAGTCATTCACTTAACTCTTCTAAGCATGCATTATTGGAAAATGAATGTCTTCCCTTCTTCAAACAGACAGAATCCTGTTGTTCAATCACCCCTAGCATCCTATTTTTAATCTCACAACATAAGAAAAATGACTACATTTATTTCTTGCCAAAATCCTGGTGACCAATTGTACTTTACATGAATGTTACTATCTCCACATTTATAACAAAGTCCAGTAAACCCTTAGGTAAAAAAATGGGACCAATTTGAATGAATGCAATGTGACCCCTTTTTGACCCGAGTAGTTAGCCAAATTTGGCATGTTGTGGGTTGTTTCAGTTAGGAAGAGAAATTGGTGATGGAGTCAGCAGTTTCTTTGTGGCAATCCTATTTATTTACAAAGAATGTACATAAAACCCTGCAACCCTGAACACAGCAGCACTCAAATGAGACAGTGTCTTTGCTCACAGTTCAAAGCCCCTGTCCCATCAGCACTTAGCCCCAAAGCTGTCTGTCTGTCTGTCTGTCTCTCTTACCTTTTCTCGGGACCACAGTCTTACTGCTTGTTTTGCCTTATCCTTGGCTTTGCTACCCCTGTTTCTCTGGTATTTTCTCCTGCTTTGCTCTCTGCTTCTCTGGCTTTCTGCCTCTCTTTCACAGACACGCAAACCTTCACAAAACAATACCCAGCGACATCCCTCTGCCCGTATGTGTCTTGGGGCTAGTCTACACTTACCTGCCGGGTCGACGCGGTGAGTTCGACTTCTCAGAGTTCGAACTATTGCGTCTAATCTAGACGCGATAGTTCGAACTCCCCGCGCGCTCCGGTCGACTCCGGTACTCCACCACTGCAAACGGTGGTGGCGGAGTCGACCTTGGAGCCGCGGACTTTGATCCCGTGGCATCTGGACGGGTAAGTAGTTCGAACTAGGGTACTTCGAGTTTTGCTACGCTATTCACGTAGCTGAACTTGCGTACCCTAGTTCGACCCCCGCCCTTAGTGTAGACCTGCCCTTGCATGTGTCTTTATTTTGGACAGTGACATGTGCCTGTGTTTGGGATGGAGGCTGCTATTATTTCAGTTATCTGGTTCTATAAAGAAACTTACCTGCTTCTTAAATGGAAGGAGGCAGTTGCACCCAAACCGTAACAATAATATGTATCAATAATAACGCTCATATTCACAATTAATAGAACTCTGTGAAATATTCATGACAACATTTGTTACTGGGGTTTGCTGTCAAACTTCAGCCCACGTTTAATGAAACATTCAGTGGGGCTTAGGAATTGCTGAAGCTAATTTTGCACTCGGTTTTTGAGCAAATGCTGCAAAGCCTATTTCTTTACTCGGGCTTTTTCTGCAGGATGGGGGCTGAGTAAGGAGGGTTCTTGTGGATTGGAGAAGTTTTGAGGTATTTTTGCTACATTAGGGTCATAGAGATCACTTTCCTGATGTATGTTTTAAAATATATTTTATTGTGCACAATATAAACTCTGAGGAGACATGAGACTGGGAAAATTCTACTGACGTGTCTGATTCTCTGCTGTGGTTTGGACACTTTGCATATGGGGATTCTAAAGTGGCATGGTGGCTCCTCCACCTCCACTTAGAGTCAGAATAGAAAGCATGGCTGGAGAAAAGGGGGCATGGTCAGAAGGGCCCTAAGCTCCATTGTTCCCTGGCTGCCAGTATGCCCCGTGGGGCCATTGACAGCTAGCTCAACTTAGAGCAGGTTGCTCTAAGTTATGCCATGGACTGTCCTGTCACCCAGATGGCCGAGAATCAGGGAGCACAAAGGCAAGCTTTGCAATTCCCTCCCAAACTGGGCTGTGTGGTCCTGAGCCATAGCCAAGGATTGGGACTGTTGACTTTAATGCAACTGCTTGTGTAAATAAAATGAAGAAGAACTAACTCTAATTTTGCAATGTTGTATGGTTTCAACTTGAAAGCAGGTGAAATTCCGTGTTTCAGCCGAGTTTCATGTTGGGGTCATTTGACCCTGCTATTCAAAGTTCAGTTTGGTGGGAGAATGAATTGAAACTCAAGACAATGTCATGCAAAATAAAACTGCCAACCTTTGCACAATTCTGCTAGTGAATGAAGCCCAGATTTTGTCTTTCTAATGCATGCTGAAAAGGATTGTACTTCACAAGTAGCTCATAGTTGTTCACTCTTACAATTCAGTGTGAGTCTCGATGATTGTATTTTTTTTAAAGCCCCAGCTCCTGGAGTCAGATAACTACATGACAATGTCAGCTTCGTTTTTAAAAAAAGTAGGTTTCTGGTCCTTACAGTTGTGGGGAAAAGCTTGAGGATGTGAACACTAAAGGCTCCAAGACCAGATGGCAAATAAAAAGACCAAACATTTGTTATAGTTTAAAATCTCATTATTTTAAAGCCAATCTCATGATATTTTTTCAAGCCTGACTCGTGATATTCATTGAACGCTTGGGATTGGCAATACTGAAATCAGTGGGAGTATTTGTAGATGAAGGTACTACTCGGAGTGTGGAGGGGGTGGCAGAATCTGCCCCAGAACAATTAGTAGAATTGCTTTATAAAAAGTGAAGTGTCATTTGGGGTGGGTTATTTTAACATGCTGTACAGAGGCAGATTTGTTTTTTAGAATTCTAAACTGGCAATACCATAGCAACTTTATACACTGAAACTTGTTAGGGCCAGATTGTGCCTGATGGTCACTAGTCTGCATTGGTGGTGGGGTGGAGCTGCACTACCCCAGGGGGCTCTGGGAGGCTCTCAAAGCTCGCAGGCCTACAGCAGAACTTCGCATTCTGCACTAGGCTATCGGCACATGCACACACAAAGTTCTCATATGCCTGTGCATGGGACAGGTGTAATCTAGACCTTGGGGTTAAATTCTGCCCTGGGTGCCTGCATTCAGGTTACACAGGGCCTGATACAGCTCCAATGGAAATCAAGTTTGCTGTTTACTTCAGTGGGAGCTGGATCAGGCCTTGCACCATAAGTGAGAGCCCCATATACTTCCAGTGAAGAGCAGAAGTTGACTCACAGTTGGGAAGGGCACTTTTCTATAAGCCTGAACATATTTGGTTTGGCAGCTTTTTGGTGTGTGTAGATGCAGCTCTTCCATAACCACACACACATTTTTGTGGGTTTCAGAACTTTTCTTCGGCCCAGATAAGTGAAATGTGCTTCACAATGGCCAGTTACTTCCCATAGCTAGAAAAGAGTTACATTACCACAACCATGGCCTAGATCAAGATGTACATGTGAGACCAGAACACCATCAGGGTGGAAGGAGCAGCAGGACTAGAACATGGGTGGCAACTACCTCCACACCACCACCTAACAGCTCTGCCAACAGAAACACTCAGCAAGTCATGAGCGTCAGGGGCCCACACACACCACAGGATGTGCTGTGCCTGATTGACAGGACATTTCTAATTCCTAATTGGTCTAGACATAGTACTTAAACCTGGGGAGGATACAGACAGCTTGTCTGCACAACTAGGTGGACACCAGCTACTACAGACCCTCTTCCTTGTGTTGCTCCTAGTTCTTGATCTTGGTTTTACCTGGTGGCTCTGATACCCAGTTTCTGAGTGGGCCTTGTTTTCTGCTTCTGAATTCTGGCTCCTGATTCCAGATAAACAAATGTCTCCATTTCCTGACATCTGGCTTTGGCACTAGCTACTAGAGTGGCTGCCTGTGACCTGCCCCTGACACAGTTCCTGTTGTACAATTTCTTTGGAATTCTTCCTTGAGAGGTGTGGGATTTGCTTCTCCCCATGGATAAACATGAGGACTGTCTTCCAAACCCTGCAGATATCCTGGCAGCCATGTAGTTCTTGGGGAATCTGGAGAGGTCATGTCCATCCAAGCAGGAACCTGGGTCTTCACACACAGGCTGTTTGGTCCCCTGCTGCTTATTCCAGCTCCCGGTCAGCCATGGATCAGGGAACTATCCATCAAACAGGGATATGCTCATGTCATAATGAATACAACCTTAGACATTTTGAAGTCATTGACACAAATGAAGACAATATGTTCTACTGCCCCGTTAACTCCCCTCTGTGGTGATTAAGGGCAGGTCTACATTACCACTTAAGTCGATCTAACTTATGTTTCTCAGAGCTGTAAAAAGGACACCCCCCTGAATGGTGCAAGTTACAGTGCTCTAAGTGCTGTCCACACTGGTGCTATGTAGGTGGGAGATGTGGCCGATATAGTGCTTCTAGTGCAGACCTGCCCTATGTGATGCACTAGTGTAGTCTGATGAACAGGGGACTCTACCGCCTCAATATCTTGAGTGGATTGGATGAAGGTGGATAAGTGGAAGTTGAAGCCCCTGACTCACAAGAAGGTGCATAGAGAAGTTAGGATTTCCAGTGTGTCTAAGGAGGGCAGAGGGGAAAGATTGAGTTTCCTGCCTCACAGACGAATAGTAGATGGAGGAAAAGGATGTTTCTGGCTGTACATGGAGGATAAGATGTGAGATGTTGTGGTCTCTTGCCCATAGCAGGTAGTTGGGATTGGGGAGAATCAAGCTTCTGTGCTGTATGTTATTTTTTGTATGTGTATGACAGTAGCACCTAGATGCTAGGTGCTGTACATACACCTAGGAAGAGAAAATCCCTGCCCCAAAGAGCTTGAGGTCTTAGTTTAAGACAAGACTTAACAGGTGGGTGAATTAAATGAAGTGTGTGTGTTAGGAGTGGGGGGGAAGAGGGAGAGACAGTAATGTGAGATTTTTTTTGTAAAATAAATGTTTTTGATCAAAAACAACTGAGACCAGGTCATCTTGCTGTGTGAGGAGGGACACTTTGCATATAGATTTCCACTATATATTGTGATTGCATCTACTTAGATGGGCAAATCAAATGTGTTAGTCTCTGTTTTAACCATTCAACAGCTGAGAAAAGAGCATTGTGGAAGCCCATGAGGGAATCAGGCAGCCCTTGCCAATCGGTGTAGCCTGCAAGTATGTGGCCTACATCTTCTAATTGGCCACAGCAGTAAAGGAGGTAATCACAGAGGCCCCACTTATAGTCATTAGTAGCACATCTGATCATTCCATGTCTGAAGCAATTGAACTTTAGCCAAGATGGTGTGGAAGGTTAAAACAAGGTGGCTGGACTGTTGGATCTGCCATGAGACAGGGATTGGCTATGTTTGAGGTTTGTTCTTGCCACCTTGTACGCCACCTGGAGGTGACATCGAGCTTCCTTAGGGGAACTGTCCAAACAAGTTGCCTTGAGCTAAGACAGTGGCCCTATGGATTAACATATCTTTAAACAGGGGTAGATGGCGCCTGTTTTGCACCTGGAGGTGCAGATTCTGCAAGGTGACTTGTCGTCTGATGTCAGAGAAGTCATGTTGGCACTCAGGCCAGGTTGTCTCATGGTATTCTATGTATGACTTCATTCAGCTGAGTGTCTGCTAATCCTGTGTGAGCACAGCTGAGTCATACCAGGGAGCAATACTCTTCTACCACCAGGCCAGCGTTTCTCAGTGTCGGCGCATTGGCTACCCAGGGAGAACAAGCTAGTTTGCTATCAGGTTGTTTCTTGTCTTTATTTCCAGAGAGGTCTTGCTAAAGTGTTCCTTTGAAAGTCAAGGTACAATTCTGTGTATCACCTACATACAGAAGCTTTGAGTTGTGGTCCAGCCTGTGTCTATTGAGGAAGATGAGCTATTTCTTGGCCTTTGTGTGATATAAGATGGAAGCAGCTGGAAACTGTCTTTTTGGTGTTAGGTTTAAGTCTCCATCTTTTGCAATAGTGGGACATGACTTTCATATCAGCATTCAGGACTTCTTCAAGCGACTGAAATCTAGGTCCTGCACTGGCAGTCAGATGTCATCTGTGTAGATAAAATGCCTGGCAGTGGTGTAGACAAGGCCACTTTTGAGGAGGTTGAAAAGCATCAGTGCTAGAACTGAGCCCTGAGGTAGAACATTGTCACGAGATCTTGTGACAGGGCTCTGAGTCAGGAGCTGATTCAGTAACCTGTCACTCAAATCTCCACCAAAATAGGTTCTAAGTGGAAGACCAATTAACAAATAAAGCCACAGCCAAAGGGCTAATTAGAGGTAGAAGCAACCCCAGCAGCTGGGAGCAGATAAATAGAGAGGAAGGAAGTCCTGTAGAAGGGAGGGTGCAGAGCCTGAAAGAAGGCAGAACTGGTTGTTACTAGTACTGCTCCCATTTTCCCTCCGGAGATAAGAGCGCATCTGTATGGGACTTGTAGATATGTAAATAATATAGGCAGTGGCCTGACAGAACACTGTTATGAAGCCTGGATTGAGCATGGTCTGTATCCAAGGTGAGGACCACCCCATGACAGACCTCCAGGAGCGGTTTTTTTTTTTTGTCCAGGTGAGACTTGGAACTGTCAGCATCTCAAACAACAGTTCCACAGCCCTGACAATCCATGTCAGTAGCACCCATGACAGTTTGTACAACAGGCCTGTATGCCAGATTGTGTCATGTGCAGCAGAAAGATCTAGGAATAGTGATCTTCTGCCTGGTCTGGAACCCATTCTCTATGTAGGTGGTGAGGGTCAGCACTTGATCACAGTTCCGCTGTTTGGTCTGAAACCTGCTTGACCTACACACTGTATATCATCAAGGGTAGGGGCAATTATTGGAAGGATGAGTCTTTTAAGTAATTTGTACATGGAGCTTAGCAAAGGGATGGGGCGGTAACTTGCTGCAAATCAGTGGTCTCTCTCAGGTTTTGGCAAGGCTATTACTTTTGCTCTGTGCCAGATCTTAGATGTATCATTCTCCTGGATGACTTTAGTTAGAAAGTTGGCAAGCCATTGCCTGCTAGTTTTATTCCAGGTTCTTCTGGAATTCAGGGGAGGTGTTATCAAGCCCACAGGCTTTACCTGTTTTAAGTGCTTTGAATGCCCTTTCTATTTCATCTGCGGTGAAAGGCTGGAAGTCTCCCTGGGTTTCAGTATGCACTGTTTGTATTGCAACTATTTCTTCTTCACCTCTCCATCAAACTTTTTGTCCTTATCTGCCTTTGTGACATTTATCAAGTGGGTAGCAATGCTGTTTGGAGAGACAGGGTAATGGTGCTGTGATGGAGGCTTCTGAGTAGCCACATTTTCTAACTAGTGCCTAGGCTTTGCGGGTGTGTAGCGAGGCGGTGGGATACCCCACAGCCCCGCTGAGGGACGAACCGCCCCTAATGCTAAGGTGGGCGGAGCCACTGGGTCCTGCGCCTGCCCCCAGAGGTCACGGCGCCAACCCGGAAGTATAAAAGTTCACTGGCAGAGCTCAGTGGAGAACCAGCCACTGGAGAGACCAGATGTCTGCGACTGAGCTCCCTCTTGGGAGACAGCAGCAGGCCCCAGCCGGCCGGAGGTTGCACCAGGCCAGCCGAGCCTACCCTTCGCTCGGTACCCCGAGGACTGGACGGGCCTGCCCCTTTCCAGCTACCCCGAGGACTGACTGAGCCTGCCCCTTTGCAGTTACCCCAAGGAGGAGCCGAGCCTGCCCCTTCCCAGCTACCCCGAGGAGGAGCCGAGCCTGCCCTTCGCTGCGTACCCCGAGGAACCGATGGTGTTCGAGACTGCCGAGGACACGACCACGACGCAGGTACCCTACGAGGGGGAGTGTGGAAGTAGCCCGGGGGCAGCCGACCCGTCTGGCTGCAGCACTGCCTGAACCTATGTCAGTGTGTTGCGGCCAGGATCCCCACTGACAGCAGCGAGTCTTTGCTGCTGCTAGGGCCTCGGGCTGGGACGCAGTGGAGTGGGAGGGTCTGCGTCCCCCCCTGCCACCCACTCCTTGGGTGACAGACTCCCCCTTTTTCCCTGGCCTGGAGAGGCTAAGACCTCCTGATATTGAACTACTGACTCAGCCCCTGCTTAAAGGCCTGAGTCCCTGACTGTTTGCTTGCTGCCCCGCCCTGACCTAGGGCTTGGGCTACTTTTGAACTACTGACTCAGCCCCTGCTTAAAGGTCTGAGCCCCTAACCGTGTGCTGGCCGTCTCACACTGCCGCAGAGCCCAGACTGACGGCGAATTAGAGCGAGGTGGTGGGATACCCCACAGCCCCGCTGACGGATGAACCGTGGTGAAGCCCCTCTACAGGGTGGATCTTGACATATTTAGTTCTGTGGTAGCCTGCGCTCACCTTGCTCTTCTTGAAACGTTCAAGCTGTCTAAAAGGTGTGTGACCATGTCTGAATTGCCACTTTTTCATATTGCTCGAGCAGTCCTGCAAACTCCTCATCCAGGCAGGGAATGTAGATCTTATAACAACCTCTTGGAATTGTCTTAGTGGTGGCTTTTGTGAACCGCATGTAAGTTTCCTCCATAGAGATGTTGTATGGGATACAGGTGATGTACCAGTTGAGGAATTGTGTAAAGCTGGGCCAGTTTGTTTTCTGATGGTTCCATCAAGGGTTTTATTGGTGCTCACAATCGGTACGGTTATTACAACTTTGGTAAGGTAGATTTCTACTTTCCAGGTTGAAGCGGGTTGAGTTTCCTGTAAATCATTCTTCCTGTCCCAAGCTCCTCCAGCAGCCTTCCATAGATCCATTGACATGTGTAGAAAGGGAACCATGAGCAAGGCTAAGCACAGGGCCTGGGGGATGCTCCTCTCAACCCATAGGGCATCCATAAGTATGGAGTAAGTATGCTGCTGATACACACACATCGCCACCTTCCCATCTCACTGAAGTCCCTGTGTCTCCGGTGAATCCCGAGTGATCTGTACAAATCAACCTGGAGGATGCTGCACAGAGGGAGCTTCGCTGAGCTTTCCTCCATGCTGACCCCTTTCCATGGGCTTGTCATTGGAAGACAGCAATCTGATGCTGGGAAACCAGGCACAGAATTTGTCATGAGCAAATGTCATCACAGCGATAGAAACACCTGAAAAAAGCCCAAGTCTTTTTATAATATATTTTTAATGGATTTCTTCTTACAGAGCAAAGGCCACTTTGTGCAAACTATTTTCACCAATAAAAACATAGCATGGACTATCAGCATGATTTACGGAAATCCAATTCAGAATAATTGGACTCATTTTTGTTAATATCTGCTGCCTACATAAATGGAGTACTGAATTTTGAAAAGTGGTTTATGACTCATACAAATGTTGGTTTTTTTTAATTAGGGAGACATTAAATACTGATTCCTTTTTCTGCCAATCTTGCTAATTGAATTCATCACAGTTGGAATTTTACCTTTGAGAAAGTAGGAAAGAGGTCACTTTTTTCTGAATACATTTGTAATTATTAGCTGAATTCTCGCAACACTTCATTGTTTTTAATAACTGGCTAATTAGAAAACAAATATAATGAAGGCAAACACTAGCTATTTATTTCTAAATGTAGTTGGATGCTCCAAATCTATATCTGTTTAAATAATCTTTCCCCGTTTCAAGTAATCTGTGGATTTATCTGGTTTTTGTTGCAATCTTTGTGTAAGTTTATGATAAAAGATTATCAAAACGTTAGTGTTTGGAAAAGAACTGTATCACTTTGTCTGTCATAAATACTAATTAAACAACTCAACCTGGTGTCAGTGCCAAGATTCATGTCGGCAGTTAGTGCAACTTGTTATTGTAAGATTAGTTCTGACATATTCCTTCCAGCATAGCAAGCTGTGAGAGCCTATGCAGCATTGGGAGGAAGGCTTCTCTCTAGAGAATGCCAGTGGGCAACCAGTAGAAAGGAAGAGTGCTTTCTTTAACAGGATTAAAACTCTTTGCTGACTTACTTCCTAATTTAATCATCTTGAAATACAAATCTCACCACCTAGAAAGGAATAAATATATCACCAATCACCCTGTCTTTTCCCTGTACAAGACTTTCAGGCCATTTGTATTGCCCATCTGTAAATTCAGGCTGATGTATTGCTCGGAGGCTAGCTGAGGGATCCTTCTCTAGCCTGATTCTTAGCACTGCTGGGCAGGTCAAGAGTCATTCACAACTACAATAATTGGCAATGATTTTATGAATCCAAGGACATCATGCAAGAGGCTCACTCCTCAGAGCAATTGCTAATAGGGAGGGAGAAAATGGAGGGAAGGAATTAGAATGACCTTGTTCTGTTCAGCTGACATGCATCTTGCTGGTTCAGAGGCTCTGCTCCAGGGATGCCTGGGATAATGGGGGCTGCTGGTAGTGGTGTGAATGTCTTAATGTTATGATTTGGGTTGATTGATACATCATTACTTAATGCCGCTATAAAGGGAGCAGAAAAGATCAACTGAAGAGATAAAAGACAAAATCAAATAGAAAAAGAAATACTTTAAAACGAAGCTCAAGTTGTTTCAGTATTTAAAATGAAAATTCTTTATGGGAGACCATCTCGTGGACATTGCAGATTTGTTGTGTATCTCTTCTACGATGCTTAAATATTATGTCAACATACAAAATCAGTTGGCATTGTAAGAACACTGTGAAATGCTTCATCTACTTAGAGCCCATTCTCAAAGCATTGCTTAAGGTAAGAGTTTAGACTGAACAAGTGGTTATGGTAAAATGCCTTTACAGAAATATATATATATACCCAGAATACTTGTGAAATTGTAGCATATGATGGTAGTGTGATATGGACAACACTTAAATGTAACATACAGATTTATAGTACAATCATGTACCATGCACTAACTTCTCATGATTTTATCTCAACAGAAAATGTAGATCCAGATTTTCAGAAACGTGTGTGTATTTCCATGTCTAATTTGCACATGCACTTGCCATGGCTAAATGTGCAACTGTGGTAAATTTCCATGTAAGTGACCATTTACATGTCCAGCTGATTGTTTGCCTGGGTGTTTACAGTGATTCAGTTCATAATTCCAAGCACAAAATAGGAATGTAAAGATACTGCAGTTCTAAAAATCTAGGTATGCCTGAAAATCTGGGTCTTCATAAGAATTTGGGCATGCACTACCCTCACCAAGCAGGGCTAGATTTTTGGCATCAAAATTGTTATGTAAAATATATTTAGAAGACCCCAGTGGATAGGAAAGCCACTGAGCGTTCTAGTAGTGATTTCACTGCCATATTTTTTAAAGAACCCATTCCAAACATGTTCCCTATTCTCTGCCAAATGTTGAATTTCCCCCAAATTGTATTGGACCTAGGTACAGTATTGGCAATATTCAGACTTGGACTATTGACAGTTTTAAAAGCTATCTCACATCCTCTCAGGGCTAGAAGAGCCTGGGGTTCCTCTCAGCTATGACATTTCCATCACAAGCAATATGACATTTACATTACAACCTCAAGCACCCCGCCACTACCCAAACAAAATCCCTACCTTAAACAAGCTTCAGGTAATCAGAGAAGGAAGATGAGAAGACTCCACGAAGTCCACCATGGACATTGCTGTGACGATCTACTAGCCTGGGAAGGGTCTCAAGTACTAAGGTAATGGATACCTGTACAAAACCCTAAGACAGAAATGAATAGAGCAAATTATTCTAGTTTTTCTGAGGTCCATATCGAATAGCTAAGGCAACTTGTCTTTATAGGAAGAAGGCTACTCCAAGGGCCTGGGTAGTAACAAGAACTTTTACAGATATATCAAGCAAAAACACTCTAGAGAGAAACTAGGCTCATTAATATGTAAGAAGGGGGAGAAAGATAATGATGACTCAAAAATAGCTGAGATGAAGTCTGACGTTTCTAACTTAAGGCATGCTGGAGTTATGCACACACAAATATTTTGCATGGAACATACAGTGAAGGCATGGCGTTTATTTCGAGTTGCATAATTCAAAAACTGCTGAATTGATTTTAAGGGAATGTGAATGACAATTGGAACTGCAACTTAACTGAGAAGCTATAATATATATATGCTATCATCATACATGTGCACTTAATACATTTTCTTAATCCAGAATCACAGAAATATTATTCTTCTGTCATTTTATTTACATTGGCTTCAAATTCAAAGGCCTGTTTTGAACACACAGTTGATGCAGTGGGCACGAATACCACAGGGTTTTGTAAATGCTAGTTCTATCACCAATATACTGTCATTTTGGAGGTTCATTCTAGTGGCACATGATAGGCATTCAGGTTGCTGAATATTGCTTATTGAAAGCTGGCAAGATAAATGGGTTTCCACCAGAAAAAAATAATGGATTCTTTCCCAAAAGCAGAGATTATTGCTAGCTGTTCCAGAATGCTAACTGTTAAAGCATTCACTCTCAGAGATACTCTAATGAAGACTGAAGGCTTATATAGGCTTGGCTAGTCCCCATGGTAACAGCCTTTCTACTGGGTTACCATAGGAATTGTAAAAGCCTTTATAAACCTCCATTAGTAAAGCATATACACTCTCCAGGCAGACTGGAATATCTGCTAGAGAATACACCTCAAGTTGTTAAAGCTCAAGATAAATGGGTTTTGTTCTGGAGAGGTAGTCCTATCTGTTTGACTAGCTATGTTATTCTTTACATTAGATTTACATTAGAAATTGGAGTCACATGTGATATAACAAGATGTGAAAAGGCTGAACAGTGTTATGAGTAAGGCAATCCATATATGTGCACCCAACCTGCACAGAACCACAGGCAAAAAATAATTCCATACAACACTTCTGACACCAAAGCACAACAATACATTGCCCATTCGTCGTCCTTTGGACTTCACAGGGGGGTTAGTCAATCTGAAGTTTTGTTGGACAAAAGTTACACAACAGGAAACAGGTTTATTAAAAAATTAGTTGCTTTAACTCTGGAAGTCTTTCAAAAGAGTTTATGTTTTTCAGTTCTGAATTATGTTTCTTTAAATCATTACCCTTGTTACAGAGGTGGTACTTAAAATATGCCAATTCAATGAGATTAGTAGTTAGTTAACCTCAATATTTGAAGCATTACAAGTATAGGGAAGTACAATGAAACACCGTGTGTATTGAGGGAACTGTATCTAACTACCTCAGATTTAAACTGCCATCATTGTATATGTTTCATTTTATTCAAAATGGTTTTGAAAAAAATAGCTACAGATACCTTGACAGGTTAAAAGTCTGAAATAGCACTTCAACCTTATTTCAGCTTCCAGGAGTCAAATAAACCCATTTCCAAATACAGCAGTTTCTTCCCTAAAGAAACAGAAAATTAAGATGACATGCTAAGGAAATGTAGCCAACACCTGCAGGGCTTGTTATGATTTCAGACAAGTGCTCACTATAATGCTTTCAGTTATATGGCTGTCAGCAGCATAACATTCTATTTTCCAGTTGGCTAAAGTCCATGATATATTTAGGGCCAAATTTTCTCCTGGTGTAAATTGCTGGAGCTAAACTGAAGTCAATGGTTCTGTATGGTTACACAAGCAGAGAATTTGGCTTTTAGGCTCCAATTTGGTAAATGTATAAGCAGTCCAATTGAAATCAATGGGATTAGTCACATGCTTAAAATTAGGCATGTGCTACTCCTGGGGGAATTCTGCACCACTGCGCAATGCAGATTTTTGCAGAAGTAAATGCTGTGCACGCAGAATTTTCTTTCCCCCACAGAAATGGGATACAGTGCTGCTGGCTGACACTAGGGGCTGCTGGACTCGGCAGAGCCCAGCTCACACCTAGAAGACACTGTCTAGGGGGAGGGAGCAGGAGCTAGAGAATTCCTGGCAGCTGCAGTTCCCTGCACACCCTGAAGGAAGGACACAGCAGCTTGCAGAAAACTCCACAGAAGCCTGGGACCCAGCATCAGGCTGTTTCTCCCTCTGGATCCCTGGGCTCTGAGGGGTGGGGGTGTCTGGGCTGGGGGGGCCCTGCAGCTGGGCTCTGGGGGCGAGGGGTTGTGGGTGTCTGACTCACTGGCTGGGCTCTGGGAGGGCAGAGAAACAAGAACTGGGTTGTCTTTAACTCTACTCCTGGGGGAATTTTTGTGTGTGTCTGTATTGTTACAAACATACTTGCTGACAGGTATTTTGAAATAAATTACCAAAATAATTGAAACTGGTTTGATTATGTAGTTATTTGACAAATACAATTTGCAGAATTTTGCAGAATTTTAAAATATTGTGCACAGAATTGTTATTTTTTTGGCGCAGTATTCCCCCAGGAGTAATGTGCTTAAATGTCTTATTGAATAGGGACATTTCTGTCTTACTAGGAAATAAAGACAACCTATTTTTTTAAAAGATAAATGTAAATTGAAAGATGAAAACTGCTGCATAGTGTGGAAAGAACACAAGGGCAATACAACAAGACAGACAATAACACATTGCATCCTTCTTGCCAATAGAGTTGGTTGAAAAATGCTATATACTTTCCCCTGAAAATTTTTGAACCTAACAAAAATGTCACTGGTAAAACTCCCATTGATTTAAATGGCAACAGAGTTAGGCTTATGCAGAGCATTTTTGAAAAATCTTACCCCAAAGATTTTATCTGATCACTCCAGTTAGTTATCTACAAGGAGGTAATGAAAACCTTGCTTGCCCACTGTGACTTAAATCCCTAAATCCTTTTCAGAGTCACTGCTTTCCAGGATACAGTCCCCCACTCTGTCAATGTGGCCTGCATTCCTTCCCAGAAATTTAGAAGTGCAAAGAAACAAAACAAATGACCGACAACCTGCAAAGCAGGACCAAGAATTATTCTATACACCAATAAGAGTATTATTGAAGAGTTGTATTAAAAGAGGCGAAACCTGTTATAGTTCAAATGCTTGAGTGGAGTGCGGTCTCTCTGTCCCGGACTATATATTGTTATTGTTGACAGTCTTATGTAAATGTAGGACTGAGAGGGGAGAGATCGGCATTCAGGATGTTAAGCTCTCTCTGGGCCCTGTATCAAAGAAAAGGGTTTACTTTAGTTTTCTTTCCTAGTTTTAAAAGTAACTGAAAGTAATAGAAAATTAATGTGAAAAGAATGACAAATAGATTGCACTTGGGATTCAGCACTCAGACTGATTTAAAGAATGGATACGATGTCCTAGGCCCTGGGGATTCCAACCAAATCCTAAGAGGGATAGGAGATTATCAACCCATCCCAAGAGACTATAATGGCTCCATTTCAGGAAGATACTTCGGGTGGGATATTCAGCTACATCTAAGTAACTTAGGACCACATGTCCCATCAACTTTCCATGGGACTGTGTTCTGAAATACAGCAGGTGCTTTAAAAATCCAACCCTTAAAGCATAATTCTAACTTTTAAGCACAAATAGTCCCATTTACTTCAGCCACAATACTGTGGCAATAGGTCTTTCTCCTGAGGCAGACGATGGCAAGTTTTCAACTGTTCTTTCTTCGTCTCTCTGCTAGTTATTGCAGGTTTCCATCAGCTGCTGCTTTAGGCAGGGATTTTCTTCACTTCATCAAAAAATTATGACAAAAAGTAATCACTGATTTCCTTTCCCCTGTTGTGCGCCAAGTGGCTCACCTGCACTTCATATTTACTGGGAGGGATTTTTGGTTTTAGACTCTCCCCTCTGTTCTCCTAATGTCAATGGAAGGGGTTCTTTTATTTCTCATTAATCACCCTAGACATGCAGTTGACACCTCAATCCATTAAGACCTCTGGGCCCTGCTCATGCATGGGTGCCCCAGGAGGGGATGGCACAAGTAACTTCCCCTTTACAGCTCCACACAATGAACAAGCACAATGGCAGTACTTATGCCTCCCCTGAGTGCAAGAATTATGCCTGGAGCGTGCACGCTGCACCCTCTTAAAGGGTAGCACAACTGCAGTGCTCCCCTGGGTGCCTGGTTGTTCAAAGATGAGTTCCTGTAAATTCCAGCCTTCCTGAGGCACAATGGACCAGTTCCTGGCTCTCACCAAAATTGTGACACAATCATCAGGTTATGTAGTTCTGGCTTAGCCAGCTCTATGTCACACCCAGCCACAGAAAGGGCATGTGGGGGAAAGCCAGGGAAATGGGGACATTCCTAGGAATCCATAATATCTGGCCAATCCCCAGCTACTGGAATAAACATGGCAGCTGGGCATAAATTAGAGCAGCCTTGAGGCTGCCATGTCTTGTTTCAGGGACTAGCTCAGCAGCCTGGGAACTGGGCAATGCAAAGGTGATGGACAGATACCTTCACACTTCCCTGCCCCAAAGCTGCACTAAGCACAGCCTCGGAATCTGGCCCAATGCTTTTGTAAGGGCCACTGGGGAGAGAATGACTGAGCTCTGCACCCAGCCCAGGGCAATTGCTGTCTGGCACTCTCTGCACTTTCTGTGTTGTTCTCAGATAGGATTATCCCATTGCTAAACAAACAAACCAAACTCAAACTGCTCTGAACCTTTATCAGAGGTCTAAAATATAGCAAGGACTAGTTCATCTGGTCATCTGTTGTCTGGGTTGCTTTTCATTAGTGGGCCCATGCTGTCCGTCAAATTAAATGGAACGACTTCAAAGAGCTACAGCCATTCTTTTCTTCCATTAGGCAAATAAGGAAGCTGCCCTGGCTCAGATAGTATCATTTCTGCTCACTGCTGTTTTGTCTCCCTTAAAAAGCCTCAGGAGGATGGGTCCATACTCTAGGCTTTCCATAAGAGCCCACTCAATATGCAACAGAAGGAGAGTGCCCCTTTCTGATCATCACCTTTCTACCGCACTGGAGAGCTATTAATGACTGCATGTTGCTGAAGCCACTATGGAAGCCTTTAGAGGAAGGAAATCCACCTGGTTCTGTGCCTTGTGTTTGAACTGGTGCAGCTGTTTTGCATCTGCAATGATTGCCAGGTGTGACCGGCTGGAAAGGAACAGCCGCACTGACCTCACTCTTCCAATGAAATGGCCATCATGGTTTGTACAGTTTTGTGATTGCATAAGAAATCATGGGCCATCAAATTAAGGCAGAGTGCAAAACATGGCACACGAACAAATTGCCCATCCTCCAGGGCATGCACATCTGTGAACCAAGGGAGTGGGGGGGGGGAGGGCTAAAGCATATGGCAGTTTAGTGCAATGTGAGATGATTCAAAACTTCATTTGACAATTATTATCTGCTGACAGTCACATTGTAGCTCTCACTGCGTAAGAAATCAGACAGCACCTTGCTGATGACAGGAATAAAAGGAATCCAGTGGGGTGGTCGCGTCTCTAGTGATGTAGCTGGCTCAGGCTCTGTCCTGCCCTCACCTGTGTACACATTCCTTTTTCTCCTTCTCATCCTGGCATTTCCCAATGTACTCTACCAGTCCAGTAACCTACTGCAGGCTCCACAGAGATTTTTCTCACACTGCTCCAGTTATCTTTCCAGTGGTTTTTTGCAGCAGACGTTCCCGTCTGTGTACCCTACTCTCTCTTTTGTATACACAGCACATTGCATTGCCGTTGTCTTTTTCATCAAGAGAACCACCTCTCCGTCTGGCAACATACACACACATACATACACACGGGCCCTGGTTTGTCTTTATAAGCCACCAGGCAAAGGGGTATAATGCTGCTTCGCCTCTGGATCTTCATGCAAGTGTTGTTTTCTGGGCTTTATTTATTTAGCCCTTACTTCTTTCAGTAACCCTGACTGCAAATGTGGGTTCATATTTTTTGCCTTTGTCTCCTATGCTCTCATACACACACACGTTGAAGTGCCTGCAGATTTGGAGAAACTGGAAATGCAAAGGAGAATCACAGCTTTATTTTTTCTAAGCCCTTTCTCATGTGAAAACATCCTTGAAAATATAAACTAGTGTAAATCAATGGAAACCTGTAGCTAGGTTGGGAAGGAAGAAGCAGCTGGGCTCCCATTCTGCAGCAGGAAACGAAAGGAATGGAGGGAAGCTAAAGATCCCTGCCATCCCCCCCACAAAGAAAAACATTTTATGTGCCTTAAAATGAGTCAGCTAAATTTGGAGCGTAGCCCAAAGACACATCTTGCTAACCATTCCCAAAATCCTGAGGCCAGCTCTGTGCATAGAGATGTGATAACGATGGACAGGAATAAGTTACATTTTGAGGAGGAGCCTAGGGGAAAAATGTTGTTTTGCAGGCTCACCACAAAGTTTATAGTCACTATTACAAAGACAAAATTTACTAAGATATTTTTTAAAATTTTCATGAACTTAACAGGAACAGTGTTACTGGGGAATAAACATAAGTACACAGCTGAGGACAACTAAAATGCTGAATGGTTCACCTTATAGTTATTTTCTGTTTGCTTGTCACTACTGATGGCCTCTTCCTACTTTCTTTACTTTCTCTTTCCATTACACAAGCAACAATATAACTGTCAAAATCCCTCCTGATCTCCATTTTAGAGCAGGGCAAAATTTTTCCAATTGCAGCTTTTTAAAGTGAAAAATGCAAAATTGGCAACACCAAAACATTTCATGAATTTATGCTGAATTGTTTCAGTTGAACAAAAGTTGAAAAAAGCCCAATAATGTCAAAAAGTTTTGTTTGAAAAAACAAAGTACAACATTTTGATTTTTTCAATTCAAAATGACTTTTCATTTAGAGATTTACTTTAATTTTTAATTTTTTTAAAAAAGTTTAAACTTTCCCATAGTCAACAAAACTAATTTTAAAAAAACTTTTTGATTCATGGAACATTTGTTTCTGAATTGATTCGTAACAGATTCCCCCAGCCCCTTTTTGGGGGGAAGGAGGAGGGGAAATGTCCAGTGAACAGAAAAAATCTATTACTGGCCCAGTTCCAGCCTTGCTCCATCACTGTTATCAACAACACCTCCATCCTAACCATCAGTCTGTCATCCTATAACCTTGGGGTTATCTGTGACTCCTCCCTTTCTCTTTCTCCTCAATCCAAGCTCCAACCCAGACTGACATCACTGATCTCTCTCTCACCTGGTTTATTTTAACCTCCTCTCCAGCCTCACTGACTCTCATGATCAGGGGCCACGGAAAACTCTCACGGGGCCCGGGCCCCCGGAGCTTCTTCCGCTCCGGGTCTTCGGCGGCAGGGGGTCCTTCCGCTCCAGGGTGGAAGGACCCCCTGTCGCTGAATTACCACCGAAGCGGGACCTGCTGCCGAAGTGCTGGGTCTTTGGCGGCACTCCGGCGGTGGGGGGCCCCCACTGTGGGTCTTTGGGGCACTTTGGCGGCGGGTCCCAGAGTGGAAGGACCCCCCCGCTGCCGAATTACTGCCGAAGCAGGGGCCGTCCACCGCCGAAGACCCCAGCCCCCCTGAATCCTCTGGGCGGCCCTGCTCGTGATGGCCCCCTTCAGTCTAGCCAACATTCAGCAGTTAAAAATCTTCCTGGCCATGCCATCCCCTCTTCAGGTCTCTTCACTATCTCCCTGTTTGTTTCCACATAAAGTTTAAGCACCTCATCTTCATTCCCAAGTCTCCACACTGCCCACCCTGCCTACTTCTCAGCCTTTTTTGGCCCATTGCCCCGCACCTAGTACCTTCCCACTCTTCTCACATTCTCTCTCCCTTTGTTCTCTCCTCTGACTGGCACCAGCATGCCTTTTCACAGCTCCCTACAGCTGGACTGACATTCTTCCGGGGCGCCAGTCCTCCCTCCTCGCCTTGCTTTCAGCCATTGACTGCCGCTTGTCCTATGCCTTCTGCTCCTCGCCTCTTGCCCCACCATGGTATCTATTTAACAATAGGAGGGTGTACAGGATTTGCTTGCTATATAATATGACATTATTTTTGTTTGTTTAACCTTTGTCCCTCCTTTCCCTACCCCTTCCTTTGTCTGTTGTCTTCCTTTTCTTTGTTTGTCCAGTGTAGATGATAACTTATATCTGTCTAGCTAAGCACTGAGACAGTGCTCATCACTGTAGTCACTGAGCACCACAAGCCAGAGGTTTTTCTTAAAAACATCTCTGTCAAATGTGATGCAAATGTTACTTGCGTGTATTATTAACAACAAACTAGGGAAAAGTTATTAATGCAGTTGATGTGCATTAGATTGGAATTCAATAGGATACTGTCATAGGGTGTATAGATCCCATCCTACCACAGCCACTAAGGGTTAACAGGTAGCTATTTCCGCTGCAGATGGGAGGGGTAGGAGGTGGCTGCCAGTGAAACTGAGGGTATGTCTACACTGCAATATAAACCTGGGCTCAGACTCAGGTAATGAGCCATCTGTAAACTGTATTGGGGGAGGGGTGAATGTAGTGCATGGGTTCACTGCCCTGTATACAGCAGGGGGTTGCATGCAGTCCAGCGATGTGCTGAGAAGGAGAGTGCTCTGCAGTTCTTGTTACCAAAGTATGCCTGAGGGGGCATGGGGTGGGTACTTTAGGCAAGCCATTCCCTATTATGGGTCCCAGCAGTCCCTGTGGTCTATATACAGTCCATGTGTGAGGTATTAAGAGTCTGTATTGGCGGGTGTGTTTTAGTCCAAGCAAGCTGTATGGTGAGCCTTCGCTGTACTGGGGTAACTGCATGAATGCAGACCGCTTTCAGCAGCTTACAGAGAGGCAGAAATACACGTGGAAGCTAGCGCAGTGTCTTGTTGATTCCCCTGTGAAGTTGAGCCAATCCTGGGTGCCAATAGCTACAAACTTTGCCTGTAGTAAGAACTCCAGGTGGGTAGTCATATTGTGGGGAAAGGCTTACTTTCCGGGTCTACCGAGAAGAGATGCCTTCAGCAGCAGACTGGCAGGAAGCAGCCGAGGAAGTCAGACTTCCAGAGAGGGAGATTCAGAGAATATGAGTCTGGAAAAGGCCTACAAGAGAGGTGAGATAGGAAGCAGGCCAGGGAAGCAGCAAGGGATTGTGAGGAACTGATCCCAGCTGCTCACTGCAGGGGCCCTGGGCTGGGAGCCAGAGGAATGGGTGGGCCTAGATTCTCCTACTATCCACATTAAAGGAGCCAGGACTTTGTGAACATCTGAGAATTCTGACCCTTCATTAGGGTCATTGGACTCTGGTCTATCAGACTCTTTATTGCTCCAGAAGGGGGGGAGACTATAAATCACCTGGCTGGAGAGCTGGGGTCATTAGGGGAAACTACCCGGTGGTGGCATTGGAGCAAATGACTGTTTGTGGAGTGGAGGAAACTGAGGCAAAGTTGCCTTGACACCACACACGGCCACAAGAGGGAACTGGCTGCTCAGGCATCCCCAGAGAGACCCATATTGCAGAGTTTGCATTATTAAGAATGAAACACTGGGATCTGGAATCAAGGGAAAAAGATAGGGAAACAAAAGATTTATAAAAAAAGTTGAAGGGGTATCACAATTAGACAACAACGATGAGATGCTGGGTTGTCCCTCTAAGAGCTATGGCCCAGCACTCACAGCCCAGGGGAGGAGGAGCTATAGTGGCTTTAAGCCAGATTTCTGCTCTCCTGATCCTGGGCTGCAGTGGGAACTGGAGAAGCTGCCAGTGCAACGTAGACAGCTCTGAGCGTAAATTTACTGACACGAATTGTCTTACTTCAATGAGATGATTCATATGAGTCTAGCTTAAGTTTTTTCAGGATTGGGGCCCATTCTTGAATGTTTCATCCCTTAATTCCAGTTGTGATTCCTATATTTTAAGAATATTTAAAAAATTAAAGAAATTAAAAAACAACCAACCAACATGCACTGTAGCGGGACAGTCACCCCGCTCTGGCTCAGAAAGGGGTAAAAGCCAGCCCTTGGAGAGGACTGGGGCTGAAAGCAGCCAAGGGAGGCTGATTGGGTAGGCAGCCAAAGGTGTGGCCACACCCAATTAGGGTCCAGCTGGCCCTGACAAAAGGGCTGGGAGCTAGGCAGGTGGAGTGGGAAGGACCTGGCTAGAGAAGGTACCTCAAACACAGCAGTGCTGGGGAAGGACAGGCAGAGCTGGGGAGCTCTGGCCAGGTGAGTCCCAAGGCTGAGGCTATGCTAAAAGGGCCTGTGGTGGTACTGAGGCTGCAGGGGTGCAGCCAGGCCAGGAACAGGCAGCTGGTCCAAACCCCCTTGCCAATGATGAGTGCCCATTTCAGACTGCAGTTTGCCTCTGAGAAAAGGGGCTTGATGAAGACTTGCAGTCAGTCAATGAGGCAAGGTGGCCTTTGGGGAATTGGGGTTCCCCAGGGAGGGAAGGATCCTTTAGTGTGGGGGCACTGCTGAGGGCAGTACCCCAGAGAAGGGGCACCGTGGGCCAGGAGGGACGTGAGGGCTGAACTAAAGGGTGGTACAACAGGGGCGGGCAAACTTTTTGGCCTGAGGGCCACATTGGGTTTCGTAAATTGTGTGGAGGGCTGGTTAGGAGAGGGGGTCGTGGCCCAGCCCCCACCTCCTATCTGCCCCCCCTGGACTCTTGCCCCATGCAACCCCCCCTGTTCCCTGATGGCCTCTCTGGGACCCCTGCCCCATCCACACACCCCACTCCCTGTCCTCTGACCACCCCTGGACCCCTGCCACCCCATCCAACCCCCCCTTCCTGACTGCCCCCATTCAACCCACTGTTTCCCCCTGACCCCATCCACACCCCTGCCTCCTAACCACCACCTGAACTCCCCTGCCCTCTATCCAACCCCCCTCCTCCCTGCCCCCTTACCGTGCTGCCTGGAGCACTGGTGGCACTATAGCCATGCCGCCGCCACCACGCAGCACAGAGCACTGGATCAGGCCGGGCTCTGCAGCTGCGCTGCCCCAGGAGCTCACAGCCCCGCTGCCCAGAGCATTGCACCGGCGGCGTGGTGAGCTGAGACTGTGGGGGAGGGGGGACAGCAGGGGAGGGGCCAGGGGCTAGCCTCCCGGGCCAGGAGCTCAGGGGCCGGGCAGGAGGGACTCGCGGGCCAGACATGGCCCACGGGCTGTAGTTTGCCCACCTCTGTACTAGAAGAAGCAGGTGGCAGCAAGGAAGACACTGGCCAGCAGGACGTGCTCTCAAACTGGAAGAGCTAATTCCCAGACCAATCAGCAGGAGGTGCCTCACCGCTGAGTTCTCTGCCATGCTACATGCACCAAGGAAAAATACAAAGGACAGCAAAAAATTATGCAGTCAGAGGATAAGACAGAAGCAGGGGCTAGAAGAACTAAATTTATAGGGCCAAATTGTTTGCTGTGGTAAGCTGACAGAGCTCTATATAATGTAGAGAAGACTTTACGGGACATGACTGGCCTTTTAGTATCTTCAAGATGGCAATATAAATGAAGACAGGGGGTTATAGACCCTTTCAGAAGATCATAGGAAAAAATCAACTTAAGATAAAGAAAGGAAGTTTTAGGAAAAAATTCTTAACAATTCAACATATTCTGCCATCACTTTTAAGCAGAACTGCTGTTAAAATCAATGGAGATTTCTACTTAAAAACAGATGTCACGACACAGCCTAGTGACAGCAACTGGGCAGTGGAGCAGATAACCTAGGATGGTGGTTGCGGAATCTGTGCTGCAGACAATCCTGATGAAACTAGTGAAGACATTAATCAGAATGATAAAGAGTAATTCTGCAAACTCCACCTACCTGGCTGCATGGCCAAAGATTTTCTAGATCTACTGTCATTGGGTCAAATCCTGAAGACCTTATACAGTATTTTTCTCAGTCTAATATGAATAATGTCTTCAGGACTGACTCCATGGTATGACTTTGAAATTTGGTCCCTGTTACTAATACATAGAGGATACATTTATTTTGTGTGATCTTTTCTAGAGCAGTGAAAAATGCCTAAAGCCCGAAAAAGATTCGGAAATGGGGCTTTCAACTTAATTGTTCACTTTGGCGGTAATAGCAGGTTTTACCATGTACTATAGTCCCTGAAATGTTTGAACTTATTTACCCAAGACCTAAGCTAGAAAGTGGTGAAATCAGAACACATTTTGGCATCTAGGATCAATTTATCATGAGTTTCTTGAGAGCAAATGACATGCGTATACGCTTTGACATGTAAATTATTGCCTGCTACAACCTGAGCAAAGATCAATAAAATTAGTTTTACTCAATGATTTCACTGCCATCTAACCAGAAAGATGTGTGTAAATGTAGAAAAAGAGCGAGGACTGAACTATGACAACGGAGAGAAAATGACTAATCCACTAATCATGCTGTCATTTTTCATCACTAAGTATAAACATTCGCAGTTTAAAGTTTTTAGATTACCAGCATTAATCTAAACAACACTTTAACAAGTCTTGTGCATTCAATATCTGGTAGCCTGTTCCAGGGTCACGTTCTTTGACACATCATCACAATAAAACTTCATCTTACATACTTGGTAGACATTTTTTGTCTTACGTGGTCCTACATATGCAGTATTATGCTGAATGTTATTAGAATTATTATTTATTTCTATAAAATTAGGGGCCCAATTCTCATTTACATTAACATCCCTTTTCAATGCTCTGGCCATGTAAAGGGGCCTCACAGGGGGTATAAATTTGGTGAAAAGGGGCCTTAGTGTAAATGAGAATCAGGCACTTGGTGTGTATGTGGTGCTTTATAGACCAAAAAAAAAGACCAGGGGCATGACTGACACTGTTTGTCATCTTGTGCAGTCATTTACACTAGTGCCAAGTGGGAGTAAAGCATTTCCATTCTGTTCTAGTAGTGCTTAACACTCACTTCACATTTACATTAAACTTGTGCAAATGACCACACAAGGCAATGGAGAATTAGGCCCAACTGCCCTTTGGAGCTTACTGTCTACATTAAATGAAGTCATAACAAAATGTCTCCACCATAAAGGAAGTAGGGAGGTGGGTGGGGATATGAGTGTGTGAGAGTCTATATGCAGATATGTATGCACACTTCTTATCTCTAGCTAGTTCATTGTGGGTTCTTTTAGGAAATTATTTTCCTTTGGGTGCAAAGAAATGGCTATAGATTGTGTACAAATACAGGGCTGTAATGAATACATAGAAGTTTCAGATTTTAGAACTAACTCAATCAAAAATCAGCAAAGCTTGTACTACGCAGTCACTGAGACGAGAGCAGCATGACCAAATGAGATTGGGGACAAGACCGTAAAATCTGTTGTGCCAATACTTTTATTTTACAACATGTGTACAGTGGCTGCCAATATAAATCAACATTAATCAACAGTTACTACACATTAATATACAAGATAGTGCAGTTATTACCTACACTAAGTATAGGGGAAATTGTTGTATCTCAGACACAACTGTATGGTGACTGTGTGCAGTTATTTACCCACAGTATACAAGACAATTGCTTGTATCTATTGGGATCAATGGAGCTGCACATGCTTATAATATGGTCATGTACTTTATCCGATGTACACTTGAGTTAATCTAGTTTGCACTTCCCAAAGTGAATTAGCTATGAGCATATGTGTATAGCTCCATGTATAACTTAATTCTTAGGGAATCTGGTGTGTGTGTGTGTGTGTGTGTGTGTGTGTCTCCTTCCCAATGCACAGCATACAACACTGTAAGATTTACTAGGAATAAATCCTTTAAGGTCCCATAAGTGTGATACGAGCCTCTTAAATAGGCTCCCTGTGAACATCAACCACTCTCTTCCCAACAAGTCTTTAGCAGAAAATGGGCTTTGAATTTAGAGGTGAAAGGTAGAATGCCTGCGCTGCAAATTCTGTCACAAGGGATTGTCATGCCCACAAAGTTCTCTGATCTGTTGGGTCAGAATTAACTGGCATCTGGACCATTCATTATGTTTTTAACTCTTTACATGTTAATCCATGCTCATCTAGGATGACTGAAAAGCTATATGATTATTTGCAATAGTGGGATGCATTTTCAAAAAATATTACAAATAGAATCATAGAATATTAAGGTTGGAAGAGACCTCAGGAGGTCATCTAGTCCATCCTCCTGCTCAAAGCAGAATCAACACCAACTAAATCATCCCAGCCAGGGCTTTGTCAAGCCGGGCCTTAAAAACCTCTATGGTTGCCTCCTTAAGTAACTCATTCCAGAGCTTCACCACCCTCCTAGTGAAATAGTGTTTCCTAATATCCAACCTAGACCTCCACCACTACAACTTGAGACCATTGCTCCTTGTTCTGTCATCTGCCACCACTGAGAATAGCCGAGCTCCATCCTCTTTGGAACCCCCTTTCAGGTAGATACAATCAATCGCAGCAAATTGCACAAACCATGGTAAAATACATGTGATGCTTTAACATGCTGCATATGGTTAACCAAAGCCTGGAATGCATCAGTAAGCTTTCACTGTTAATATATATCTTTCTGATAATGTACTTTTAGAATGTTTTTTCAAACCTATCTACAGATACTGGTTTAAATGTACAAGCAGTATAAACTCATGTGTTTTCTCCATGGGGTAGAACCATTAGGTGATAAACTTCCATGCAATCATGCAGCAATATTGTAGCAATATATGCAAAGGACTAGATTATAGTTATTCAAAAGACTAGGTCTTAATTGGCTCCTATGTGGAAACTGTTTTGCTAGGAATCCAGAAATATGTATCAAACATATTACAAAGAGTGCCATGGCATTTTAATATCTGCTAGCCACCAGAGATAGGTAAAAGGGATCTTAGTTTGATGTCTCATTCTGTAGCTGCACCTGCACCTTACTACTAAACTAGAATGTCAGTACTAGGTCTGAGGCTCAGGTCTTTAGAAGGGGTGGAAATCTACGATCTACAGGCATTGAGGAAAGACTGCTACAAAATGGGCCACACCAATGCTATAGAAAAGTCCACCTAAGTGCTAAGGACCTTGGATGCTGAACATGTAGCAATGCAATGCAGGATCACATCACAAAATGAACATCTGTATACAATAGGAGAGATGAAGAGATGATACTAAAGGTCAAAAATATTTACAGGATCAGTGAGATATAATTTGACAATGAGAAAGTTTGCACTGAAATGTTTTGTGCATGGACCAGGAATGAAGAGCGAAGGTGAAGTTACAAGGGACGTTTGCTAGAGACCACCAGGCTATTGGAAAATAAGAAAAAAAATGCTGGATTAACTCTTCTGGCACTCAAAGCCACATGATACTATACTCACAGGGGAACTTAACGTCCCAGACATCTGCTGTGTAACAAACACATCCAAACGTGGATCATTAAAGAGCAGTTCTACTCTTAAAAATGCCTCTGTGAAAATGACATCCTGAGGCTCCATGTTTATTGTGTCTCAAAGATTTCCCTATCAAATTTGCTCCATTTACAAGGAAAAGGATGTTTTCTTTAACTGCCAACCTGCAAACTCAGCCTGCTCTCCGAAAGTCAGCCTGGACTGTTTCCTTGTCATGTATCATCATGAGTAACTAAAAGTTTCCCTCCAGCAGCACCTTTACAGCCTGGCTTTGCACAGGTATAATTGACTAGAATGGGGTAAACAAAACGTTAGTGGAATAGATGCTAATTTTCACTCTCTCTTAGTTGAGTGGGCTCTGCAGGGCTAACTGGAGTAAAAACTGTATTTTATGTCAGTAAACTCAGCAGATAGGACTTGGCCTATACACAGGGAACTGAACAAGAAGGTGACATTTTCAGATAGTTACTTTTCAGAGTAGGACCACACTTATCATAGAATCATAGAATATCAGGGTTGGAAGGGACCTCAGGAGGTCATCTAGTCCAACCCCCTTCTCAAAGCAGGACCAATGCCCAACTAAATCGTCCCAGCCAGGGCTTTGTCAAACCTGACCTTAAAAACCTCCAAGGAAGGGGATTCCACCACCTCCCTAAGTAACATATTTCAGTGCTTCACCACCCTCCTAGTGAAATAGTGTTTCCTAATAACTTGAGACCAGTACTCCTTGTTCTGGCATGTGGTACCACTGAGAGCAGTCTAGATCCATCCTCTTTGGAACCCCCTTTCAGGTAGTTGAAAGCAGCTATCAAATCCCCCCCTCATTCTTCTCTTCTGCAGACTAAACAATCCTAGTTCCCTCAGCCTCTCCTCATAAGTCATGTGCTCCAGCGCCCTAATCATTTTTGTTGCCCTCTGCTGGACTCTTTCCAATTTTTCCACATCTTTCTTGTAGTGTGGGGCCCAAAACTGGACACAGTACTCCAGATGAGGCCTCACCAATGCCGAATAGAGGGGAATGATCACGTCCCTCTATCTGTTGGCAATGCCCCTACTTCTACAGCCCAAAATGCCGTTAGCCTTCTTGGCAACAAGGGCACACTGTTGACTCATATCCAGCTTCTTGCCCACTGTAACCGCTAGGTCCTTTTCTGCAGAACTGCTGCCTAGCCATTCGTCACTAGTCTGTAGCAGTGCGTGGGATTCTTCCGTCCTAAGTGCAGGACTCTGCTCTTGTCCTGGTTGAACCTCATCAGATTTCTTTTGGCCCAATCCTCTAATTTGTCTAGGTCCCTCTGTATCCTATCCCTACCCTCCAGCGTATCCACCACTCCTCCCAGTTTAGTGTCATCTGCAAACTTGCTGAGGGTGCAGTCCACGCCATCCTCCAGATCATTAATGAAGATATTGAACAAAACTGGCCGCAGGACCGACCCTTGGGGCACTCCGCTTGATATCAGCTGCCAACTAGACATGGAGCCATTGATCACTACCCATTGAGCCCGATGAACTAGCCAGCTTTCTATCCACCTTATAGTCCATTCATCCAGCCCAAACTTCTTTAACTTGCCGGCAAGAATACTGTGGGAGATCGTATCAAAAGCTTTGCTAAAGTCAAGGAATAACATGTCCACTGCTTTCTCCTCATCCACAGAGTCAGTTATCTCCTCATAGAAGGTAATTAGGTTAGTCAGGCATGACTTGCCCTTGGTGAATCCATGCTGACTGTTCCTGATCACTTTCCTCTCTTCTAAGTGCTTCAGAATTGATTCCTTGAGGACCTGCTCCATGATTTTTCCAGGGACTGAGGTGAGGCTGACTGGTCTGTAGTTCCCCGGATCATCCTTCTTCCCTTTTTTAAAGATGGGCACTACATTAGCCTTTTTCCAGTCATCTGGGACCTCCCCTGATCGCCATGAGTTTTCAAAGAGCAGTGGCACAGGAGGCAGCGAACAGGGCTGCTAACAGGGGAGTTTGAGAGGGAGTTCCCATTGGAGGAGCAGGTGAGTGTCTTTGCGTCTGTTTGTGTAGTGTTTGTATCTCTCTGTAGAGGCCCGGAGGGGCAGACTGCTGAAGGGGCAGCCGAGCCGGAGTAGGGGGTGGAGCCAGGCTAGGAGGGGCCTATAAAAGCGGCCGCCCAGCCAGGCAGCGGCACAGCTGCGAGCAGCGGCACAGGAGGCAGCGAACAGGGCTGCTAACAGGGGAGTTTGAGAGGGAGTGTGCAGGGGAGGTTGAAGGGGAGGCTCCGTGCCCCCTGCGCCCCCCAGGTAAGAACACCGAGCAAGGCCGAGACAGCAGCAGCCATGAGCCAAGCAGCAGAGGATACACCGAGGATGAGAGCATGCAGCAGCTGCGGTATGTACCTGGTCCTAGCAGGGGACCCAGAACAGTACTATATATGCATGAAGTGTCGCCTAATAGAGCTGCTGGAGGAAAAGATCCAGGGCCTGGAGTTGCAGGTAGAGACCCTGATAGAGAATAGAAGGGGGTTCGAGCAGCTGATGGAGCAATGGCAAGCAGTAACCAAAGGGGAACGCCCAGGGGCACAGGGGGGAGCAGGGGCTGAGGCCAATGAGGGGGGACCACCAGATGAGGAAGATGGGCAGTGGAAGCATGTGACTGTGAGAAGCAGGCCAAGGAAAAGGAGAGCCAGTGAGGGGGAAATTGAGCTAAGAAACAGGTTTGAAGGTCTGGAGAATGAGGAAGGGGTAAAGCAGATGGTAGCTGATGGTGGGAGGCCAAGGAAAAAGAGACGAGTGGCCAGTCCCATAGAAAAAGGGGAGGAGTCTATGGAGGTAGCACCAAGTTTGGGCCCAGGGAGGATACAGGATGGCTTAAGGGGAACCACAAGGGATGATAGGAATGGAAGGAACTTGCAACCAGGGGGAACGGGGGATAGGTTAGAGGACCGCACTGTCCCCAGGCGAAGGCAGGTCTACGTGATTGGGGATTCCATACTGAGAAGGTTGGACAGGCCTGTGACCAGGGCCGATCCGGAGAACAGAAGGGTGTGCTGTCTACCGGGCGCTAAAATACGGGATGTGGACCTGAGGTTGAAAAGGATCCTAAGAGGAGCAGGTAAGAACCCTTTGGTCATCCTTCATGTGGGAATGAATGACACTGCTAGATTCTCGCTAGAAAGGATCAAGGGAGACTATGCCAGGTTGGGTAAGACGCTCAAGGAAATTGAGGCTCAGGTGATCTTCAGTGGGATCCTACCTGTCCCTAGGGAAGGGCGCCAAAGGGGTGACAGGATCGTGACGATTAATAGTTGGCTGAGGGAGTGGTGTTACAAGGAGGGCTTTGGGATGTATGGGCACCTGGAGGCTTTTGGGGACAGACAACTGTTCTCAAGGGATGGGCTCCACCTGAGTAGGGAAGGAAGTAGAATTCTAGGCGGGAGGCTGGCCCATCTGATTAAAAGAGCTTTAAACTAGACACTGGGGGGAGATGGTTGGGAGAGCTCCTGGTGCTCTCCACGCCAAATTTATACATTGGGAGTGAGAACAACAGGATAACAACAGATATAGCCAGAGGGGGACAGTTAGGTGTAAGGAAGAGCGGGGGGACAGATACTAGATCTACAAGTCATACTGGAAGTACTGTGTCCCTACCGAGTTGGGTGAAAAGAGTGAGAGGAGCCCAACAGGAAAGATTAGGATGTTTGTTCACCAATGCAAGAAGCTTAGGTAACAAAATGGAGGAACTGGAGCTCCTGGTCCAAGAATTGAAACCGGATATCATAGGAATAACCGAAACATGGTGGAACGGTAGCCATGACTGGAGTACAGGTATGGAAGGGTATGTGCTGTTTAGGAAAGACCGAGGCAAAGGTAAAGGTGGGGGAGTAGCATTGTATATCAATAATGAGGTGAAATGTAATGAAATAACTAGCAATGCAATGGATAATACGGAGTCTGTCTGGGCAATGGTCACATTGGGGAAGAAAACTACCAGAGCCTCACCCGGGATAGTGATTGGGGTGTGCTATAGACCGCCGGGATCTAGCTTGGAGACGGATAGAGAGCTCTTTAATGTTTTTAAGGAGGTAAATACTAATAGGAACTGCTTGATCATGGGGGACTTTAACTTCCCGGATATAGATTGGGAAACAAATGCTAGTAATAATAATAGGGCTCAGCTTTTCCTAGACATGATAGCTAATGAATTCCTTCATCAAGTGGTTGCTGAACCGACGAGGGGAGATGCCATTTTAGATTTGATTTTGGTGAACAACGAGGACCTTGTTGAGGAAATTGTTGTAGGGGACAACCTTGGCTCGAGTGATCATGAGCTAATTCGTTTCAAAATAAATGGGAGGATAATCAATACTGCATCTGAGACTAGGGTTTACGATTTCAAAAGGGCTAACTTTACTAAATTAAGGCGACTAGTTAGGGAAGTGGACTGGACTAACATATTTAGGGATCTAAAGGCAGATGACGCCTGGGGTTACTTCAGGTTGAAGTTGCAGGAGTTGTCAGAGGCATGTATCCCGAGAAGGGGAAAACGGCTCGTAGGTAGCAGTTTTAGACCGAGCTGGATGAGCAAGCGTCTTAGAGGGGTCATTAAGAAAAAACAGAAAGCATACCAGGAGTGGAAAATGGGAGGGATCAGCAAAGAAACCTACCTTATTGAGGTCAGAGGGTGTAGGGAAGCAATGAGAAAGGCAAAGCGACGGGTGGAGATGGACCTAGCGAAGGGGATTAAAACCAATAGCAAACGGTTTTTTAGCCATATAAATAGGAAGAAAACCAAAAAGGAAGAAGTGGGACCGCTTAAAACTTTAAACGGAGTGGAGATTAGGGATAATCTTGGAATGGCACAATATCTGAATGAATATTTTGCCTCGGTCTTTAATGAGGCTAATGAAGGGCTAGGGAATAGTGATAGAGGGACCGATGGGAATGAAGATATGGGGGTAGACATTATGGTATCTGAGGTAGAAGCCAAACTTGAACAGCTTAACGGAAGTAAATCGGGGGGCCCGGATAATCTTCATCCTAGAATATTAAGGGAATTGGCGAGTGATATTGCTAGCCCGTTAGCGATAATTTTTAATAAATCTCTAAATTCGGGGATTGTACCGTTTGACTGGAGATTAGCTAATGTAGTTCCTATATTCAAGAAGGGGAAAAAAAGTGACCCAGGTAACTACAGGCCTGTTAGTTTAACATCTGTAGTATGCAAAGTCATGGAAAAAATCTTAAAAGAGAGAGTGGTTACGGACCTTGAGGCCGATGGCAACTTGGATAAATTACAGCATGGATTTACGAAAGGTAGATCGTGCCAAACCAACCTGATCTCCTTCTTTGAGAAAGTAACAGATTTTTTAGACAAGGGAAATGCGGTGGATCTAATATATCTGGATTTCAGTAAGGCGTTTGATACGGTACCGCATGAAGAATTACTGGTTAAATTGGAAAAGATGGGGATCGAAATGAAAATCCAGAGGTGGATAAGGAGCTGGTTAAAGGGAGACTGCAGAGGGTCGTATTGAAGGGGAACTGTCAGGTTGGAGGGGGGTTACCAGTGGAGTTCCTCAAGGTTCGGTTTTGGGTCCGATTTTATTCAATCTATTTATTGCTGACCTGGGAACCAAGAGTAGGAGTGGGCTGATAAAGTTTGCAGATGACACCAAGTTGGGAGGTATTGCCAATTCGGAAAAGGATCGGGATATCCTCCAGGGAGATTTGGATGACCTTGTAAACTGGAGTATTAGTAACAGGATGAAATTCAATAGTGAGAAGTGTAAGGTAATGCATTTAGGGATGACTAACAAGAATTTTAGTTATAAGCTAGGGACGCACCAGTTGGAAGTAACAGAGGAGGAGAAGGACCTAGGAGTCCTGATTGATCGTAGGATGACTATGAGTAGGCAATGTGATGTGGCCGTTAAAAAAGCTAATGCGGTCTTGGGATGCATTAGGTGAGGTATTTCTAGTAGGGACAAGGAGGTGCTAGTCCCGTTATATAAGGCGTTGGTGAGACCTCATTTGGAGTATTGTGTGCAGTTTTGGTCTCCCATGTTTAAGAAGGATGAATTCAAACTGGAATGGGTACAAAGAAGGGCCACTAGAATGATCCGAGGAATGGAAGGTCTGTCGTATGAAAGGAGACTTGAGGAGCTCGGTTTGTTTTCCTTAACCAAAAGAAGGATAAGAGGAGATATGATTGCACTCTTTAAATATATCAGAGGGATAAATACCAGGGAAGGAGAGGAATTATTTCAGCTCAGTGCTAATGTGGACACGAGGACAAATAGATATAAGTTGTCAGTCAGGAAATTCAGGCTTGAAATTAGACGAAGGTTTCTAACCATCAGGTGAGTGCAATACTGGAACAGCCTACCGAGGGAAACAGTGGGGGCGAAGGACCTCCATGACTTTAAGATTAAGCTAGATACGTTTATGGAGGAGATGGTATGATAGGATAACGGGCTTAGTCAATAGGTCAATTAAGTGACACACTGGTAAATTGTACAATGGGTCAGTGATATGATATAACCTTTTTCCAGAGGGTATGGCTGGAGAGTCTTGCCCGCATGCTCGGGGTTCAGCTGACCGCCATATTTGGGGTCGGGAAGGAATTTTCCTCCAGGGAAGATTGGCAGTGGCCCTGGAGGTTTTTTGCCTTCCTCCGAAGCATGGGGCAGGGGTCGCTAGATAAAGGAGTAGGTGGATCGGCTTATGTGGCCTGCATCTTGCAGGAGGTCAGACTAGATGATCATAATGGTCCCTTCTGATCTTGAATTCTATGATTCTATGATTCTATGATAATGGCCAATGGCCCTGCAATCACATTTGCCAACTCCTTTAGCACCCTCAGATATAGTGCATCCGTCTCCGTGAACTTGTGCTCATCCAGCTTTTCTAAATAGTCCTGAACCACTTCTTTCTCCACAGAGGGTTGGTCACCTCCTCCCCATGCTGTTCTGCCCAGTGCAGCAGTCTGGGAGCTGACCTTGTTCGTGAAGACAGAGGCAAAAAAAACATTGAGTACATCAGCTTTTTCCACATCCTCTGTCATGAGGTTGCCTCTCTCATTCAGTAAGGGACCCACACTTTCCTTGACTTTATTCTTGTTGCTAACATACCTCAAGAAACCCTTCTTGTTACTCTTAACATCTCTTGTTGGCTGCAACTCCACGTGTGATTTGGCCTTCCTGATTTCACTCTTGCATGCCTGCGCAATATTTTTATACTCCTCCCTGGTCATTTGTCCAATCTTCCACTTCTTGTAAGCTTCTTTTTTGTATTTAAGATCAGCAAGGATTTCACTGTTAAGCCAAGCTGGTCTCCTGCCATATTTCTATTCTTTCTACACATTGGGATGGTTTGTTCCTGCAACCTCAATAAGGATTCTTTAAAATACAGGCAGCTCTCCTGGACTCCTTTCCCCCTCATGTTATTTTCTCATGGGATCCTGCCCATCAGTTCCTTGAGGGAGTCAAAGTCTGTTTTTCTGAAGTCCAGGGTCTGTATTCTGCTGCTCTCCTTTCTTCTTTGTGTCAGGATCCTGAACGCGACCATCTCATGGTCACTGCCTCCCAGGTTCACATCCACTTTTGCTTCCCCCACTAATTCTTCCCTGTTTGTGAGCAGCAGGTCAAGAATAGCTCCGCTCCTAGTTGGTTCCTCCAGCACTTGCACCAGGAAATTGTCCTCTACACTTTCCAAAAACTTCCTGGATTGTCTGTGCACCGCTGTATTGCTCTCTCAGCAGTGTGGACTTCAGAGTGGATTTCAGGTTACCCAAGGCCAAACTTATGATCCAGAAAGAAGGGGATTGAATCACATAAGTGATCACAATCTGCTTCATACTGACTAAGGCACAGGGAAGGTGCACAGTCTACATGGTCCATTAGGCTGCTGTGGTCTGCTTGCTCCGTTATGCCTTGCCTGCTCTTTGGGTCAGTGTAGATGAGGTGGGACAATGGCTTTGCCGTCTCCTCATCTCTTGCCACTCTCTTTGCTCAGTGTGTGCCACTAGGGTCACAAAGAGAAAGTCGTGCCTGTACGATTCTGCAATTGTCGCTGCATGTAAGCAGGGGAATGAGTTGTCTCCTTGTATATTTCTTCCCCAGGAACCCATGCAAGGGCCAGTTACAATTTGATGCTGAGTAATGCTAGGGCAGAATGCAGCAGGGCAATTGTATTGAACTCCAGGGAGGAAAACTCTGGGAAATTAAGAGATATGAATTTAAGTATTAAGAAACTGAATAAACGGGAGTGGAAGATGCTCAGGATTTTGCAGGGGTGGAACCTTAATGAGCATGTTATGGTGGGTATTCAAATCAAGGGGCTTAGTCCTGAGCCACGATGACTCCTACTAGTGCTGTAACAGGGGCATATACTAGTAATTGTCTTCAACAGCCAGCTGAGACCTCTCTGACATAAGGGTAATGCTCGTGTCGCATAAAGCTGGTGTAGCCAGCCCTGTACCACTCCCTGGGGGCAGGTGGAGGTGCGGTAAGCATTCTGGCAATCCCCAGTTGATAGATGGCAACTTGGAGGCTATTGCAATGGGGACATAGTTTAGAGCAGCCCAGAGGGTGGTTTAAATTAGGCCGGGGCCAAACCAAACTCTGGGTGTTTCCAAGATCGGGGAGCTGCAGCCAGTTCTTCTGTGACTCTTCCACCTTTACTGAATTCAGCAGAGACTGACACAGTAGAGGACTGAGCCCATAACTTTGGCACAATATGTTATAACTCCTCTGAAAAACAAGAAGTCAAGGAAGGAGAAATACTCAGCACACAACTGCTTTCACAAAGACTGCTCGGACATGGGGATTAAAGCAAAACCCCATAAAATTAGAGATGGATGAAGACTGGGAACTTAAGTCTCGGCCCATCTCTAATAAAAACTAACACTGGAACTTGAGGAGCATCAGTAGTAGAGAACCAAATTAAAACATACAGAATCAGATTAGACTGGCAGGGCCACAAATAGGGCTTTTATTTTAGGGTTTTATGCTGCCATCTTGCGCCGCTGTATCAGAGCACAGAATGGAGAATGTCTAGAATGAGTGAATTTCTAAAAAAGCAGAATGAGTGCTGGTCTAGCCAAAGGGGTAAGAGAAATGGGAAAGTTGTTTTCAAATATATCAGGAAAAAAATAAGTACTAGAAGAAAAAATATGCCATGACCATATTTAAATGGAAAGGAGTCTGAGATCTCTCTAAATGGCTGAGAGATACTGAATAATTAAAAATCTGTCGTAGTCAAGAAAAATAAAGAAAAGCAGTGTGGACAGCTAAGAATGGGCCTGAATGACATATTGAGTGAATTAACTTAATATTATTGAAAAACGGACTTGGAAATGTCACAGAAAACTAGAAAGTTCTCAGAATACTGGGGAAAAAGCAAATGGGGGTAATGATCTTCAATTCAGAAAACGAGTTTGATACTGACAATGATGGACCAGTAAACCAGACTTAATCCCAAATAAATAATGAACAAATTGAGAAAACGGAAGGCTGAATTGTCATTCAAACATGATTGTGTTTTTAAAAAATATGATTCCAAAGAGTTAAATTGTCTCCTGTACTGGAGTGTGATGCACTGTGTGTCCTGAGAGATCTTTTCCATCTCTAATTCTATAGCTCAGATTTATTCTGCTATTCCTAATAACACTTCTGAATCAGGCCAGTTTTCCTTTGGAAGTCATGCTCTCCAGATCGCCACATTCCCATTGGAAATACAATCATATTTTTCTGCTGGAATCTGTGTTCCAGTCAATGAGAGCAGCAGCAGGGAACACCTGTCCCTAGTGCACTGTTACATTGCTGCTACAGATGCATAATTTACTATATGCAGAGATCATAAACATACCCAGTATCCATCATTTTCAAAAGAATAATCTAAAGGACATTTTTACAGCCAATCTGAATTATAAAGCTTTTACATACTTTTTTCTGAGATGTATGCCAAGTTATTGCGCCCATCAATCAAACTAGATATATAATACAGATTTTTTTTTAAAAAAGGATAACAATAAAATCCTATGCTTAGCATACTAGATCACATTTTTGATATATGAAGTTTCATGCTTTTTATATAATCCAGGAATGGCTGTTAAATGTCCTAAAATATGTGAGACTCTATTGCAGTCTCAAATAACAGCTTCTTTGGTGGGATACATTCCACCAATTTTCTTCCTTCCAAAGAATAGCAGTCATCCTCTGTGTTGTCCCTTAAGCAGTATCCAAAGATCAAAACACTTCATTTGGGAATTGAGAACAACAATAAATACTGACTGGTGGACAGGTACATATTAACCTATGCAATCTTCACATTACAAACCTTGTGACAATAATTTTGCAGTTTATCACAACTCCACATCTCATGTAAGGTGAGACCATCCTGAAATATAAGTTGATTACCATACTTAGAGATATACGTGTCTTTTAAATATAATTTAGTTTGTCCCATTAGGGTTGGTAAGCAGAGTACAGTGACTTAATTGTTCATGAAACCTTAAGATTGAGAAATCAAAAACTCCAAGATCAAGAAAGTCAGAGGTGAAGGTGTAAATTCAACCATAGCTCTATCCCCTTGTATTTATGCTTTAAAATATGATCTTTCTTGGTATTATTGTAAATTGTATGTCTTTTAGCACCAATCATTATTATATGAAGGCCGGGTTGGTAGCGCTGCCCATTATTAACATTGCACACCCTTTCCCACATAAAAGCCTGTTTTCAGTTGCTTATAGCTTGCCAAATGTTAACTATTTGGGCTGAAATTTTCCATGCCAGATCCCATGCCACAAAATGAATTCTTTTGGAATTATTCAGACAAAATGGTTCAGCTATTGCCAAGAAAATAGCTAGGGAAAAATGTTGTTTTGCCATTTAAAAAAATTCTGGTGACCATCTGTAGCACCACCATGCTTTGGGAAGGGGACTAGAAAATTGTTAGGAGAGTCACCTTTGTGTCAGGGATGTTCTTGTTGTTATTCCTGTGAAAAGCTGCTCTAATATGGCCAAGTTATAAACCTTTGAAAAATTGAAGTTGGCACATGCTCAGTAGAGACTTTTTAGAGTTTAGCAGCTAAAATCTCTGAAGATTCCTTCATTACTGAGGACGCTCCATCCCCTCACAGCACCTAGTGTTGACCAAACTGTGCATGTGCCCTACTCACAGAGCCCAGGGCTATAGGGGAGAAGCTGAACTTTCCTTGAAATTGCAGCTCCTGGGTGCTCTGGGCAGAGGTTGGGCTGGGCACCAGAACTGAGAGAACAGGGAGCTTGACTGTCTTGTGCTCTTGGTGAACTCCCTACTAATACCCAGACAGCGTGGAGGAGGAAGCCTCCTGACCTGAATGCTGTCAGGGCTGATTCCCCACTCTGGCACTTTGAGTGCAGAAGGTGAGGGCCCATAAGGATTCTAAAAATTAATACTGGCCACTCCAGGCTGGTATTAAACTCCCAAGGTTACAGCTTTTCTCTGTCTTTGGATTGGTAGATGCTGCCACCACCAAGTGCAGAACCCCTTTGAGAGCCCAGGAAGGTGCACTTGGGAATTACTTCCTGTGGGGTACCCTCAAGCCCTTTCACACCCGCTTCAGGGGAAGAGCCGAGAAAGAAAAACAAAAGAAATCTTCTGTTGCCACCAGCTATTTAAACAACATGTGCACAAACCTCTTTGACACAAAAAATCCAATTCTGTTCTTAAAAAAGGTAAATGTTATTGATTAAAAAAAGAAAGAAAAATACATCTGGGAACTCAGGCTATTGCTAGATTTAAAAAAACCAACTACAAGGATTAAGCATCAAGAATAGCTTTCTTGAGGTCCAACTTAAAGGTTAAAAGCAAAACAAAAGCACCTGGGGTTAGCACAGATGAATTCACAAGCCATAAAGAAATAAAAGGAATAAACCTAATCACGTCTTCCTAGACATTTCCGGATCTACTTACATATCTGGGGTTTTAAATGAGTAATTTCTAGGTATGATACTGATGATTTTTCCTACCTGGCCCAAGCTTCTTACAGCATAGCTCTTCCCTGTCCTTTCTCCCCGGGAGAACAACAACAGACAGACAAAAGGGGAGTCATTTTCCAATTTAAAAAAGTTCTAGCCTTCCCAATGGCTCTTTTGGCCAGGTGTCCACTCACTTCCTTTTACCTATGCATAGCAGTAAGACTTTTTAACCCTTTACAGGTAGAGCAATTAGCGAACAGCTTCTAAGAGGGATTTTATAGCTACTGGCTGGTTGGGTGTTCATAAAAGGGAGCTCCCTCCCGCCCCTTCATTTATCACAAATGCAGAGGGGACAAGAGCTGGACCATGGGGGGCAGAGAATAAGGAGTAAATTGGGTCAATGAGCCTGGTAAGATTGAATTGGGGTGGAGGGAGGAGGAAGAGAAATTGATTGTTGGTGGAAGGAGACTTGAACTGGTTGGGTAAGGCGCCTGGGACTGGGTGCATTGAGTAGAGATTTGGACTGGGAACCAGTGGAGAGGAATGGTGGTGGTGGGAAAAGAGGTTCTGGGGGAGAGGTGGGACTAGCTGGACAAACAGACTGGGGGAGGAGGTGGTGAAGGGAGACTGAGACTAGACAAAAAGACATTGTGGGAGGAAATGGGTGGGGAGGAGGCTGACTGGAAGCTGGGCAGGAGAGGAGAGAGAAATTGGATGAGGAGCTGGGAGGGGGAACTTGCTGGCCAAGGGACTTGGGTGGGAAGCCTGAGGAGTGAAGACTTGGACTGGGTAGGCAAGGAGAATGGGACTTGGGGAGGTTGGAGGGAATGGGCAGAAGGAGTCAAGCTTGGGGAAACAAGAAGGGTCTGTAACTACTAGAGTACACTCCCCTCCAGAGCCTGGAATGGAACCCAAATTTCCTGAGTCTGACCATTCCTCTGCTATCACCAAATATCTGTGAAACCCACTGGCTGTGTGTGTCTCTCATCCCACTCTAGTGCTGCTCCACACAGAGGATGACAATCTACTATTGTTATCAGTTATTCCATTAACTCAAGTGGAAGAGGTCTGTGTTGTGGATCTAAAGGTTCCATCACTGCTGCTGACCCATGTGGGTGTCAGTATGATGCCAAATAATGGAATTTCTGTTATTTTTTTTAAGTTTTCTTTTTTTAAAACAAGAAATTACACACAAAAACTATGCTGAAAGAACGTTAAGGTGTTAGAATCAAGCACTCAAAAATTAGGAATGCCAGGATTAAGGCTACCTGTGCAATTTTAATTTAGCCCCCTTGTGCGTATGTATTATGACGCAGTCTTTAATTACATGGTCACATGCTTTTTCACTCGCAGAACCCATGCCTCATTCAATGCATAGGAGGATGATGTTCTGGGGATAAGTGTGTGTAGTGAAGAAGGATGTTTTCTGTCTGTCTCCCACCTTCTTTGTTGCAGAAATTGGAAGGTGTGAACCTATTGTGGTTGTTGGGAGCTGGCAGAGCTAAGCCAGACCAAAGCTAAAGGCCCTTGCCCTCAACTGATGGGGAGAGGCCATTGAACCTGCAAGAAAATACTGGGGACAACAAATGAAAAAACAGGGACAGGAATTAAGGTTCAAGGGTAAAGCTCAGAGAACCAAAGGGACACTGAGCAGAGAACCCCCGACAGTGCCCACTGCTCCTCAAAGGCATCTAAGGAGTCAGTGGACACTACCCAGAGGAACTCTGCTCAGCCAGGTCATCAAACAAGGGAAAGAAAATAGGCTCCCACACTTGCAGAATACCCCCATCCATCCAGCTTCCTTCATCTGAAATGATGGATGGCCATCTTGGCCGGTGCCAGGAGGAGGCTGATGAGGAGGTCCTGTGACTTTGTGGGGCCTCAGATGAGGTATGAGTGGATTGGGAGGTGTTGGGAGAAGTGAAGTCTGAACCTCAGCAAGAGGTTCTGGAGGAGCTGGAAGAGGGGCTGGAACCTGAGGCACCTTCAATAGATGTGTGCCAGGGTCTCACTCTCATCACAAAAAGAGTTAGGTGTTAGAGGAGTTCGTGAACCATGCCAGGCACATGTCTGTGCTCACAACTCTGTGGAGGAGTAGCCAACTGATATTCCTGGTGGGCTGTCAAACCAGAGTGGAGTACAGGCTGGCCCACCGGGGTTCCTTATCCTCCTCAGGTGGCAGCAGGTCCCCCTACATGATGTTGGAGTGGGACAGGAGGGCGAGGAAGTGGATGTTATGAAGTAAAAACACATACAGATGTTTTCTGGGCACAGCTGGGAGACAGAACAGCTCGATGTTGTTCAGCTGATGCAGGTGGTGTGTTGGGAGCATCTGGGGAGGCTCATGGGGAAGGGGGCCTGATGAAAAGCTGCAGAGGGCTAGGGTGACTTCCAGCTCAGAGAGAGAGCTCAGGTGGAGATAAAAGAGCTGCTGCTCATATTGGAGTCCTCAGAGGCCATGGAGAAAGGCATGCACCAGAATGCTTTATGCTGGAGTACATGTTCTGCAACAGAGTCTCTGCAGACCCTGAAATCAGAAGGCATGGACCTGGCTGTGGATGCAGACAAGGCCCTATCTGTCCTCCCCCAAGAGGGGACTCAGGACACCTGCAGAGAGACACTGTAGCCCCAGCCAGAAAAACTCCAGGATATTCTTCTGGAGGTAGGCTAGGATCCCTGGGGTGGGCTCTGTATGTTGAACCAGTGCCAGAGCATGGACAGGACTATCTCGTTCATCATCAGCATCCTCACTCAAAGAGAGAGGCTCTGGACCAGTCCCATTCACCTCTGCAACCAGTCAGACATCCTGGCCTTTAGATAGATTCAATGCTCCTGTGGGGAGGGATTAGTGGCAGAAAGATAAACACTTAGAGCAGTGAACTTGCACCCCACCAGATGTCCTAAAGCATGGGTGGGAGGGACCTTGCCTGCTACTCATCCCTGACCATCACTGCAATGGACTCAGTGCTCGCTGGCAATGGGTCCTCTTCCTCCTGGACTACAGGGGTCATGCCCAGGCCTTGTTCTCCTCAGAGATGGCTTGGAGGCCCCCACCTGCCATAAGGAATGCTCCCCACCAGTGACTGAGGCGGGTTCCATCTCAGCACCAATTGGGATGGGGGGATTATAGACAGCAGCATGGAAGCTCACTCTGAGACCTTCTCCATAAGGGACTCCAGAAGGGGGGCAGCATCATCTCCCTCTGCTGCCAAAGCCTCCTCAGCCAGCTCCATCAGAGGAAATTTGGGGGGGGCATGGAAGCAGGCCCAGTGGCAGCCCCCCAGATGCCTTATGGGAGGCCTCCTCCCCCTCTTTGAGAGGGAGGTGCTGGGCCCTGCAGCTGTTGCTTGCCATGCTTATCCCCTTACTAGTACCCAAACCTCTATGGTGGTGTTGTTGGAGGGCTGGCATGCAAGGCATGGTTGGTGGGATTGGGGGTGGGGCAGGTATGGGGCAAGAGATTGAGGGGTGGTGTCCCCTTGAGATTGGCCCTCTCCTAGGCTTTTGGATGTCACAGCAACTCTGTCCTCTGCAGACCTCATCCAATGGACTTTTATCAGCAGTGGGGCCCATCCACTGAGCTGGACATGAGGTAGGGCAAAAATGAGGGCCTCCTGGATGAAGCCACCAGAGTGGAAGCTTCACAGGTTGTCAAGACAGGGTCCACCATTGAGGGCAGTTGACAGGAACAGTAACGTGTCGGGGAGATAGAAATGATAAAGGGAATGGTTGGTGTAGGGAAGGGGTGGGCAAACTATGGCCCACAGGCTGGATCTGGACCCTCAGGGCTTTGGATCCGGCTTGTGGGATTGCCCCCCGTGGCGCCGTAAGCCCTGCGCCACTCTCAGAAGCAGCCAGCACCATGTCCCTGCGGCCCCCGGGCGTGAGGGCAAAGGGCTCTATGCGTTGCCCTTGCCTCCAGGCACCACCACCTGCAGCTCTCATTGGCTGGGAACAGGGAACCGTGGCCAATGGGAGCTTCGGGGGCGGTACCTGGAGGCGCGGCAAGGGCAGCGCATATGGAGCCCTCTGCCCCCAGGGGCCGCAGCACTTCCTGGAGTGGCGCCGGGAGGGGGACAGGGCAGGCATGCAGGGAGCCTGCCCTGGCCCCAGTGCGTGCTGCTGCCACCCCGGAGCCGCTTTAGTTAAGCGGTGCTGGGCCAGAGCCCAAACCCCTCCTGCACCCCACCCCCCAACTCCCTGCCTGCACCTCGCACCCCTCCTGCACCCCAATCCCCTGCCCTGAGCCCCCTTGTACATCCTGCACCCCTCCTGTACCCCAACCTCCTGCCCTGAGCTCCCTGCTGAATCCCTGTGCGCCCCAACCCCCTGCCCTGAGCCCCCTCCTGCACCCCAACCCCCTTCCCTGATCACCCTCATACACCCCACACCCCTCCTCTGCCCCAATCCCTTGCTCTGAGCCACTTCCTGCACACCGCACCCCCTCCTGCACCCCAACCCCCTGCCCCAGCCCTGCATACAATTTCCTGACCCAGATGTGGCCCTCGTCCCAAAAAATTTGCCCGACCCTGGTGTAGAGAAAACAGAGGCTAACTGCTCCTCCCCCCCTAGGCTGTATGCAGGGGAGGAGGGTGAAGACAAAAACCAGAGGTGATTCATGGAATAAAGAAAGGAGTGTGGGGGCCCAGTAGCAGTGTTGGAAGAGGGAACTGGCTCCTCTGGCTGCACTCTGAGTGAGAGGCAGTAATACGTGTGAGATGGGGGAATTCAAACAAATTTTGGGGTGGGGAGTGCAGGGAGTACGCAGGTGCAGGGGACAAGTGGGCCTGGGAGGGGCAGGGGACAAAGAGTAAATGGCTGGGTAGGGGACAAAGCAAAGGGTCTGGATTGGGAATGCTAAGGAAACAACAAGGTGGGGTCTGGTAGGGCAGGGGAGGTAGGCAGACAAACAGCAAAGGGGAAGGGAGGGAGGTAACAACTCCCCACATGAAGGAGGGGGACCATGCCAGATTGGAAGGGTGTTGCAAAGTGTGAGATGGAGGGGCTGGTGGGCAGGCAGGGGGAGAAGGAGGATGCCCTCTAGCCCATGCAAACAGGGTTGCACCCGCTTGCAACAAAAGTTTGCTGCAACAGTCCCAGGGTGGGTGGATGGAGGCAGGCCAGCAGATCGTCTTCAGCCAGAGCAACTTCAGGAAGGAAAATAGAGGGTCTTGTGGCTAAGATTATTGAATGCTGACCTGGAAAACTGGATTCTAGCTCTGCCACTGCCATAGAGTTCCTATATGATGCTGGGTAATCAGTGAAACCAAACTTTTAACTGGAGGTCACTTATCGTGTGTTCCTCATTTTCTGGGTGCCTGACTTGACACTGATGTCTGATTTGGGAAAGTGCTGAGCTGTGGCTGAAGTCAGTGGGAGCTGTGCTTTGAACAATGTGTGTGTGTCACAGGGTTTGCTACTCACCACTGGGGTACCTCCTTGTGACTCATCTGGGGATTAGATCTTGACCAGTCTGACTCTTTTGGTTGATTGCTCCATGCTCTCTCTCTCTCTCTCTCTCTCTCTCTGAACTCAGGTTATTCCCTCTTTGTGACTCGGCCCCCTGACCAGATTGCTATAGTCCTCCCCTTTTGGGGTAGCAAAGGCCCACCAGCCAAATAGTCTATCTCCAGTCTCAGGCAGTCTTCCTATCCACTTCCCAGTCCATGTCTCTTTTCCAGTGACCAGCAGGGGAACCCAGGCCTCCCTAGTCCAGGTTCCAGCCCAGAGACCCTATGCCCAGCAATCATGGTCTGCTCAAGCTCTGACTCAGCTGCTGTTTACCTGGGCTCTTGCCTACCTAGCCTTATTCAGTCCTTTCTCACCCAAACCTTCTGGGTTGACCTTCCTTTCAGGGCTTGGATCTCTACGCTTATGCTACTTCTTGGGTTTGCTCCTTCCAGCTCCCCTCCTCCCTAAGGAGTGACTGCAGAGCTCCTCCCTAGAGCCCTCTCTTACTACCATTTTGCTCACTTAAAAGCCTATTCCGACTCCTCCCCTTGCTGGGCTTCACCAGCCATTGGCATTATCAACCCTTGCCTTTCCTCCAGGTGCATCCTATGAGGTTAATTGACCTATTTTACCTGTTCAGGCCTCGTGTGAGGTGGACACCCCATCACACAGTGCAGTGTGATGCTATGTACTCTGAGACATCCAATACTAGATGTCTCAAATTGGGCATCCAAAAGTAGTGGACACTTTTGACCTTAATCTCTCTGTACCTTGGCTCCCCAGCTGTAACATGGGGATAATGCCACCTCCTCACCTCAGAGAATGTTGTGAAAATAAATTGTTTTTGAAGCACTCAGATAGTACATTGATAGGCACCATAAAAAAGCCCAGGAGGAAATAAATTAATAATTCCATCTTCACAGCAGGGTTTGAATAGTGTGCAGTAAATAAGGCCTGTGGCGACACACTGAACAATGAGGATAAAACAAAATGTTGTATAGCTGCTCATCAATTGAGCACCACATCCATCCTGTGTACTGAATGGGGAATGGGTTTTGTGGAAAAAATAGGATGTGATGATGTAACTAAAGACCAGCATAACGCATATGCACAAGGGTAGAGGATTAAGGTTGCACATGCAGCCTTAATTTGGCATTTCCTACCTTCTGAGTCCTTGATTTTGCAACTGGAATGTCCTATTAATGTAGTGTTTTTGTGTGTATTATAATGTATTACAAAATGGAAATTCTCATACAGCGTCACGTGCAGGAAATTACAGAACAGTAGATATAGTGCCCAGTTCTCCAGAGCAACCAATTCAGCTGCTATTGACAAGCTCTCCAGAGTGGAGGCACATAGGTAAGATGACATACGGGTATGCTGTATGAGCCTCTCTCTCTAGGTTCTTAAACCAAGCATATCACAGTGGTGCTCTGTAATGCACATTTTCAACCATGTATAAACTTGCTAGTTACGAGGACTTTGTTAAGCTGATAAAATGTTTTACTGCCTACTCTATTAGCAGCTGCTTCAGCTTCTTTGGCAATGTTAGGTATGTACTTCCTCTTGTCACTTCTCATGCTTCTTTTTAATGCTCTGTCATTTGTTTTAGACAGAATTTTTGCTACTGTTTTTTCTTGCAGTGTTTTCTGAGGAGTTAACATTTGCTTTGGCTTGTTTCCTGTCTTTCATGCAGTTCCATGTACATACTCACTTTTCCAGACTTCAGGTTTCTTTGTCTGGAAACCAGCTTCAGTTGTAGCAGTGGCAGTCATATTGTCAGGCAGAAAAGACCGTCAAATGTCAATGCTGACTTTTTGTAGTCAATCTAAGTAGCACCTGAAACCTGTTCTTAAATTCAATTTGAAATTGCTGCTATAATGTCTTTTTCTATCAGCTTTTTACTGTTAATTTTCTTAATGCGTTTGGGGGTTTCGTTTTTCTTGAATTTTATCCTCAGTCTTGCTGTTGTGCATAGGTTTCATGTGCACACTAGGCATGAGTGCAAGCAGACAGGTAACTGTGCATGCAGAATATGCAGCAGCATGTGCAAAATGGGCACCTGCGCACTCAAATGGGGGTTTCTTCAGTCAGTTACAAAATTTGTGCATGTAATTGCATATGTGGTGCATGTAATTACCTACATGAATCCATGAAACATTTACTGATGTTTGTGTTTTCCAAAGACATACAGGATAAAGTATTTGTCAGCATCTTTATGTAATATTTCTACCGTCTCTCTCCTCTCCCTTTACTTCCTGAGGTACACCCCTTTCCTTCCCCTTCCCCCCACAATCCCTTCTTTTCCTTTCTTTTTAGGACCCTTCCTCTCCTCCCTCAGCTTCCTGATACTCTTCTCCTGAGACGTCACCTTTCATCACAGCCCCTCTCTCTGCCCCACCACTTGTTGCTGCTGCAGCTATTGAGAGAGCAGGTGAGTAGGTGGATGAGGTAGCAGGGTGTATCAGTGACCTCATCTCCTTCTGTCCCCACCCTTCTGCCTTCTATCTGTGCTGCCAGCCTGCCCTACTCTGCTGCATAGAGTGGGAACCTAAAGGTCTAACAGGGAGGCAGGGAGAATGAAGAAGAGGAGGACAGGGTAGGTAACTTCTGCCAACAGAGAAGCCAGAGCAGCTCCCAGCAGCCCAGGACCATTCCATTGTCACAGAAGAAACAAGAATTCACAGCTATTCTTCCAGAATTGTGATTGGTGTCAGGTATGTAGCACTGATCCCTCAGGAACCTCTCGATTAATCCTTTTCCACGCTTACTCCTACAGTATTCTGATTTTTATTTCTTATCCTGATGTTATGACCCTGTGAGTAAATTTATTGAGAACCTAATCAAAGTGTAAATAAATTGTACCAACATAGTCCCCATTAGCCAATATTTTCCTTAAGTTACAGGGGGAATCAGTGTTGCAAAGAATCCGCACCAAATATCACCACCTAACATTGCTATTACTTTGAGTGCATTTGTATATAAAAATAATTTTCTTTCAAAAAAATCTAAGAATGTAGGAAGGCAGAATTTATCTTAATAAATGCCACGCTGATATGTCCTTGTATTCATTTAAGGGCTTCAGCATTAATAATATTCTCTACTCTTTCTCAGACTTGGCACATCTCAGTATATAATTCACAGACTCCTGGCTAGTATATTTTTCACAAGCTAAAGATGTGTATGCTATTGACTACCCTCCTGTATTCCAGTATAGTAGCTGTTTTTAAGGATAACATAGCTATTGCTACTTTATTAATTAATGCCTTCTGAATTTTGATATCAAATTGCTACCTATCAGTCACATACTTTATTAATAAAAGACACAGATATCAGAAACAGCTGTAGAAGAACTCAAGAATTAAATTGTAATATTGTTGTATGCAGTGCTGTTGTAGCTATGTTGGTCCTGGGATATTAGAGACAAGATGGGTGAGGTCATATCTTTTATTGGGCCAAATTCTGTTGGTGAAAGAGACAGGCTTTCAAGCTATGCAGAGCTCTTCTTCAGTTCTTCTTCACGTTAATAATGTTGTAATTAGAAGTGTATAGAAAATAAATGTAAAGGTCATCATGTAATTGGAGAAATGTTTTGGGCCAATTTTGCTCCCATTGAAGACCATTGAATTATTGCCATTAACTTCAATTCTTTTATAATCTGTTCTGTTTAGGATCTTATTCCACACCCATTATTGTGGCATACACGCACCTTCTAGACAAGAAGACTAACATCTATCAAGCAGGATTTTCTTCTTCATTCTTCTCCCCAAGGGAAGTGTTGTGTGTGTTTATTATTTTAAATGTAATATTATTAAACTAATATACTTTGTGTTGTTTTGTGGGAAAGCATCAGGTCTAAGAAATGTCCTTTGGACTTGAACTGGAAGTACTAAGATTTCTGTTTTTTCTTAGTTAGTGGTGAATTCCACAATCTTGGACCAACTCCTGCAAGAAATGGTTAGTTCCATTCCTCCAGGGCAATAGAGCAGTCAAAGTCATGGAGGGAAAGGCAGTATTTTAGGTATGCCAGAACATTTAGCACCTTGAAGATAAACACAGAGGCAACATTTTTCAAAAGTGACTAGTGACTTTGGGTGCCTCCATTTTTGGGTGTTCAACTTGAAACACCTTAAAGGGGTCTTATTTCCTGAAAGTGCCGAGCACCTAACCTTGAAAAATTGAGCCTTTTTAAGGTGTCTCAAGTCAGACACCCAAAAATGGAGGGATCCAGAATCACAAGTCTTTTTTGAAAATCTTGGCCAGAGACTTTAAAATTGCTATGATCTCCTGCAGTGAGCCAGGGTGAGCATGAGGGTAGTACAGGGGTGATGTTCTTCCACTGACTCATGTTGCTGAGGAGGAGTCCTGCAGAATTCTGCACCAACTGCAGTTTTTTCAGGGCTGCTCTTTCAAGCTCAAATAAATAGCATTGATTCAGTCCAAACAGGAAGTGACAAAGGAATGTATTATCAAAGCCAGGTCATCAAAAGCAAAGATGGGATGCAGTCTACTAGATAGTGGGAGGCAGATGTATGTGTTTCTCAAAAATACTGCTCTGTGAGAGCTCTGTGATATACTCACTGATGAATCTAAACTACAGAATGCTTCAAAGATTTGTGGACATGCATCCCCAACTGCTGAAGACATGAAGGTAGGTTTTCATCCATGTGCGGAGTGCAGCCAGATAATGTGATAACTGCTTTGGCAGTGGTATTATCAGTATGTTCTGAATGACATGCAGAATTATGTCTCATCTGCATATTGTTGATATATGAAATGATGAAGTCTCACAATTTCACCTGTTGGATGCATGCAGGTATTGAATAGGATCTGGGAGAGAACTCAGCCTTGTGGTACCCCACAGGTGAGGAGACTGATGGCAGATATTTAGTCTTCCACCAGTCTCTGGGTATAACCCTTCCTGCACCTCCCATTGGCCAGGAACAGTGAACCACAGCCACTGGGAGCTGTGGGGGGCTGCGCCACAAGGCTGAGTCCCACCACTGGCTTAGATGTTCCAAAATTCTATTGTTTCTGAAGACTTCCTGGGGGTGCAGGCTCCATCCCTCATTGTGGTTATTAAGCAGATCCCACCTGCTCATTAAGCTTCATGGCTTTATTTACCTTCTATGTAGATGTACTTTTCATTGTCCTCTGAGGCTCAATTTACATGGAAGACACCGGAAATCAGGTTGGGTTTATGCACTTCTCGCACAACACCATTTAATAACGTATTTCCATCACAGAGCTATAATTCCTTAAACACCACCTATATGCACACCACACAGTAATATTAATGGCCAGCATGTTACCAGTTTGCAGATGATATGACCCCTTCTAGATACATATTATGACAACAGTGTGTTGGGAAAATGAGTGTGTCAGGCTTGATGTGAGTTATGGTGTACCTTCTGCTGGCAGGCATTGAGGGAATCCCTGGGTCACACCTTCAGAAAGAGTTCAAATAATTTCAAAGTGTTTCCATGGACCCCTGCCATCTCTTCCAGATGGGACAGTAGTATCATGTGATTGACATTATACAATTCAGCAGGGAAGTTCAAAATCAAGAGGATGGAAGTTTGTCATTTATCCATGTACAGGAAGAGGTTGTCCATTGTCATCCCAATACTGGCTCCAGTAGAGAGCAATTTGGGCCAGATTATTACAGTTGCTCTGCACCCACAATTGGGGCCACATTTTCAAAAGTTATCAGGAGCCAGCAGCTCCTACTTTTCTCAGGTGCCTAAATAGAAGCTGAACTCTTTTGAAAATCTGGCCTTTTATGTCTGAGAGCAGAATAAAACTACTTAAATATGTACATTAATTAATTAATTTCTTTAGTTCTGTCACTGGTATATATTTTAATATTGATGGTCTTTATAAAAATGACTATTCAGACAGTATATTGGAACCTGACTTTCAGAGCTGTTGAGCTCCCCTGGCTCCCATTCAATAGGCGCTGTAGGTGCTCAGCACTTCTGAAAATCAAGCATTAACACTTTAATGATAAAACATAAAAAGTTATTAAAAGTCAGCCTGGAAAATACTGTATAACTCATTTGGTTTGCATAATACTTTGAATTTGGCAGCATGTGTATTGTAGTCGACAAAAAATATAAGGCCAGAGCCTCATATTAGATACACAGGCATAGCACTGTTGAAGTAAATAGAATTATGCCAACATACACCACTACCTCGATATAACGCCACCCGATATAACACAAATTTGGATATAACGCAGTAAAGCAGCGCTCCGTGGGGGCGAAGCTGTGCACTCCAATGGATCAAAACAAGTTCAATATAACACGGTTTCACCTATAACGCGGTAAGATTTTTTGGCTCCCAAGGACAGCGTTATATTGAGGTAGAGGTGTACATCATATAAGACTCTGGCCCAGAGTTTGTACTGTAAAACAAAATGTGAGAAATTATAATTGGTCTATCAAATGTTAATAGTCTGACTACAACAATGTCTAAAATTAGGGCTCTGATTATGGTTACACTACACTACCATTCCATTTACAACTCCATTATTGTAAGTTTAGAAGTCATTCAGTGTAGTTATTCTATAACCAATGCAGATGAAGTGGAACAGCACTCATCCATTATTTGTCATTCTTTACTGGCTGCTTAAAACTTTTAACCTGATTTCAGCCCATTAGTGTTTTTAGTCCCTCAGTGAGGCATCTGACAGGCCTCTGTGTTATTCTGAGTAATGCCCATGAACATCTGATTTTACATAAAACTTTTTTTGATCTGTTGGTTATAAAAAAAAGTTTTGTAACAGTCACCTCAGTATTACTCCTTGTTTTAAGACCAGTCAAATGACCATTATAAAGCACATCAGATCAGAATACAGTATTAAACTAATAAAATGCTGCTTTTTAAAACATGTAAAGTTCTATAAATGACCTGCTGAACATCTAAAATTTCAGGAAGTAATGCTTCATGGGTATCTAAATCAGTTTGAAGCACTTCCAAATATCTCAAAATAAAAAAGCTACAATAAGAAAAACATGACTTTATGTATACTGTGACTCAGCAGAAAAATCTATTTGGTAACACTTGTTTCTTTCATATTTTTTAGGAGGAGAGATCTTTTGCTGCATTCTCTTTTAGATAACCTAAATATTTCAGCTGTGACTTAATTTTTTTTAAAAAATAATGCTTTCTTTGTGGGCAGATGGCAGATTGCTATATGACATATTCTGTCATATATTCTGAAATGGTCAGCGCATATGCATCTAAAATTTTTCATAAACTTTGGCTTTTAAAGCTGAGTGAACAACTAATAGAGAATACTTTACTTGATAAATTTCAGAGTAGCAGCCTATGATGGTGTCACTTGAATGGAGCTCTGTCCACATATCCATTCAAGTGACACCATCATAGGACCTAATCACATCAGACACGCCATCAGGGGCTCGTACACCTGCACATCTACCAACGTGATATATGCCATCATGTGCCAGCAATGCCCCTCTGCCATGTACATTGGCCAAACCGGACAGTCTCTACGCAAAAGAATAAATGGACACAAATCTGACATCAGGAATCATAACATTCAAAAACCAGTGGGAGAACACTTCAACCTCTCTAACCACTCAGTGACAGACTTGAAGGTGGCAATTTTGCAACAAAAAAACTTCAAAAACAGACTCCAAAGAGAAACTGCTGAACTTGAATTAATATGCAAACTAGATACTATTAACTGTGGCCTAAACAAAGACTGGGAATGGTTGGGTCATTACACCAATTGAATCTATTTCCCTATGTTAAGTTCTCCTCACACCTTCTATGGGCCATCTTAATTACCACTTCAAAAAGTTTTTTTTCCTCCTTCTGACGATAGCTCATCTCAATTGATTAGACTCTGCCTGTTGGTATGCATACTTCCACCTTTTCATGTTCTCTGTATGTATAAATATCCCGTCTGTGTGTTCCATTCTATGCATCCGAAGAAGTGAGCTGCAGCTCACGAAAGCTCATGCTAAAATAAATTTGTTAGTCTTTAAGGTGCCACAAGTACTCCTGTTCTTTTCACTTGATAAATTTAACCTCACATCTGCCGGCAAGTGGTTAGCGATTTGCTTCCATTTTCTTCAATTAATTTTAATTGTAAACTATTCTCCAAATATTCCCTCAACTAATTCTTGGGCACTTGTTTCCAACCAATTAAATATGGTTATTTGATATCCAAAATTCAAGCTATGTTGGTTAGTTTGATTGGCCATACAGGTCACATGGTATTGCTTCTGTTCCCTGACTAGGGCGCTGATCATAAATCCATTGAAGCCAATGAGCTTTTAATAAGACCCTAGCTGAATGAAAAATCTTAAAATCAGGCTTCCAGTATGAACGTGTGTTTTTATGAACTCAAAATCTTCTGACTAAAATATTCTCTGGTTTTCACTTAAAATTTGCTATATCTGAGAGCTATTATGCCAGCAAATTCATTGGCTAAAGAAATGTGAAAGGCAGATCAGGAATGCAAAGTTTGACGTTACACCCCATATTCTTCATAGAAATATTGTTATGATGTGAATATGGTATAACTAAGATATGTTTTATGCAAGATGAGTCATGTGTGGGTCATTGAAAAGGTTATGATCTATTCAATGTGTTTATCCAATTTGTACGCATGTATCATTTCTGTATCTGAAGTTAGGAATATTGACTATGTAACAATTACAACTGTGTGTGTATTTGGGGGAACAGCCACGAGACAGGAGGCAATCAGCCTCAATGGGCCACTAAGAAGAACAATAAGACTTGGAAATACTAATCTCCTGCCTTCCTGAGAAGCTGCCGGTGTTGCTGCTTTGACAATATAGGGCCAGGTGATCATGTCACCTGGTACTAGACCCCCATCTAGGGTGACCAGACAGCAAGTTTGAAAAATCAGGATGGGGGTGGGGAGTAATAGGAGCCTATATAAGAAAAAGCCCCAAATATCGGGACTGTCCCTATAAAATCGGGACATCTGGTCACCCTACCCCCATCTTGGGCTTTCAGTGTTTTTCCATTAAGAGGGGGTGAGGGGTCAGACTGGGAAACAAAAGATTCCTGCCTTATGTAAATTCTATTTAAGGCTCGGGAGTAAGTCAATCAGGACTCTTCTCCATTGCCTCACTGTCCAAGAAGGAAGATTGCTAAAAACACCTGACGGAAAAGGAACTAAGCTGAAGGAAAGGCCAGGGCTGAGTCCAGGCTGAGACAGGGGTCTAGTCTGCAAAGAGAAATAACTAGAACTCTAAGCTACAGAAATTCTGCAACCGGCCACAAACAACATTTAGGGTGAGAAATTACATTTTGTAACCTGTTTCTTGAGTGTATTAAGCTTAGTTTGTGTGTTTTGTTTCATTTGCTCAGTAATCTGCTTTGCTATCCCTTATAATCACTTAAAATTTACCTTTTGTAGTTAATAAACTTATTTATTGTTGATCTTAAAACACAATTTGTGCAATTCATATCAGGAGGGGGGGCACAAAAAGCTCTGCATATCTCTCTCCACACTGAGGGAGAGGGCGAGTTTTTATGAGCTTGCACTGTGCAGATCTTTCTATACAGCGCAAGGTAATATTATTTTGGGTTTATACCCCAAAGGAGGTGTGCACATGAGTGTTGGTCATTCCCCTTTCTAAGTCCTCCCTCACAGAGCTGATTTCAGTCTATGTCTGCAGCTGAGTGTGGCCTTACCTGTGTGTGCAGGCTCAGTGGGACTGCAGCACAGCAGGTGGCACTCCCGGAGGGGTGTTCAACCTGTCACATAAAGTGAATTCATATTTTTAATTTTTTTCTGAAGATTTACAGTATTTTTGGCAGTATTTGCTGTGCATTAATTATATTGCTGTTCAATTTTATGTTACTTTCCCCTCCTCCATCTTTTTCAGCTTTACATTGTGACCTCTCCCATGCCCTCACATTAGTTTAGGCCTATGATACTCAACTTTGAGGTTAGAACCTCATGGTGAGTTACAAAATTATGTTCTGAGGGTGTGATATACAGAATCTTCTCTAAACCATTATTTAAAATAGTTTTGACTGTAAGTAGCTGTAGCTTATTGAATATATAGCAACAGCTAATGTTCACATCATGACATTTTCACTAAGAATAATTTATTTACACTTTTTTGATGTTTTCTAAAGATGTGAAATTATGCAATTTATTTGTACTGATTGCCAGTGCCTACATTGGCCATATGTGGTATGCTAAGTTTAAATAAACCCTCAAGTTACTATGTATTACAGAATTATGGATGGTTAGCTGAAGCAATGCAGAGTATTTTGTGATACGGGCACAGAGGATTCTGTGATATGGAGTTGAGAAAAAACAGGTGGTTTTGAAGTCGTATAATAGATGAAAAATAGTAAAGAACTCCTGGTATAGGCCATTCATCTAAGGAGAAGGCTGCAGTGGAAAGTTAGTGAATAAAATTCTGTCTTCAATGATACTAGGTGAAAGTAGCTGAAGTCACAGGACTTTACAGGGCTCAAATCAGGGCCAAATTCAGCCCATATAAAAGATTAGAGATTTTTACCCATTCCTGAATTGTGAGCAAAAAATGTCCCTGTTTTAATCCTCTCCCCTGCAGCAGCTGAGCACAAAACAATAATTAGCTATAAGGCTTATTTTCATGGCTTGATAAAAGCACAGATGATTTGTCACTTTTTTTTAAAAAAGGAAAGCTACTTTGAAAACAGTCTGAAGGTGCAAATACATAATTATTTCCTTGCTTAGATTTATTATCAGGGAATCACTGAACCAATATTCTTTTCCCCCACTTATTAGCATATAAATATATAGCGAGTTTTTAAAAAGCATATTTAAATGGTTATTTTTTATTTTATATTTTTCTCATGCATGTATTTTATATACATTTTATGATTACATTGGTGTGAGGAGTCTCTTAATCATACATTTAAAATAACTACTCCCTGTGATTAATCCCTCCTTGTGACCCAAATAAGCAATAAAACAGTTACCAGACATACTGAGTTAAATTCAACTAAATATGTGAACAGCGCTGGCTAGAGTTAGGTCAAGTGTGTCCTTAATGCTCAGCACAAAAACATGAGTCAAGAAATCCTCTCCTGTTCTGTCCCAGTTTTTATGGCCTGACCATCACCAGAGTATTTGATGCGCCTATAAAACTATTCATTACATACATGGGATGGGGGAGTGTACCTGGCCCAGAGATCCCCAGCTGGAGGCCTCAGGGTCCTACCACACCCCATCCCAGAAAGGTGCAGAGGAGTTGAATCCTCCAAAGGGCCTAGAGAGACTGTGCCGGAAACAGTCAATTTGAGGAGCAACCAATCAGGGGGCAGCAGGCTCATATAAAAGAAGCTGCAGAGCCTGTGGCAGTCAGTTCCTTGATGGAGCCAGAGGAGCATAGATAGTGCTTCTGGCTGGTACAAGGGAGCTGTAGTAACATGGACAGCTCAGTTGCTGCTGGGGACTGGGGGAGCAAGATTTAGGGCTCCTGGCTGGCTGCTGGGGCTTGGTTGCTGTATGCCCTGAGGTGAGGGTGGGTCATTGGTGAAGGTACTGAGGCTGTGGGGTAGTGGCTCAGGGAATTGTAGCAGTTTAGTGAAGAGCTAAAAGGAATGCAGTGTCATGTGGCTGCTATTCATAGGATCCTTGGGCTGGGGCCTAGAGTAGTGGGTAGGACTGTGCCTCTCCCACCTGCCACAGATGGAGTGGCCTTAATTCCAGAGTGAGGAGTTGAACTCCTCTCAGAGAAGAATTTGAAGACCCTGGAGAGGGTCAGGGATTGGACTGTATTGGACTTTTATAATCCCTGGAAGGGGAACTGAACTGCTGAGTGGTCGAGCTGGTGCCAGAAGGGCCCAGTGAGGGCGAAGCCACTGCCTCCAGGGAGGAAGCCCTGGGGGTACAGCTTGATACCAGGGCTGGGACTGTTTAAAGACTGAGCCAGGGAAGGGCTATGGAGATACCAATGGAGGGGTATTGGGATAGGCCCCTGTTGGACTGTATATCCAGAAGGGTCTGTTTTGTTTCACATGCACAGAATGTGTGTGACTTGGCTGGAGGGATGACTCACTGAGACTGCCTGAGAAGCTACTGACAGGAGTCACCACAAACTGCGAGAAGTGCAGAGGCATACCTTCCAGGGGGTGCTCACGAGAGGTGGGTGCCACTGTGTTACAGAGAGTCAGAAAACTCTATTTATAAAGTCAGGGGGAACATCTTTTCACTGGCAAAAACAGGACATATAGTTTAATGAAATTACGTCAAAGTAACTGAGATCAGAATCTGACCCTCTGACTGTGTCCCGCTGTACTGCTACTTTTGGTTTTTGCTAATATAACCCATGCAAGGAGTGTGTGGTCTTAAATTCCTTTCGGTGGCTGATCCATTTGAGACTAATGAGCTTTCTAGGGGTATGTCTACACTATTAAATTAGGTCGAATTTATAGAAGTCGTTTTTTTAGAAATCGTTTTTATACAGTTGATTGTGTGTGTCCCCACACAAAATGCTCTAAGTGCATTAAGTTGGCGGACTGCGTCCACAGTGCCGAGGCTAGCGTCGACTTCTGGAGCATTGCACTGTGGGTAGCTATCCCACAGTTCCCACAGTCTCCGCTGCCCATTGGGATTCTGGGTTGAGATCCCAATGCCCGATGGGGCAAAAACAGTGTCGCAGGTGGTTCTGGGTACATATTGTCAGGCCTCTCTCTCCCTTCCTCCCTCCGTGAAAGCAACGGCAGACAATCGTTTCGTTCCTTTTTTCCTGGGTTACCTGAGCAGACTCCATACTATGGCAAGCATGGAGCCCACTCAGCTCACCATCACCATATGTCTCCTGGGCACTGGCAGACGTGGGACTGCATTGCTACACAGCAGCAGCTCATTGCCTTTTGGCAGCAGACAGTGCATTACGATTGGTAACCATCATCGTCATATTCCTGGGTGCACTTTTAGCCGACCTTGGTGAGTACCGTCAGGGGCACCTGGGCAGACATGGGAGTGACTCAGCCAGGTCATTCCCATCTTCTGCCGAGGAGATGATGATGGCTAGCAATCGTAATGCAGCATCTTCTGCCGAGCACCCAGGAGATGACGATGGCTTGCAGTCATACTGCACCGTCTGCTGCCAGCCTAAGATGTAAAAGATAGATGGATCAAAACAAGAAATTGACTTGATTTGTTTTGTGAAATCAACGGCCTGCTAAACCCAGGGTTTTGAGTTCAATCCTTGAGGGGGCTATTCTGTGTGACAGTTGTTTGTGTTTCTCCTTGATGCAAAGCCACCCCTTTTATTGATTTTAATTCCCTGTAAGCCATGTCGTCAGTTGCCCCTCCCTCTGTCAGAGCAACAGCAGACAATTGTTTTGTGCAAAACCAGGCGAGGAGGCGACGGCAGCGTGGTGACGAGAGGGACATAGTCATAGACTTCTCACAAAGTACGGGCCAGGCAATGTGCCCCAGCAGTGTGCACATCATGCTGATGAGCTCTGCATGAGCTCTGCAAACATGCTGGCCAAACAGGAAATGAAATTCAAAAGTTCACAGGACTTTTCCTGTCTACCTGGCCAGTGCATCTGAGTTGAGAGTGCTGTCCAGAGCGGTCACAATGGAGCACTCTGGGATAGTTCCCGGAGGCCAATACCATCGAATTACGTCCACACTATCCCAAATTCGACCCGGCAAGGCCGATTTCAGCACTAGTCCCCTCATCAGAGGTGGAGTAAAGAAATCAATTTAAAGAGCCCTTTAAGTTGAAAAAAAGGGCTTCCTTGTGTGGATGGGTCTAGGGTTAAATCGAGGTAACGCTGCTAAATTCGACCTAAAGTCGTAGTGTAGACCAGGTCTAGAGGTGTTAGTTAGGGGACTTAGTCCTCTAAATAATAATAATAGGAGATATACCAATCTCCTAGAACTGGAAAGGACCTTGAAAGGTCATTGAGTCCAGCCCCCTGCCTTCACTAGCAGGACCAAGTACTGTTTTTGCCCCAGATCCCTAGGTGGGCCCCCTCAAGGATTGAGCTCACAACCCTGGGTTTAGCAGACCAATGCTCAAACCACTGAGCTATCCCTCCTCCCCACTATCTAGCTCAAACGATAGTGGTTCATGCTTGTAGGCCTTGGGTTCCAACCTAATTTTTGGCTCAGGGCAGGTCATTTGCACTGAAATGCTGGCCCCACTGAAATCAGTGGCAAAACTTCAATTGATTTCATTGGGGCCAGGATTATACCCTTCAAGCTAGTTTCTTGCGCTTTCATAGTCTAAGGGTAGCTGATAAATCTTTATCCATGTCAGTGGCAAAACCCAAGAAATCTCTGTCGCAGAAATGATGATCTGAGTTGCATTTTCATGAACTGAAACTCTGCTAAACATTTTGCAGGCTTGCCTTTATTTTAACTGTTTTCCAAAAGAAAAATATGTTCTACAGCAGAAAATGTGCTATTTTATTATGGAAAAATAAGCTTATTGAAATTTAGCTCTAATCTAAATTCAGGAAAACTTACCATTTTATCTATGGCATAACATTGCACATTTAGAGTAGAAGGCTGTTTGTAACGGAATGCTGTTTTCTTTCCCCCAAATGGCACAACTTTTATTCCATGTTATATTATGAAAAGGCACTCCCTAAGGTGTCTGGTTTCATATGCAAATCTCTGCAAAAGAGAAAAATATCTGTCTTGCACAGTTCTACAGAACAGAATCTTCCACAGATTCATATGGAAGAAAGTCATTTGCACTGACCTAACTTAGAACAGTAATAGCAAGAACAGTGAATGTAGCCTAATTGTTATGATGTTCATAGCTGGCCTAATTAGACAGTTTGTTTTTGTAAAGTAATCAAACAATACTAGCTAAATATTTTAAATGCTTGAAATTTACTTACAAATATATATACAATACTGAAGTTTTTCCTTTATTACTTCTCAGTGATTTAAAGATGCAGTAGGTAGCTTGGTTAATTTTGGTCTTTTTTAAAAATGTTAATATATCTTTGTAAATGAGAACTATAAGCTTTTACTCCTTTCCCAGGGTGCTTGTTCCTGATTGGATAAACTTTTATTAAAGATGTATCCAATGGCCTAAACTGTTCCCTGGAACGTGTCTGTAGGTCTCCCACTGAAATCAGTGCTAATCCCAGTTGCTTTGAGGACAGACTTTAGTTGTGTATATGTACTGTTGCATTGCACATTTTTATTAGAAAGGTGTGTTTGCTTAATCTATGCAAATGAAAGAGCAGTTTCAGTGGAATTTTTACATTCCTGAAGCAGTACAACAGTAAATTTGGGCTTCGTCCTATGCGCATTGAAGTCAGTGGCAAAGCTTCCATTGAAGTTAGTGATACAAGATCAGGGCCTTAATGCAGTAGAAGCTAGGTAATAAGATACCACAGTGATTTCAATGATGTGAATACGACCTCCATCTACATGGCATAATATTTAACGTTTATTGTGAAGTTCACTTCCTACTTAGGGTCAGAAGTAGGAGTGCATAGGCCTACTAAAAAAAAAAGCCCAAAAAGGCAATTGCATTGATAATGTCTACATTAATGTAATTCTTGGTGTATTGTATGATGGAAAGATTTATTTTTTAATAGGTTTTGCTTTATTATTTTACCATTGAGTTGAGTTTCCAATTGATGTTCCTATGCAAGGCCTTGAGTCAATGGGACAACTAACAGTGTGTAAAATTAAGCACAGGCGGGATCAGGGGTAACTTGAATAGGTAGATATATAGCTGGGAGAAAATTTCCGGTAAATAATTTATTTACTGAAAATGTAGTTTTGGGATGACCAACGCTATTCACAAATTCGGGTCAAATTCATCAAATAGTTTTGACCAAAAAACCCCACCTTCCCCCCCGAAACCTTAAATGTTTTGTTTCAACATTTTCAAATCAAAACTTTTTTACTTCATTTCAAAATGAGTTTTTTTGTTTTGAAATTTAGCTAGATTTATTTCAAAACCAAAAAGTGCAACTCCCCACCAAAGCAAAATGAACCTGAAAAAAATATTATTTTGGGGTTGAATGAAATATTGTGTTCAAATTGAAATTATTTTTTTCATTTTTGGTAAGAAACTGAAATTTCCATTTTGGGTGGACGTGAAAAGAAATTCTTTCCTGATTTTTTTTTCCAAATCGGTCACTGAATTGAAAAACTAGGTTCACTCAGCTCTATATAGAATACTTCTAAAATGAGTAACTCTTCAAGAAAAGATCACATGCAGCTCACTTTTCTTGACAAGAGTAACTAAAGTCCTGAACAAACTTACACACAAAACAATATTTCCAATTTTCTATATTTTGACAGGCGTAGAAGAAAGTGGCATACCAATATTCTTTTGAAAAGCTCAAAGGATATTTAGGTGCTAGATTCTATGCCAAAGTTTCAAAATGACAAGTTGGCTTTTGCCCAGAAATATCATCCATGTGTAAACAAATCTGCATTTTCGCGATCAAGTTAGACATTTACATGAGCAAAAAGGTACTTGCAAATATAGGTTATGCCTGTACAAACCCTGGTACATAAGAGCTCTGTTGGCACTTGGCCTGTCTCAGCTGAATCCTAACTGAGCACATTTATCTTATAAGTAAACTATCTATTTTTGAAAGTGTAGCTCTGACTCTTTAGGACTGGCTATTTTTGACATCTATAATTTTCCAGGGTCAAATTAAGCTACCAAGTGGCTGAAATGTTTGAGTCCAACCTTCTGTCAAAGACTAATGAAACTTCAGCTCACAAAGGGTTCTATTACTCGCTCCTCTTGTTGCCTTTGGCACTTTGCTCCATATGTTAACCACTCTGTGCAGAAATAAATGAATCACGGACTAAATCCCTACTTAAAATGAATCCATGACATCTTGTTTTTAATCAGTTATCACAAAAATTGACATTAATCCATTTTTTGAGGCGTGAGAATGCTTTGATTTAAGTGTTGAACAGGAAATCTGTTGTGCTGATATGGTCTGCTTGTATGGATCCTTGGCTCATTTGCCTGACCTCTGTCATCAAACGTGGGCTTCCCAAGAGAGAGCTGGAGGCTCTCCAAAACATACGGGAATTAAAACAAAACAAAACAAAACTCCCCTACCCTTCTTCCTTCAAAGTCATCTTCTCAGATTGGGAGGTCTGGCAAGAATCTAATCTTATCCCTGCACCCTACTTAGTCTCAAGATCAAAGCTGGATCATTTCCATTTGTTTCTCACACCTCTAACCCGAACCATTGTAGCTGACTTGGGGTCACTTTGGATTTCAGTAATCTGCTGACTAGAAATAAACACAATATAAACCTCACTGGGAGGTTTTGTAAAAAGCCAGAATAATTTCTACTAAATTCTGTTACAAACCTTTCCCTTCTGCCATATACTATTCAGTTACTTGCAGTTTATTGCTGGTATTATTGATGTAACTTACTGTTTTCTATAGCTCCTATCACCATAGTATCTAAATGCTTCTGAAGCAAATGAAATCTGCGTGGTGAGGTCCCTAATGGATTTAAAGGCTTCTTCTCCTTTTCTCTCCTCCCTAATACTTTTTATTTTTTTTTACCTTCTCCCCATTCACCTATCATCCAGGTTATAATGTGATAACTTTCTGAAAGTGTGCACCTTAAAGACAGTTAGATTCTGCAGTAATCTGATCTTCTCTAGGAGCTTTTCCCACAAACAGAACCCTTGTATCACTCTCTTTCCATCTGTCAGGTACTTCTTCCTGGGTTTTTTGCAAGCTGCCTTGTCTGAGAGGAGCACAGATGTGTTTAGAGTTGTGAATGGGGTCAGCTCACTGCTGGTACCTACTTGTGGCCAGGATTGGCATGGCTGCTCTGTCTCCTCTGGGGTCTGCTGCTGCTGATTGCTCTGCCTCTGTGGTGGCCTGCCTGTTCCTGTTCCTCTAGCCAGGTCACTTCAAAGTTTCTCCCCTTCCAGGATAATCTAAAAACAAAAAGCAAGGGCAATTTACACAAATAAACGGAGTTAGTAAGAGAGAGCAAGGAATGACTCCCTCTCAGGGTGAATCAGGATCAAGCCCTCCCTTCTCTCAGGGAGGGACCGTTAGGCAGTGGTTGTTAGGGAAGTTCCTGCTTTCCCTTGGCCCTCTCCTCAGAAGCTGAGGATTGAAGGTCTGTTCCTTCTTTAGTCTGCCACAAATGAACTGTTCTGCTTCCCTTTTAATTCTTCCTCCAGTCTGTGCATCTCTTGCAGGTGTGGCAGGGCAAAGCTGGCTGACACCAGAGCAGCTCCTTAGCCTCTTGTTGTCCAGAGTGGGATTTGTATACCTCATCACACCCCCTCACCCTCAAGATGGCACCTGGGGAACTGGGGCCAATGGATTGCTTCATTCCTTTCCCTGGGGGGAAAAATCAGCATTTTGGTTAGCTTTTCCTGCTCTATGATGAATTTGGAAGGTGTACTGCTGTAGGGACAGGTATCAGTGCATAAGCCAGGGGGTTTGTGTCCTTCATAGCATTTAACCACCTTCAGGGAGCATGATCAATGACTAGCTTGAACAGATTTCCCAGGAGGTAATAAAGAGAAGTCCATGACCCACTTCACGGTGAGTCCATCCTTTTCTATCATGGAATATGCCTGCTCCCAAGAGAACAATTTGTGGCTCAAATAGAGTACAGGGTATTCCTCTCCATTTGTTTCCTGGGACAATAAGCATGTAGTCCCACTTCTGAGGTGTTGGTTTGAAAAATGAACTCTATTGAGAAGTTGGGACTGAATGGGATAGGCTCTTTACACAAGTATCTTTCAACTTCTGAAAGGCCTTTTCCCAGGTCTTGGACTAGTGAATATTCTTGGGTCTACTGCCTTTAATTAGGTCTGTGAGGAGGGGCTGCTATTGTCAAAAACCCTGGCATAAATCAGTGGCAGTAGCTTGTGACCCCCCCCCCAAAAACCTTCAGACTTGTTTGTTCACGGCTGGATGAGAGCATGCTTTGGGGGCCTGGACTTTGTTCCTGAGGAACTGGATTTGGCCCATCCCCAAAGTATATCCCAGGTAGGTAGTCTCTTCTTTCCCAGTCCTACACTTTTCTGGGTTTGCAGTTAGCTCATTCTCCTGTAAGGACCAAAGTACGGTGGCAACTTGTGGTGGATGTTCCTTCCAACCTCAGCTGTAGGTGACAACATCATCTAAATAGGCTTCTGCAAATGAGCCAGGTAGTTGAAGAACTTGATCCATGAGCCATTGGAACATTGCTGGGGCACCATGGAGGCCAAAGGGCATAATCCTAAATTTAGAGAGGACAAACTGTGTGGCAAAGGCAGTTTTCTCCTATGATTCTGGTTTGAGTGGGATCTGCCAGTAGGTCTAACATAGTGATATATTGGACCTCAGCCAGCTGGTCTAATAGCTTGTCTACTCAGGACATAGGGCAAGCATCAAATCTGAAAATGGCATTGACCTTTTTGAAGTCTATGTAAAACTGAATAGTGCCGTCTGGTGTTGGGACCAATATGCCAGGTTTTGCCATTTGCTATGGGATTTTTCAATAACCCCAAGCTCCAACATGGCCTGCACCTCTTGCATCCCACATTTTTCTAGAGAGTAGCCATGGATTCTCTCAGATGAGTTGCCCAGGTTCCATCTGAATATGGTGTTGCAAGAGATAAGTCTGCCCCAGCTGGGAATACTGTTGAGAAGGCTTTTACTAGGCTTCTCACCTGGGCCTCTGTTTCAGGCGGAGGTATTCTTTCATCTGTATAGGGTCTGGATCTGGTGAGGTGGACACTTGCGGCCCCCAGTTCTGGCTTGGGAGTAAGGAGAGAGAAATAAACTCTCTCACTCCTTCCATTGCTTCAGAAGGTTAACATGGTAGACATGAATTTCCTCTTGTGGGGTTGCCTGATTTCATAGCTAACTGACCCAACCTGGTTTACTACTTTGTATGGTTCTTGGCATTTATCAAGTAACTTGGAAGTTGAAATAGTACCCAATCGCCTGGCTTAAATATGTGCATATATACCCCTTTGTTATAGACTCATTCCTAGGCCTGTTGAGCGCTGAGGAAGTATTCTTTGGCAAAGGCCCTTAGGGTCTTGAGCCTCTCCCAGAGCTTCAGTACATACTGTATAATATTGTGTGTCCTATGGGTCTGTTTCTCTCACATTTCTTGGGCCAGTTGAAGAATTCCCTAGGGTAGTCTCCCACATAAGAATTAAATAGAGAGAATCCAGTAGGTGACTCAAATAGCAAGTAACAGGGGAAGGATCAGCTGATCCCAGTGATGGAGGTTCTTGGCAACAAAATTCTTTAACATTCTTTTCAGAGTCTGGTTGACTCATTCAACCAGACCATCTATTTGTGGATGATAGAAAGATGCACATAAATTCTTTATGTCGAGAAGACTGTATACCTGTTTCAGCAGTTGGGATATAAAGTTGGTGCCTTGATCAGTGAGGATCTCCTTAGGTGCCCCTATTCTGGAAAAGACTTTTAGCATTTGTGTAGCAATAGTCCTTGCATTAGTGTTTCACAGTGGGATTGCGCCAGGGTAGCAGGTAGTGAATCAATTATCACCAGCTTCACCTTTTTCCAAGAGTCCAATGAGGTTCATCCTGATCCTGTCAAATGGGATATCAACTACATGGAGTGGGACCAGAGGGGCTTTTGTCATAGACTCATAGACTTTAAGGTCAGAAGGGACCATTATGATCTTCTAGTGTGACCTCCTGCACAACACAGGCCACAGAATCTCACCCACCCACTCCTGTAACAAACCCATGACCTTGTCTCTTCTTTAGGTCCTACAAATTGGCATTTGGGGTAGGAGCTGCAGAAGTCTTTAACCCCTTTATGAATCCTGGGCTGAAAGAAGCGATCCAAAATTCTGTCCAGAAGCTTCTCATGACTGAAGTGACCAGCAGAGGGGATAGCATAAGCCAGTTGTATGATTTCTGGAGCTGAACTCTTAGTTAGTATACCCCATCACAAGAATCAAAGCTCTCCTCATATACCACCTTGCCCATCCCTATAGCTGGTAGCCCAGAATATCATCTTCTCCGGTGCTTTGATTTCCTGAGAGAGGCTACTCCCTGCCATAGATAAAGCCTATTTAACAAAAATCCAATTTACTCCAAGACAGGAACTGAACAGAAAAGCTGTCATTATCTTGAATTGCTATAACAGACTTAATTTAGTGTCTTCGCCTAGATATCCTGCATTGCCCATATTTCAGTACCGTACATCCGCCTCATTCTTGCTTGGTATGGACCCACACATTGAAGTGGTAGATGTAAGTAAGGAGGAAAGACCACCTGGACTGAAGACTTACAACAACTACAATATGCTTAGACAGTGGAGGTCTATAGTTCCATGAGCGTCCATGATCACACTGTAAGCTTTATTCCAGGCAGGGGCGGCTCCAGGCCCCAGCACGCCAAGTGCGTGCTTGGGGCGGCATGCCGCGGGGAGGGCGGCAGGCAGGCAGCCTTCGGCGGCATGCCTGTGGAGGGTCCGCTGGTTTCACGGCTTCGGTGGAGCCGCGGGACCAGCGGACCCTCCGCAGGCACACCTGCGGGAGGTCCACCGAACCCGCGGGACCAGCGACCGGCAGAGCGCCCCCGCGACATGCCGCCGTGCTTGGGGCAGCAAAATGTCTAGAGCTGCCCCTGATTCCAGGCATCTTAAAGCTTCACAGGGTTATTACTGTTTTTGTGCAGCTAGGTTAATTGCAGGTGATCTTGTTACCAATGCCAGTACGTCACTGGGCAGTGTTCCTTCCCTCCCTCAAGTCTAATCTACAGAGCTCAGTGTGCAGGGACTTTGTCTGTGAGGCAGGGAACATGATCAAAAGATGCCACTCAGTGATGGTCAATGATAATTTCAGTCCTCTCAAGGCCAGTTCTCAATGATCTATCCCTTATACAGATAGTCAAACCATCTTATACCTAGTAAAAAGCGACAACGAGTCCTGTGGCACCTTACAAACTAACAGACGTATTGGAGCATAAGCTTTCATGGGTGAATACCCACTTCGTCAGATGACATGCATCAGACAAAGTGGGAATTCACCCACGAAAGCTTATGCTCCAATACGTCTGTTAGTCTATAAAGTGCCACAAGACTCTTTGTCGCTTTTTACAGATCCAGACTAACACGGCTACCCCTCTGATACTTATACCTAGTAATTACCGCTGGTAAAACATATGAAATGTCTCCAGCCTCCTGATGTCTTGTTTAAACAATGTCCATGTTTCAGTTTTATACAAGAGGATTGTATGCATGCAGGTTTAATAAATCTGTAACTTTGTATGTAATTTCACCTTCTTTTGGCTCCAGAACCTATGAAGGTCCTTCATGGCCGAGTCTGCTAAATTAATTCTCCCGAGGACATCTGGCTGGCTGTGCCCATTTGATGACAATTTACTGCCTATATAGATGAAGTCATCCATTACTTTCACAGTTTTTGGCAGCACAGATGTCTTGCAACGCTTGCACTGACACTCTGGATTTTTTTGGTTTTGCCCAAGAAGCCCTTAGCCAAAGGGCAGCTGCCTCATTCCAGAAGCTCTCTAGTGCATCTTTGAGATCATCTGCATCCTGCCCGAAAAAGATGACATAATCCAGGGTGGTACAAGAGGCTGAACCGCCAGTTATACTGATAATGATGGAGATACGCTCAAGGAGCCAATTCATTATGCAGCAGAACAGGACTCATCCCTGCTTCATCCTGATCTAGTGTGAAAACTGTCAGAATGTGGGGTCCCCCAATGCACCCATGTCCCTGAGCCATTATGTGGATCTTGAATTACCCTCAGGAAGATGTCAGGAACGCTGATGCCTCGTAGGGCATTCCACAAGGCAGCTCTATCAACAGAATTGAAGGCTGCCTTTAGGTCTATGTATGCTGCTGTCAAAGGCCGGTTAAATTCACAGTGAATCTCAGATAAAAGAGAGAGAGCAAGAAAAATGTCCATTGTAGATGACCTGCAGTGAAGCCCAATTGCTCTGGGTGACAGCGTTTCACAAGGACAGCCTGGAGCTAGATAAGTAGGACAAGTGTGAAGACTTTTCTAGGGACGGAGAGCGGTGTTATTGGCCTATAACTACAGCACTCAGTGCATGGACTTTTCCCCCTATAAGAGGAAATGATCACTTCCTTCTACTCTGCTGGTATGTTCCCAAAAGTCCAGACTCTGACAAAAAAAATGGTGTAACGCTTATGGCACACCTGAGAAGTTTGGGCATCATATTCTTGGGTCCAGCAGCACACCTACTTCAGTTTCTCTATGGTAAAGCAACCCCCTTCCAACACAGGTGAATCTACACAAGTTTTTGGGTCAGGGATTGCATCTACTACTAATGCATCCAGATCTGGACATGGAGTTGCTTCAGGATGGCTAAGTGTGGACTTATAATTTTCTTTCCATCTTTGCAGGACTCCTTCTTGAATCCAAGAATTCCCTACATTTCTTTATGATTAATATTGGACTAAAGTAACAAACCAAAACAAGAATGAAGAAAATTCAGTTAGGAGATTACAGCTCCCAACACCAAAAGCCCATAAATGGTGTAATTAAAGTTCCAGGAGGTTTTCTGAATAATTATGTTTTTATCTAATAGCAGAGAGATGCAACCAGTTTCACTACAACTAAAGGGTGAAATCCAGCACAAAAATCCACCTACAATTAAATGCTAGTCCTATTTTGAGTCCTTTAAGTAGGACATAAGTAGTGCCGGTCTTGTGCTGGATTTCTGCATTGGGGTGAATTTCATTTCTGGGAGAGAACCTATTTCCTTTTATCCTGTGTGTTTTTTTTTTCCCTGTCGTACCTTGATCACAAAAAACACCCGCAACCAACAACAACTTATGGTTCAGTCAAAACTACCTAAGGTATTTGGATGCCCAATTTCTATTAAAATGAATGGTAATTGGTGATATGTATCATTTAGGCAGCTTTGAACATCTAATTCTGTAATCAGTGATGAGATGAATACACTTAGTTGGTGATTGTTACAGCAGGCAGGTGATGGCTGTATACTATCAGTTACAACAGAAAAAAACCAGCCTGGCCACAGATGTTTCTCTTAAGTCCTGTAAACATTAGGTTCATCTGAGATAGCAAACCTTCTGTTAGAGCATGTCTGAAGAGAAGTCAGTGGAAAACTCAGGAAGAAAAAAATGAAAAAATGATTCATATATTCTTTGTTCATTCACATCCATACAGGAGAGCTTTCAGGAGTTTCAATCCAAAGAAGCCTTGCATTCCCCAGCAAACTACCTGCTAGCTAGCAGGCCCTGTAAATTAATACCTAATACATAGTTCCCTAGCAACAGCGTGCTGGGGATTAGAGGATGGTATATGTCTGTTAATGCTGGCAGTGAGAGGAAGTGTTTTCTTTTTCCTTCTGCCTATGGAGGGTTCCGTTCAGCACCAAGCCTCTCCAGCTACGTATTGTCCATAGGAAATAGTTTGGGGGTATAGAAGGGCTAAACATGTAGCATTATTGGTTTTTCTAGTATTTTCATGCCGTGGGCCATTTCATAGAGAGGAAAATCCTTCTATGAGTTACATAACCCATCCCAACCCCCTTTTCCCTTCACTGCTTGACTCTGAACACATTTCATTCTGCAGAGCACTAGGAAGGGCTCCCTGGGCTACTGGTGATCTGCAGACCACAAACAGAACTACAGCATAAAGCACTTGCAGTTCTCACTTAGTATATATGGAAATGAGTTATCAACTATTTCTATCTTATACAGTTGCAGCCTTTTCAGCACTGTGCAGCTTCATGAGTTGAGAGAAGTAAGTCTTCCAGAAAAATTTTTGGGTAATCATCTTCAGCCATATTTATCATAACTCTGTCAGTTTAAGTATAGTACAGCAAATAGCTTCAGAAGCATGGAACAATTTAAAGTTGAATTTGTGCCCATCTGCAGCTGACGTTTGAAAAGCTGAATGCTGTTTCATACAAGGCTTATCTTTCCTTTTAATCAGACTGTACATTTACAGAATGTCCCTTTTTATAGGAACAATGATGTATTTTACTGTGTACATTTTCCACAGATCATTCCTTGAACATGTGCATTTCACCTGACTTTTACAGCTATAGATGTTATGGTGGTGATTGGTGAAGTGCTTCAGACACTTTAAGAATGCATAACAACTACTCCACTCTTGATACTTTACACTCTGTTTCTTAGGCATTTACATATTTTAAAGTTAAAACTTTCATGCCTTTGTTTTGTCTGACTCCACACCCTTTAAGACCAACCCCTTGCCTAATTTAGAATCAAGAAGTACCCACTAACACATGTTGTAAAATGTGTGTATTAGCTGTAATTTCTTTGCATGACATGTTTAAAGTATCTCGGCAGCTCATAACTTTAAAAATACACACAAAAAGGCATTTAACAGTTTGCTACATTCAGCTACGTAAGGTGTTACCTGAAATAAGTCATTAAAGATTGTATGTCCTAAACAGGCTTTCAGGAAGCAAAGGGTAGACATACTGCCATTAGAAAAGGGAGACCCTGATCTGCTTCTCAAAAGTTCTGTATATTTAGCTTTCCTTTTATTAAACTCAGCACACCTCTGATATGCCACCAGTTCTCTTCCTACACCTCCTGCTGAGTGCTACTATTCTCCACTGTAACACCTGTTAATCTTCTATTGTGTATATCTGATGTACCTGGCCCATCAGAGCCCAGCCCTGTTTGCCTTTTAGGGTAGATATACACAGGGACAAAAGCCCTGTGGTGTGGCTCTGGCTGGCCCAGGTGAGCTGACTTGGGCTTGGCTAAAAAATGCTGAGTAGATGTTCGGGTTCCTGTGACCCTCCACCCTTACAGAGTCCTAGCTTGGGATCCAGCCAAAACCCAAATGTCTACACATCAATCTTTCAGCCCCAGAGCCTGAGCCCCATGAGCCTGAGTCAGCTGACCTGGTCCAGCCAGGGCTTTTTTCCCCCATATAGACAGACATTTACATAATTCCAAGTGGTGTTAATGGAACAGGCTTTAAACTTACATAGGAAAAAAAAGTCAAGAGTCAGAAAGGTTTGGTGATCTGTCTCTATATGAAAGATAAAAGCTCTATGTATGTCTCATCTTCTGATTAATGTACTCTTCATCTAACAGTTAAGATGATGCAATGTGCTTCCTGGTCAGTCGGTTGGGGGTGGGGTGTGCATCAGGCTGTGGTCTCATCTGGTCTATGCCCCAACCTGTAACCAGTCCCTGGGGAGTGACCCTTTTAGTGTGCCAGACCCTAAGAGTCCACCCAATTCCACAGGGGTAGGGCCACTGCCTCTGTGACTCTGAAACTGGGCCTTCAGGCACCAGCAATTCATGACCCCCTCTGGCCAAACCAGACTCTTGCAGAAGGCTTGTCCATACCTCTTTAGGACACAATACTCTCAGTGAGCATTTGCAGTGACCCCAAGCAGCCTTTTAAAGGTAACAATTTATTAGCAACTAGCATAAAGAACCTGAAAAGTCCTTAGTTTAGCACAGAGAAGCAACGGTTAAGACAGAGTAATGCCAAGACTCCCTTGAGCCACCCTGCTCTAGGTAGGGTTTCCAATTTTGGTTGGATGTATTCCTGGAGGTTTCTTCACGTGACATAATCTTTAATTACAGATTAATCTTAAATTTCTGGAGACTCCTGGAGGGTTGGCAACTGTAGCTGTAGGAACCGTCTTTGCTTCTCTTCTCTGTCTCTGTCCTTTTGTATGACAGTCCCAAGTGAGCTCCTGTGTCTCTGAGGGCTCAACTGTTAACAAAGCCACCTGATACTACTTGTTTTGGTCCATGCTGTGTTCACATGTTTAGCTGCATCTGCAGATAACTGTTAATTTTCAGTCATTGGAGTTTCCGTTGTTTCTGTAGGGTCTTTCATTCAAAGGTGTTGATTCTAGCCCAGACAGTCTGAGCGGCTATATGTCTCAGACCTAACCTGGTTTCCTGTGTGCTAGGAAGAAAATTTTCCCCCAATGGGTAGTGATGTGAAGGTGATCGGTACAGAGTCATACAGATAGCTCATATAAATATTACAGAAAATTCCCACATTGGTCACAGTAAGTACATACCATAAAGAGAGGGAGGACATTTTTATCCCAGATGTACTTTGGCCTGATTCTGATCCCACCCTGGTTTTACTCTGGGGTAACCCATTGCCTCGTTAGATCACTTCTTTGCATTGAATTCAGAGTCCTGTGTGAATCTAACTGAATCTAGGAGTATTTTGTAGAAAAGCCCAGACAGCCATCTTACATCTCATAAGCATTACAGCCCATAACATCTAACTTAAGAACACCATTCTCTGAGGTGTGGAGGGGTTATCTTTCCTTTTTAAAAATGGAAATTTTGAATATTGTATTGACCTCCAGTTATGAAAATCTGATTGTTTTTATTTGTTTTCCTCTACCCATTTTAACCATCAGTACAGGGATATATAGAGCACCCTAATAAGCTGATTCTACTGTCTTTACTCCTTGCTGGAAAATAACGTGTTGCTGCTGGAATGCTTATTGCCACCTTCCTGCAGAAAATCGCATGAGTTGCAGATATTTGCTGTTACTCATCGTAAACAAAATAAATGGTTTTCTAGGGAACATAAGCCCCTGAAAGGTATGTAAAGTGCCTAGCCACCAGGTTGGCCTGTTCAGGGACAAGGTAAGCCAAGTGTACAAGGGGAGGTGGGAGGGGGACAATACAAAAACATCCCCACAGTGAGGGAGCTATGCTGGGAAGGGGCAAGATTACGGGGTAAGAATATCCTTGGAACAGTGAGAGTGGTGTGGAATCAGGGAGGCTCATAGAGGCAAGCTTGGACTGAACAGACACCTCAAGGGTATCTTTACACTGCAATTAAAAACCTGCAGCTGGCCTGTGCCAGCTGAGTTGGGCTGCAGGGCTGTTTCATTGCAGTGTAGACTTCCAGGCTTGGGCTGCAGCCTGAGCTCTGGGACCCTCCCACCTCACAGAGTCCTAGAGCCCAGGCTGCAGCCTGAGCCCAGAAGTCTACACTGCAATGGAACAGCCCTGCAGCCCGAGCCTCATGAGCCCGAGTCAGCTGGCCCAGTTCACCTGTGGGTTTTTAATTGCAGTGTAGACATCCCATTCCCAGTGGACCTGGGGCTCATCTTTTTGGTGTAAAGGGTGTGCCTCCATTCAGTGGTGCTACACTGATTTACGGCAATTGAGGAACTCATTCACTATGTCATTGTATTTCTTTCTTGACTGGAAACTCTGCTTTTGAAAGTTGTGTCAGACAGTAAAGCTAAAGTATTCACTCTGTAGGGTTTACTGAGAGAAGATCTACCTGAAAAAGCTAGGCAAATTAATTATGCTAACTGTGGTTATGGGTCATTCTGCTCATTTACACTGGGTGTAAATCTGGAGTAACAACAGTTGGTGCAGCTACTGTAGTGGAAGTGGGAGGAGAATCAGGCCCTAAATGGCTTTTTATATTTATATGCTCAGATATTCCTGCTTCCAGTATCTACTGCAAGTGTGTCAACAACAGTAGTGACTATGGCAACAGAACTGCTTGACAGTCACTCAGATATAATTAGTGATGGCAAACCAGAACAAAATTTAAAGATTTGGCTTCCAAAAGTTTGGGTGTTTATTTTAAATCTTATATAAACTATCCAAATCTTATGAGCCTGCAGATTTGGTTTTGAAATCTTGTAGAAGTAGGTTTAAAAGATTTCTAGTATTGTACTTTTTTCATGGGTGGCACGATCAGCATATAGATATTGAGACTTGATACGTCTGATTCTGGCTGGAACTAGAAAGTGCAGAGGTGTGGAAAAAGTGCTAATAATAATGCAGAGGAAATGTTAACCAAACTTTCCTGTACCTGAGAAAAAGTTTTGATTTCAGTTCAGATCAAAGCCTAAATCAATTCTTCTGTTACCCAAAGCAATTTTTGCATCTCTAGTTTTAGCCGCACATCACTAAGAAAATAGGCAAAAAAACCCAAACAAACAAAACAACAACAACAACAAAACCCCCACTCCATTTCATGAGCTCATTCTAACAGGGGGAATACTCGCTATTACATGATTGGAGATATTTTTGATCAACCAAGTATCAGTTGTTGAATAAATTATGCACAAAGATATTAGGAGGTGCATTGTTCTGCAGTCTGCTTAGAGTTTGGCAAAGCTGCTCTAGTGGAAACCCTAGTAGCTTTTATTAGTCTTAACTGCTGCTCACCTAAAATATTATATATGTAACTGCAAATTGCATGCCCAGCTCCCAGTTGCATTTGTAGCTATATATTTTGAAAGAACAACTTACGTATATGAAAACTTAGCCTAGAAAAGAAAAACTACCAGTAAAAAGCAGCAGTTTAGGGTGGAGAAAGGTAAAGAAGATAATAAATGCCAGCATTAATTTCATTTTTGTTTCTCTGTGTGTGTTCCCACAACATTTACTAAGTTTCCGCAATAAATCCTGGCTTGAACACTCTTACATTGGCTTTTGTTGGATTATATTACACACAGGAAGAAAATTTCCTGTAACTATTACTCATTGTGTTCCACTCAAAGTCAAAATGGATTCCTTCACAACAAAACTTGTCTGACTGGCTGCACTGAATAATGAATGTCCAATCATAGCGGAGTGGACATAGCATGTCATCAGGGGATCACTGGATATTCAATATGTTTTTCAAAACATTATTTAAATTTCAAATACTGCATCTTTGCTCTCATTAAGACTCAACTTGCACCAGAGTCCAATCAGGTGTCTGTCATATTCCTGTCTTTTCTATAAAGGAACAGAAGAAGATAACATTTCAAAAGTGTACAACTTTTTCTGTGCCAGAAGCGTTGATGACGGCCGGGGCACTTCTGATCTTCTTCCACTTTTCATTGCGACTCTGTTCCCCCAAACCATAAGCTGGGATATCTCAAACAGCAAAATACGGAGAGATTCCAGGGACTCCTGAGCTCCCTGACATGGTCAGCCAGGCACAGCAGCTCCTCTCTGCAGACACATTACCCACACCTGCATACTCTTGTCAGATTTGTAAACGCTTCCAGCTCTGCAAGATGCTTCTGTCAATCAACATTACCCTCCTCAGTCTGGCAGACTGTTGTCTTCAGCAAAACAACCAGATGCCAGAATGGAAAAAGCAGAATTTACTGACAGGAGACTAGTGTCTACTTGGACGTCTTAACTGCGTCTTCCTATTCTTTTCTGGCCTATGCTTCCACAGGTGATACTGACCTGAAACAAAAAGGAATAAAGAACAGAGCTCAACTGAAATAAAGGAGAGTTTAGGTAGGAAACCACAGGAGAAAGCAAATTAGCTAACCAGAAGGATAAGAAAGACAGGAATTGACAAAGGCAAGAAAGTAACAGAAGACTAGAACTATGGCAGAGAGGGGAGGATGATCTACAGTACTAAACCAGAAACAAAGAAAGGAGAAACTGAATAGATTAAAAATAAAGAAAAACCTGTCCTTCCGTATTTAATATTTTGAATATTTTGAATATTTTGGCTGTTATTAAGGACCAGATCCTGCAGCCTTTACTCACACGAGTAAATCTTACAAATGCAAAGCATCCACTAAAATCAATGAGTCTACTTGTGTGAGTAGAGGTGGGAAGGGTCTACATCTCCAGGGCTCTAGGAGAGTGATAGGTTCATGTCACCACCCTGGCAGAGCTGCAATCCATGCACTATAAATCCTGGGGGACTAAGCACCACAGGAAGTCCTGCCCATGGAGGACCTGATGGGCAGCACCCTCTGTTACATCTGATTGGTCCAGATGCACTATTTAAGTGTGGTGGGAACTCCAGGAAGTGCTCGGCATTACTTATTAGTTCCTGATCTGTTGCTACTACAGATTCCTTTCTTGATCCTTTCATTGGACTCTGGCTCTGACCATGAGGCCTGACACCTGGTCCTACCTGCTAGGCCAGACTGCCTACATGTGACATACAGGTCAGCTCCCCCGCTGCAAAGCACACTCCCTGCCAGATGCCACTCTGCACCTGCCCGAGGCTTGCATTTTGGGGGCAATGCCCCCCCACTCCCCCAAACTACACCCATGTTAAAAAGTGGGGGCATGGCTCCTGGCTGCCCTCCGGTTCCGGCACCATTGCCTGGGGGTGCCCCAGCCGGGGGCACCTACCCTGGGCCAGGTTTCAGTTTCTAGTCCCAGTTGGACTGGGGAGGGACAGGACTTTCCTCTTCTCCTGCAAGGGCTGCTCGCAGGGCTGGCTCAGACCCACTTCTGGGAACATTTCCCCAGCTGCAAGAAGCTCCATGGCTGCTTCCAGTGCAGTGACCCCAGCCCCATGGCTGGGGAGAGATGGGGGTAGGAAGCAGGGTGGGGATGTGGAGCTTCCTACAGCCTGGAGAGGTTCCTGGAGGTGGGTCTGACATGGCCATGAGAGCAGCCCCTGCAGGAGAAGAGGAAAGTCTTATCTCTCCCCTAGTCAGGCTGGAACTAGCCTCTGGAGCCTGGCACAGGGTAGAAGCCGCAGGAAGAAAATAGTGGCAGCTCCACTGATCAGCACCACTCCTTGCTCCCCAGCAGATTCTGCCCGCTGGTGGCCCCACCGATCAGCACCTCCCACTCCCTCCCAGCACCTCCTGCCCACCACGGATCAGCCATTCAGCGACGTGCAAGAGGTATTGAGAGGGAGAAGCGAGGGCAGGGCATGCTTGGAGAATGGGGTGGAACGGGGCAGGGAAGGGGTGGGGGCTTGGGAAAAAGGGTGGCAGATTTCATGGGTGAGACCAGATTTCATGGCCCCTGATGCATTTTTCATAGCCATGAATTTGTTAGGGCCCTATTCATTTGATGTTGTAACTTCTGTTTTGAGGTATGTAACTTACATGTTGAGTATGAAATGTCCGTGCCCAGAGGAGTTAATGAGAGCTTTTTGTGAGGCCAGACACCTCCCTGAAGTAACTAATGCAAGTTGCCAACAGTGATTGTCAGAACAGTGGGTTTGCTACAGGAAGTGTCTAGGCTGTAGGGATTGATTTTCCTAGTTTGTCTCTGGGGGGAACTGGGACTTTAACCACCTGACTGAAGCTTTGAAGCTGGTCAGACAAAGGACTGAAATCTTATTTAAGGGCAAGGTCTGCTCTTGGCCCTCTCTTTCTCATTGGCCAACCATTGGCTGACAAAAGAAGGACTGCAGAGGGAAGAAGGGGCCTGCCTGTCTGACACACAGACTGGGCCTAAGGACTCACAAGAAGGGGTGAGCACTTATAGGCTTTTTTTCTTTTATCTAAAGGTCTGTAACTCTTGGATGCTTTGAGAGTAAAAGTTACTGTGGGTTTAGAAACTCCCGTGTCTAACTATAGTGTCCTCATGGCCAAGATGGAGCCTGCTCTGCAGGCAGCCTCCAGCCATGAAAAGGTATGTGCAGGAACACAGCAGGAAAGCTCCCTTCCACCCGGGGCACCTGTTCCAACCTCCTAGAGTGAACGAACGCACACACACACGCCTGCCCACCCAGTGGTACCACACATACACACACACACTCACGCCTGCTCAGTGGTACCGCACTATGAAAGGGCAGATACCCAGCACTGTGTCTACACTCAGAGTTCAGGAATCCTGGGCAGAATTTCCATGTGGTAATGAGTCTTGGGTGTGCCAGGTCATCTTCAGCATCAGTAAACTTTTCCCAACACATCCCTTTGCTGCCCTCTTGTGCCGCTCTCTGCAAACCCACGCAGAGTGACAACCTCCTCACTTAGCTAGCTACAGCCTCCCTCCTTATTCCCAATGCAAGGTCCCAAGCCCCAGTACTCATGGCCCCACACAGCCCCAGGCAGCAGTGATATTGGGTCTGGCTTTGGTTTGTCCTCCTTAGGTGATTCCTCCCTGGCACAGAGCTCCTCCTGGCTCCTTTCCTGGGTGTCCCCAGTTGGCTGCTCCATCTCTCCTGGGCTTTGGGCTGGTTCTCAGCTGCTTCACTGTAAGAGGTCCTGCTCACTGTAGGACTCTTGTCTGGAGCTGCAGACACGCACATGCCCCTGTCGCTCTCCCTCTCTCCAAACCCCTGGAACAACAAGCCCTTCCTTTCCCTCATGACAAGGTTTTAAAGGGGCTGCGCTCTTAGAGGTCTAGAGTTAGAAAGAGTGACTGGATTCTGCCCAGAGCTGGCTAGCTTGAAAGCATATGGGATCCAAAAGCTGGGTCTAACACAGGAGGACTCAGTCATGGCTGTAACAAACTGTGTTCTTGTTCTTTCTGGCTTTCATAGTGAGTTCCCTACATATGACTTTAAAAGACAGAATAAACAGATGCTTGTTATAAGACAAAATATCAGTGGTGCACTCAATGGCCAGGCAGTGCTCCTCTTCCTGTCTCCTTTATCAGGATGGTTCAGCCTCTGGGAATGAAGGGCTGCAGAAAAAAAAGCCCATTTTATACACCATCTGAGGGGTAGCATGGCTTAATTTCTCTTCGTGGCAAAGCTGATGTGGATCAACCTAGCAAGGAACTCATACTTCTGAGCAAGGCCGGCCTTATGGGTGGGCGACCTGGGTGATCACACAGGGTGCTGTAATCAAGGGGGCGCTGTGGTGAAAAGGCAAGCGGCTCAGGCTCCTGCCTCTTGGCCTGCAGGTTGTGGCCTGGCATGGCAGGAGCAGGGCCAATCAGAGGGAGGGCCAAGAGGGCCATTTGGCCTGGGCCTCAAGCTCAAAGTGGGCCTCAAATTTGTTAAATACAAAAATATTCAAATTATGTCTGTCTTTTTTTGGTGCCTTATTTTGTTTTCATGTGTTGTCTTTTTTTTTTTTTTGTTATGGCTAGGGGCCTCAAAAGCTGGAAGTGGCTCAGGCCTCTCTGGACTTCTGAGAGGGCCTGGGCAGGAGCGCCTGCCTCCCTGCCCCTGAGCAGAGGCCTCCCTGTTCGCCACCCCTCCTGGTTTCCCAGCACGGCTTCTAGTCCTGCCTCCCGCTCTGCGGCAGGCTCTCCCCCACCCCCCACACCCTCTGGAACTGTCCCCAGTCCGGGCCATTCCTCCTTCCAGGGTGGCCTGAATGAACAGGATGCTGCCCAAAGGAAGGGGAGTGTGGCATCTCGGCTGGCCCATGTGAGCTGGAAGTTGCCAGCCTCTTCAGGTTTGGGAGAGGAATGGAGCAGAAACTGCAGGGGAAAAAGATGAGTAAGTCTAGGGGGTTCTGCCCCTGGCCCCATCTCTCAGGGGCCCCTCCCTGTGCTCCCAGGTCCCAGCTCCCCATGCCCCCACAGCTCCCAGAAAGTCCCTCCCTCTGCACCCTAGGTCCATGCCTTCCAGTTTTCAGGGGCCCCTACATATTCCCCAGTTCTCAGGGTGTCCCCAGGTCTTCGAGATTCCCCTCCCCCATGCCATATTCTGATCCCCGCACTTCCCCATTCTCCCCAGCTCTCTAGGGATCCCCTTTTTTCTTCCTTATCCCAAAGGGAGATGTCAAGGGGTTGGGGATATATCGGGAGTGATCTTCCACCATCATGACCTACCCTAGTTACCTCCAGTGCGCTGGAGCATTTGCATTTTAACCTCCCCCCAATAACCAACCTTTCCTAGGACTGGGAAGGGGCACTTGAATATTGAGGATACTCACTATTGGTGTGTGAGGAGAGATTTGCCCTGCTGGAGCCCCCATGTCACTGCCCCCCACTGCATCCCCACACCAATAAGACTCTATCCATACTCATCTGGTTCCTGCCCCCATTCCTGGTCACCATGCTCCCCTGCCACCCTAGCTGTCTGGTGCCCTCCTCTCGCCACACCTCCCCTTGGGCTGCCAACCCATTGTTGGGAATCTGGGGAGGCAGCGGGGGCTGGGGCAATGAAGGGGTGGATGGGGAGCCCAGGGAGGCAGCAGGGGCTAGGGATGCCAAAATACAAGCTCGCCCAAGATGCTATTTTCCCTAAGGCCAGTCCTGCTTCTGAGGAAGATTTGAATTGATCTTCATATTAACTAGTCTGTTATCTCAGATGTCACCAGTAACACAGCACATGGTGACCTATTGCAGCAACACACCAGAAATCCAACTAGGTGAGATGCAGCCATCATAGTCATTTTCAGCCATTTCCAGCAAGGTATACTCCAAAAAAAACCACCAGGAAAACAAAGTTCCTCAAGCACACACCAGCCAGATCACCACCAACAGAAGGAAAAAGACAGTTCCACGGGTTTAACCCAGGTTAGGGTGCCATTCCTACTCTCTCAGATCTGGGGTGTGTAGAAGTGAGGCATTAGGATTAGAAATCAAAACCAACTCTCCTGATGCATGAAAGAAGTGTACCATTTGGTTGGCTACCATAAAAGACCACATCTATCTAATCTATCTATCTATCCAATCTTTTTCACATCAATCCTGCTTCTATCTGGAAGCATGGGTAATGCAGCAGTAGAAATCCTTTCAAGATTTGTTACTAATTGCAATGTAACAATCCTTTTAGATTTGTGAGGGAATCTGACTGGGTCAGTACTACCCTCTTCAAGGTTTTGCCTCTTAAAAATAAACGTGTGGGATAGGGGATACAGTCACTGAAGGAGAGGAAGTGGTCACAAGGAGGCAGTTTAGAGACTGGGAGGAGTGCAGGGGAAACATATTGCTTTTGACCTGAGAATGAAGTTCCATGAGCAAGGTGGGCTGGTTCTCTCCTATCCAGTGGTAAGGGACAATGTTTGTTCAGAGGCGGCCTCTCTCTGGGACACAGGGCAGCAGGATTTTTGGGAAATGTCAGCCTGGCTATAGTCCTGGGCTGGGGGAAGGCATCCTGGAAAATAAAAGAACATATATTCCTCATGCTTTGGCTGAGGAGAGACCTGGAAAAAGACAAATTGTGCTGCTGGGTCTCTCCTGGAGCCTAAGGGAAGGGAATCCAATTTTCTGTGTATTATGGGGCAGATACTTCTGAAGATGGTCTGAACCATTTTCCCAAACAAATAATTGTAGGTACCTTGTCTAACTGGGTAACTAAATCAGTACCCCCAGAAAGGGAGGCCTCTTTCCCATGTAAAAAGCTCTAGGGATGTGGCTTTTGTCTTTTGTCTGGCCTGCCTTGTTAATCTTATATAATTATTGGGATAGCTGATTATTCTTTTTTCAGGTTAGTCAGTGAATATCGGATTTGTTTTTGACACTGTACCAGTATATCTGAATTATTCTAAAAGCACCAAAGTATGAGGTAGGGTGTTTAACAGGGACAGCTCTATGTTTTTTGCCGCCCCAAGCATGGCAGTCAGGCAGCCTTCAGCAGCGTTTCTGGGGGAGGTCCGCCACGGTCACGCAGATTCAGTGGCGGTTCTGCGGGTGATGTGTCAGTCCCATGCTTTCAGTGTACGCACCATTGAATTGCCGCTGAAGCCGCGGGACCGGCGGACCTCCCGCAGAAACGCCACCCAAGGCCACCTGACTGCTGCTCTCAAGGCAACCAGCATCCCTCCCCCACCCCCCAGCTTGCTGCCCCAGGCACGCGCTTGCTGTGCTAATGCCTGGATCTGCCCCTGGAGGTTAAAGAAACTGAAATAAAGAAGTGAGTAAATATGTAATTGCTATGTTAGTTCAGTAATTAGAGGACATGGAAGATGAAGGTTAGCAAGCCATGGTAAGGGTAACTGCTTTTACATTGCTAGGATAAGAATGCACTTTGAATCACAAAGCTGTGCCTTTTGAAGAGGAGTTAGGAGTAACATCTCACATGTTTCTGACAAAGCAGTTTGATTATGTCTTTTGCTGGATGTAATGTGAAGCTGAACTTTGGCAGAAAGTGTCTTAGCAAGAGGATGTGATTGGGGTCCCTCATTTCTCCACAACTGGCAATCTGACTGTAGTTGACTGATGGGCTAAATGGTCATCTTTGTTATTCTTGACATGGGGGGGCGGGATTGTATGTGTATGTGTTTAGAAGGGTATAATAATTTATGAGGAAACCATATAGGCTACTTAAAAACAAAACAAAACCTTCTCCAAGCAGTTGGTATTCAGTCCTCCGACAGGCAGAATTTAGAATAAAAGGTTACTAATACTTTGGCAGTGTTTTCCTCAGGCTTGCTCTTGTATTTCTGCCAAATAGCTTGCAAGGCTCAGATTTGATTAAAATGGCAATGCTCTCTGCTACTTGAATGTAATTAGAACCATTCATTACAGCTTTCGCTGACAGTTTGGCAACCTGTAAATGTTTGTGAATATGGACAGCATTCCATGGAAACAGTTCAAGGAAAAAGTGTAAGAAGGGGAGCCCTTTCTTGAACTACAGTAAATGGAGGGCTGTCCGTATTCAGAGAAGTTTACAGGCTGCCAGACTGTGAACCAAAGTTGCAAAGAACAGCTCTAATTAGGTTAGGGTAGCAGAGTGCTACATTTTTATCAAAGCCAACTTCTGCAAGTTGGTGCCCCCCTGCCCTCCGTCCCACCCCATCTTCATTTATCCTGTTATACCATTCAGTATTTATGTTGCAAGCCACTTTGTATTACCATTAAACCAACCAGGAGTCCGTTGGCAGCTTATGCCCAAATAAATCTGTTAGTCTTTAAGGTGCCACTGGACTCCTGGTTGTTTTTGTGGATACAGACTAACATGGCTACCCCCTGATACTTGTATTACCATTATAAAATCATGAATTTTTAATAGTGCTAAACAGGGAACTCTAGGATAAGAATCTATCTATCTACCTATCTATCTATCTATGCCTTCTTTAGGCCAGGTGTGTGTAGGGTTGTGGGAGAAGATTTTGAACATGCTTTATTTATATTTCCCAACCTCTCAAGTATGGATGAAAAAATACGGTTCAAATAAAATAAGAACAGATACTAACCTTCTTTAATCAATTTTATTTTAATCAATTTCAAAACCTTTCAGTTGACTATCTTTATTTTTCACTTTCCCACTCCTCTGTGCATTCTGCTTTTGGCGAGGAATTGTTACATCAGCACAAGAACTGTGTGTTGACCAGGCCTTTACAGTGCTTAATGGTGACCATTATATCCACCCCTTCTTAGATCCATTCCATCACCCTCAGTGGAGCCTTAAGCAATGTCATGAATTTCTGCATTGGCACCCACAAGAATACATGTTCCAAACAGGAAAGAAAAGAAACATTTAAAAGTAATGGCAACGAAGTAACGAATAACGATTTACACAATTACATACTATTCTTCCTGTCAGGACTTTTCATATCACCACTCCAAATCAATTTTATTCCCATGCAATTCTCTTTGGGGCAGTTTCTCCCTATCTCTTTTCTTTCAGCGTATCAAAAAGGGCTGCTTTCAACTGATTCCTGTGGTTGTGCCTGGTTTCTGTCAGGCCTGTTAGCTGAAATAGCAGTAAATGATTTTGCTCATTCTCTTCTAATGGGGAACAACTATTTCATCCTCAGCCTCCTTAAATATGTTTTCCACAGGGCTTTGGAGCTGTGTCCGTCTCCGCTCCAGCTCCAGGCAAAAACCTGCAGCTCCATTGCTTAGGAGCTGCTTCGTGCTCCAGGTCCGGGCTTCACTCCAAAGCCCTGGTTCTCCATATTTGGAGGTAACAAAACTGAAATTTTGTCTCCCTGGTATCTACTTGGGTGATCTTTATGGATAACTTGGGGTTTAGCCCTTGGACCTGACGGTATTCTATATACCACTTTATTTATTTGTGTCAGTATGGTATAGGGTCCAGGACCGGCTCCAGGCACCAGCTTAGCAAGCAGGTGCTTGGGGCGGCCACTCGGGAGAGGGGCGGCATGTCCAGCTATTCGGTGGCAATTCGGCAGGGGGTCCCTCACTCCCTTTGGGAGCGAAAGACCTCCCGCTGAATTGCCGCAGATTGCAATCATGGCTTTTTTTGTTTGTTTGTTTTGGGCTGCTTGGGGTGGCAAAACCCCTGGAGCCGTCCCTGTAGGGTCCCTTCCAAGGGTTAGCTATTTTAGTGCTCCTTTGGGTACCAGACTAGGTTACTCCTTTTAAAAGTTTTCCAATATGACCTGACATCAGACAAAAATTTCATTTTATGTGCAGCTATCTTCAAATTTCTCTAGTAAAGTTGTGTGGCAAGACTTCTTCCGTAATGAGCCACCACATTCTCCTAAGTCCTTTGTGTTCTTGAGGCCAATATTACCTGCAGTGTGTAAGCACTAGTATCTATGTCTAATATGAAAAGGATTTTGATCCATAGATAGGCTAAGACAGGAGTGGTCACAAGTGCCATTTTAAACTATTTGCTGTTTGGTAGATATGCTGAACAGGTGAACAGGAATCTGTTCCTGCTTCAGATCCACAACTCTAGCAGCTCTAATCCTCCCAAGATCCTGGGTCTCAAAGTAAATTCCAACCATTCTCCATCTTCCATTTACTGGAAAACTACTGCAGCACATGACTGTTGTTATGGTTTCAGTCTCTGTAGGAAGGGTAACTTGCATACTGCAAACCAGTCAGCTACAACCCATTTGTTTAATCTCAGCCACATCTTTAAAGGGAATCCCTACAGACTGGCATTTCCAAGACACCTTTCTTAACATTTATTACAGTTATTACCCATAATGAAATCCAAACTGATTATTTGCTCATCCACTATCTTGGCTATCCCGTTCAAATTTCAGCTGTCCAATTTTCAGGCCCATCTTTGGACACATGCCCATTCCCCAGTCTCTATCTCCATTTGAGACAAATTAGGTGGTTTAATTTTATATCCTCCATTCCCCAGTATTTTTAGCATGTCCGGTTTAGCAACTGTTGTAGCTGAGCCAGGGTCCTCTATCCCTGTGTTTTTCATGGCTCCTATTACACAGTCAATTATTGTTTTTAACGGCCCAGATTGAAACAAAAATTGTGGATTCTGAACCTTGTACCTCCAAACTTTGGCCCTTCCACTGCTTGCTGTCCCCCATTTCCCAAACTGGATTAGACACTTGACACTCTGTACAGGCCTGATTTTAAATTTATAACAATCCTTCCTGTGGTCAGTTTTTTCCACAATTCCCATGTTTCACAGACCCAGGCTTCCCTTATTTGTCGTATTATTACTGAACTCCCTAGTTTTACAAACTGAATTTAGCAATTTTTCTAACTAGTTTTTCTAACTATTTTCCCCTCTCCTTCTAGCCATTTGATGAGCCCAGGCCAACTCGGATTGGTGACTGGCTCCAAACTGTCACCCGAGAGCTTGCACAGACGCAACTAACTCTGTCTCTTTTCTGGGACTAAGTTATGCTGCCTCATGAGAGCTAGTTCTCTCAAACTGGCTACTAGACACCTTCCTCCCTCTTCATCTCCTCAACTGTTCATTTGGGCTATGCTATTAAATTGACCCAGGTAAGCCTCCCAGGAAGTTTTCCCCTCAAAGTTAGTATTACTCAAGTTGGGACAGTCTGACCTCTCCTACATGTGCCACTCTGAGGTATACATTGAGTAGAAAAGTGTTGTATATATCTTGTCTTACCCAAATTCTCTGGCTGACCCAACTCCTCATTCAAGCAGCTGGCTTCCACAGTGGTCTCCATGGGGAAAGGAAGAATGGTCCAGGGGCTAGGTTCTAACTTGGGAGATGTAGGTTTGATTCCCATCTGTGACTTAGGGCAAGTCCCTTAGCCTCTCAGTTTCCCATCTGCTAAAACTAGGATAATAGTGTGTCTTTATCTCAGCAGGGTGTTCTGAGGCTAACACATTAAAGACTATGAGATGCTCAGGTACTACAGTGATTGGGGCCATAAAAGTACCATAGATAGAATCTTTGAAATTTCCTGTCTAGATGATTTTCTAGTTCCCTTAGTCCTTGCTGCAGCTCACCTCTGTTAGCAAGTTCCAAGTTGTTCTAAGTTTTCTGGGTCTGTTCTGTTTCCATGCTAGTCAGATTGCTGTTCAACTCTTCAATGTTTTACCAGCCGAAACTGAGTGTTTTGTAGTTGCTGCCCCAACAACGTTTTTATTTCTGTATTCAAATCATCAGTCCTTTCTGGGAAGCCTCCAGGTGCTGCTTTAATTCCTTTTGATAAGACTCTAGATCCATCTTATGTCTTGCTTTAATGGTGCTGGCCCACTTTGATTTCTATAAATACCTCAGCGATTTGCCCATTCTTGGTTCAGTAGGAATATATAATTTCTTTCCTTGCATAGCCTAAACCACTCCCTGCACCAAAACACAAGGGGAAATATTTGTTCAAAAACAAACACAGAGAATCTGTTTATATGTGTTTATATGTGCAAGGGCATTTGTGTGTGTGCATGTGTTAGAGAGAGGAGCAGACATGATCAGATGCATCATAGGCTATGACCTATCTCCAGAGGAGAAAGGGACAATTTGGGTGGGATGATGGGATCTGTTTGTTTGTAGTGTCACAGCACAATTTGTGAATGCTTAGACACAGATTTGCAGTGATAGGTCTCATGGTGATCAGCTTCCATCTGCCAAAGGACCTGAGGATTACAGTAGATGAAAAGTTGGATATGAGTCAACAGTGTGCCCTTGTTGCCAAGAAGGCTAACAGCATATTGGTAGGAACATTGCCAGCAGATTGAGGGAAGTGATTATTCCCCTCTATTCAGCACTGATGAGGCCACAACTGAAGTACTGCATCCAGTTTTGGGCCCCCCACTACAAAAAGGATGTGGACAAACTGGAGAGAGTCCAGCGGAGGGCAATGAAAATGATTAGGGGACTGGGGCACACGACTTAAGAGGAGAGACTCATGGAACTGGGATTGTTTAGTCTGCAGAAGAGAAGAATGAGGTGGGATTTGATAGCAGCCTTCAACTACCTGAAAGGGGGTTCCAAAGAGGATGGAGCTCAGCTCTTCTCTTTGGATTTGGTTCCTACTTGTTTTTTACTGCCTTTGTAGCTTTTGCTGTAAGAATGTGCATGACAGTGGTGGCAGATGACAGAACAAGGAGCAATGGTCTCAAGTTGCAATGGGGGAGGTCTAGGGTGGATATTAGGAAACACTATTTCACTAGGAGGGTGGTGAATTACTGGAATGGGTTACCTAGGAAGGTGGTGGAATCTCCATCCTTAGAGGTTTTTAAGGCCAAGCTTGACAAAGCCCTGGATGGGACAATATTGGACACTGCTTTACTGAAGGTTTCATTCTGAATTTTGGTAGTTCTAGGGTGTTGCTAACTGCATGATCCTTTGTGTGTTATGGCTGAGCAATGATTTACTTCATGCTCTCATATTAAGGTCAACAGAGCTAGTGGCTAGCTAATTATAGACCTGTGCTTTGGACTGGCTGAAGGCTTGTTAGTTGAATGATCCAAGGGGTATTTTGGCAATGCTTGCTGTGTTCCCTATGTATGTTGGCACATAGAGAGCTGGTTTACCATGTGCTATTACACAGTGTGTACTTTTGTAATACTGAGCCTGGGGTTTACATGCTTTTTTTTTTTTTTTTTTTTTAAATATTTTCCTTCATAGTTCTAGAACCAGACAAGAACACTTGGCAGCGAAAATCTCGATAATGCTCAAGTGAGCAATGGAAAGGCTAAAATACTTCATATTGTGATAAGGCCATGAATCCAAAACTGAAACAAAATCCAGGGTTAGGTGTGGTTTCAGTGGTTGGAAGGGCTAAAACATTGCCACTTCATCCCAGTCTTCCTCTCCCTTGTGGGGTTTCCTGAGGCGGGACACGATTTTCCCCTCAGACTAGATTAAATACACCCTTCAAGAGTATTTACAAAACAGAAGTTTACATTTGTGACATGAGATCATGAATTTGGTCCTATATGCCCAGTAGGTATGGAAACTTTGCAAATCGTTCAGTACACTGTGCTCCTGTAATCACAAATAGGCATTTGTTGGAGACACTTTAGTTGTATATTGGCTTATAAACTGTTGCCACATTTGTTGAGAGAGAAAAACAACATATTTCTGTTTCCTGCCACTGCAGTCAGCTAAAAGGCCTGCACCGCCTCCAATGGATTGGTGGTGACTTGTGTTTTCCTTCGTTTATATAATTATCTTACAGACCTAATCAAGAAATTTCAGTCTCATTGAGAAATAAAGTAGGTCTGTTCACAGAAATTCCTCTCAAGTTTTATCTTACTAGTGTTCTCTGGCTATGAATTTTTAAATTCCTTTCATAACACAAAACAGGAAAATGTTGCCCCTGGAAAAGAATCGATTATTTCTGTTCACCTCCCCCAAAATCTCTGATTTGCTTTGATGTCATCTTCAGTTTACTTTTATGTCACAATGTCTCAGCACACAAGAATTTCAAGAAAACTGTAGTTTAACCTAGGATAGCAGTTAAGGATGGATGAACCACCATGAAAATATAACATTTAGGCTGAAACACAGCCATAAAACCATAGGATTATTTGGATTAGAAGGGACCTCTAGTGGGTTATACAATCTATTATTCTGCATTATGAAAGCATTGATTTAAGTATCCTCAAATCAGCTCTGGGAGATGGGTATCCTCAGTGAAGGTGATTTCATAACCTTTCTTGGCAGCTTGTTTCTCCTTGGCAGCCTACTCTGTTCCTGCCTGCTCATATAGTTACGAAGATTTCCCTAATATTTAACCTACATTTTCCTTGCTAATGCTTGATTCCATTACTTCCTGATCTTCCCTATTGACTAATGAGACTGTCTAATATCTATTTATAAACAACCATGTTTCCCCACTGTCTTTTTTCCCTGCAGACTGAACATGCTCAGGTCTCTTCATCCTTCCTTATAGATTTTATTTCCCAACATTTTCCTTAATTTGATGACTCCCCTTGAAACTCTCTCCAATTTGTCTGTCTTTTTAAAAACTGAATGCAGGACTCCAGTTGAGTTGTCTCTGGTGGCATAATTATATTTTTAACACGATGTTCCTATTACTACTGCCGAGTATAGCATTTGCCTTTTTTCTAACAATCACATTGACTCAAGTCTAATTTATTAGACACGGTAATCCTCAATTCCTTTCCATGATACTACTGGCCAGCTGTTTAGCCCATTTTAGATTTGTGCATTTGAATAGGTTTAGATCAGTTTGACTAAATACCTGGTTGGAAAAATCTTCTCCTAATTCAAGTGTATTTGCTGCCAACAAACCCTTTATCTTTGTTGATATATTGCAAAATCTGTGGTAAGGTTTATCTACCTCTGCTGGCCCAGCTATGGACTTCAGTGCAGAGGCCTCTGGTGCTTCCCCAAGGAAGTATGACATATTCTGGAATGTCTCTATGCTGGAAACCCCTGGAAAATGTGAGATATGAATATATAACAGTGCCGACCTCAGAACAGCTAACTGTTACTCTGTGATGGAAATATCAGAAAAGGTAGGAAGAACTGCTGGTGATTGTAATAGGAAGGAGTTGAGGGTGGGAGATAGAGAGGAAAAAACATAGAAGGAATGGGGGAAAATGTAAGCCAGAGCTATCAGTTGGAGAACTCATATTAGAACTATGACTGAGGAAGGAGTTTTCAAAATAACTCTGCAAGTGTTGCTGGCTGAGAGGATGGTTTCTTTTGAATAATGATATAGTTTCATGGTATTCTATACAAGACAACTATATTGATTAATTTGACTGGATAACATCAGTTGCAGTAGCTTGGTCATACTAATAGCAGAAAGTAATGGACAATTGTAATGAATGCCACTAGAGTTTTCCTCTATCCTCCCTGTAATGAACTTTTCCTTCATCACTGGCAACAGTAAGTTTGTCTATCTCATTTCTATAGAGGAATGAATCCAGGTATGAATATGTTATTCTTTGGAAAGAACAGTTTTCCCCCTCCTAGATTTCTTCCATGTAATTTCTGATACCTGATTCCTGCATGATATTGATTAGCATGAAATGGATTACTAAGTAAGTCTACTAATGTGGGTTACTGCTGACCCACAGATAACCAGAAAATGTCATTTTCCAAGGTCTGTCAGTCTCATCCTGATGAAGGGAATCCGATTTATTTATTTTTAAATAATGAATTGGAATATCACGTATTTGTTAGTTCTACAAATTATTCTTAAAAGAATCTTACTGCTTGGTGGTCATAATTTCAGGTCATTTTATAGGGGCGCCATCAATTAACACGGCTGCCATGCTCTTACTAAAACAAATCTTTTATTTTGTTTAGAAAGCAAATGTCTGTGCTTAAATTGTATATTTATATTGATCCCCTGGTCTCCAGATGCTGTTCTGTGATAAGATACTGTACAACTTCACAATGTCATGCACTACTCATAGCAGCATGCAGAAGATCACATGATGGTCATTTAATATCCATGACTCACAGTCCACAGGACTAGGAGTCTAGCCAGATGGGATTTGTTCTAAGTGGTGTGAAATGACAAACAGTGCATGAGATACAGCTCAGATACCAAACACAGTGGCCAAACATTTATAAAAACATGGCTCTGTGCCCTCTCCAGTGAAAATAATAAATCGTGAAAGAGCCTTCAAATAGATTCATCCAACAACGAAAGAATATAGTTTTTTTAAAACTTTAGAAAAACTCAGACACCAAGGCTAAGAACATGGCACACCTAGGGCCTTATCAATGTCTGGAATACATTCAGCATTGACTCTTCCCTGACTGATTTTGTTATTTTCTTCATTTTCTTTCCTTTAATTTTTAAATTAGATTTTTGAGGTTGAGACTAGTGCTTCTTCTTCTGTCTGATTTTTATTTTTTCAGCTGAAACTTATTTGCTGTCACTGATATTCAGCTGTGAGGTTACGTAGTTGTGGAGCACAAAAGTGTTTAGATGTTACTCTGGGATTCAGTCAGTCCCAAAGAAGATCTATATAAAGTCCATCATCTCCTCTGTGGTCCCAGGGAAGCTGGGCTGCAGATTATAGACAAATGGCAAAGACTAAGGAATAAAGAAAAACCTCACAATCTGCAGAGAGACTGTGTGATTCTATAACCACACATACCCTTTCTCTGTTGTCACAGGGAATGAGAATGGAAATGGTGTGTTTCATTGCTCACAAAGTGCTGGCACAGCTACTGAAAAGCAGACATGGGGGGAAAATGCTGAAGATTCCTTTTCCTAAACTGTAGTTGTTCCTTTCATAGAAGGTGTTTAGTGTTTCATTTTCCAAGAAGACAAGTCTCATGGAAGGGCACTACTTTTATACGAACGACTAGGTGTTTTACAGATGCATTTTCTCCTTGGGCTGGGATTCTTAGAATAGAGTTGCACTGTAAGGTCAGTCACTGATAGAAAAGGCCGTCCTTACCCATACACAAAGCACGCAGCTGCGTAGGGCACCAGGAAATTTGGGGTACCACATTTCCTGGTGCCCTGCACAGCTGCATGCTGCTCCAGCCCCTGCCCTGCCTCTTCCCCAGGCCCCTACCCCTGCTCCACCCCAGCCCCACCCGTTCCTGCCCTGCCTCAGCCCTGCCCCCACTCCCCTGAAGATTGCAGCCGGGCCCGACCCTGCACTCATCGCGTGGTAAGTGGAGTGACCCGGCCCCAGCCTGCTCAGCTCCCCTGGCTCCCAGCCGCGCTGCCGACGAGTGCTGGGGGGATGGTTCCCACCTCCCCGCAAGCCTGGGAGCAGGGCTGGCTTTAGGGAGATTCCCCCGATTTCCCTGAATTGGGCCTCGTGCCTAAGAGGGCCCCGTGCCCTAAAGAAGAGCGCCTAGCTTAGGCCTTTTTAATTTTTACTCCCCCGTCGACGCTCCAGGTCTTTGGTGGCACTTCGACGGCGGGTCCTTCACTCGCTCCGGGTCTTCAGTTGCATTTTGGCGGCGGGTCCTTCAGTGCCGTGGAAGACCCAGAGCGAAGACCTGGAGCTCCACCGGGTGAGTCATCCCTGCCGGGGCCCCGTCAAAACTATTTGAATCGGGCCCCGCACTTCCTAAAGCCGGCTCTGCCTGGGAGCCAGAGGAGCAGAGCAGCCTGGGGCCCCAGGCCTCTGCAGGTGGGAGTTGGGGGAGCTGGCCCTAGGCCTCCATGGGAAGGGGCTGGCCACTTCCTTCAGGAAGTGGAGTGACCTGGCCCCAGCCTGCTCCACTTTCCTGGCTCCCAGGCCTGTGGAGGGGGGGAACCGCTCCCCAGCACTTGCTGGCAGTGCAACTGGGAGCCAGGGGAGCAGAGCAGGCTGGGGCCAGGTCACTCCACTTCCTGCAGGAAGTGGCCAGCCCCCGTCCCCCACGGAGGTCTGGGGCCCCACACAGCTCCCCTGCGGGGGGGCCGTGTAGGGCACCAAAAAAGCTAGGGACGGCCCTGCTGATAGATGGTGAAATTCACCCCTGGGCAGAGAGCCAGCACAAGGTCTCCCCTTTATTTAAGTTCTACTTACCCTAGACCTAAATGGAGCTTCAGTGATAGGGAGTCTTCTGCCCACATGTGAATTTCACCAAGAGAGAAGAATTTGGGGTCTATAGCTATATATGTGTATCTAGCAAAATATACATATATCTGGTTATATACGATGTAAGATACATGTATGTAGATACATCAGAGCTAGATATGTATCTTTTACTCTTGAACCAAAATTATTGCTTCCTGCTCTAGGTCAACATTTCATTCTCCAGTACGTCACTTGACTACCGACGTCAATTGTTACTCGTAGCAATGTTGGAGTATTTTCTCACAGCCATGGGGATTATTTAGTCCTCATAAACTTTATGTTTAGAAAGGACCATCATGATCATCTAGTCTGACCTCCTAAACATTGCAGGTCACAGAACCTCACCCACCCACTCCTGTAATAAACTCCTAACCTCTGGCTGAGTTACTGAAGTCCTTAAATCATGGTTTAAAGACCAAGTTACAGAGAATTCACCATTGTCACTAGTTTAAATATGAAAGTGACCCATTCTCCATGCTGCAGAGAAAGGTGAGCCCCGCCCCCTTCCCCCTCCCAGGTCTCTGCCAATCTCTCCTGGAGGAAAATTCCTTCCCAACCCCAAATATGATGATTAGTTAGACCCAGAGCATGTGGGCAAGACCCACTAGCCAGACACCTAGGAAAGAATTATCTGGAGTAAATCAGAGCCCTCCCCATCTAGTCTCCCATCTCTGGCCATTGGTGATTTTTACTACTGGAAGTTGCTGAAGGGCCACATGCCATCACAGGCAGTCCCATCAAACCATCCCCTTCATAAACTTATCAAGCTCAGTCCTGAAGCCAGTTAGGTTTTTTGCTCCCACTGCTTCCCTTGGAAGGCTGTTCCAGAACTCCTATAATGGTTAGAAATTTTCATTAATTTCAAACCTTACCTTGTTGATGACCAGTTTATATCCATTTGTTCTTGTGTCCACATTGGTGCTTAACTTAAATAACTCCTCCCCCTCCCTGGTATTTACCCCTCTGATGTATTTATCAAGAGCAATCATATTTTCCCCCAGCCTTTGTTTGGTTAGGTTAAACAAGCCAAGCTCTTTGAGTCTCCTTTCATAAGACAGGTTTTCCATTCCTCACATCATCCTAGTAGCCCTTCTCTGCACCTGTTCCACTTTGAATTCATCTTTCTTAAACATGGGAGACCAGAACTGCACACAGTATTCCAGATGAGGTCTCACCAATGACTTGTATAATGGCACTAACACTTCTCTGTCTCTACTGGAAATACCTCACCTGATGCGTCCTAGGACTGCATTAGCCTTTTTCACAGCCACTTCACATTGATGGCTCATAGTCATCCTGTGATCAACCAATACATCCAGGTCTTTCTCCTCCTCTATCGCTTCCAACTGATAAGTCCCTAGCTTATAGCAAAAATTCCTGTTGTTAGTCCCTAAATGCATGATCTTGCACTTTACACTATTAAATTTCATCCCATTTCTATTACTCCAGTTTACAAGGTTGTCCAGATGTTCTTGTATGATATTCTGATCTTCCTCCGTATTGAGAATACCTCCCAACTTTGTTTCATCTGCAAATTTTATTAGCACACTCTCACATTTTGTGCCAGGGTCAGTAATAAAACTGTTAAATATGATTGGTCCCAAGACCAATCCCTGAGGGACTCCACTAGTAACCTCCCTCCAGTCTGACAGTTCACCTTTCAGTATGACCTGTTGTAGTGTCCCCTTTAATCAGTTCCTTATCTACCTTTCAATTCTCATATTAATCCCCATCTTCTCCAATTCAACTAATAATTTCCCATGTGCAGTTTTATTAAATGCCTTCCTGAAATCCAGGTAGATTAGATCTACTGCATTTCCTTTGCCTAAAAAATCAGTTATCTTCTCAAAGAAGATCAGATTGGTCTGGCGTGATTTACCTTTGGTAAAACCATGTTGTATTTTATCCCAATTACTGTTCACCTCCATGTCATTAACTACTTTCTCTTTCAAAATTTGTTCCCAGACCTTAGATACAATCGAGGTCAAACTAACCAGCCTGCAGTTTCCTGGATCACTTTTTTCCCTTTCTTAAATATAGGAACTATATCAGCAATTCTCCAGTCATAGGGTATGACCCGAGTTCACAGAGTCATTAAAAATCCTTGCTAATGGACTTGTAATTTCATGTGCCAGTTCCTTTAATATTCTTGGATGGAGATTATCTGCCACCCCCTCCAACCCTTGATTTAGACCCATTAAGATGTTTGAGTTTGACTTCCACCTGTAGTGTTTACAGAAATGATAAAACTTTGGATAGTTCCTGTCTTATGAGGTTTCAATAAGAAGTTCAAACTCTGTGTTTTTGTGTAAAAATTGCTTCTAAAACATTGGTTTACAAGTGAGAAGTGTTTTGGATTCACTTGTATACAATATTTAATTGTATTTTACATGTTTTATGAATGGGTTTAATATATCAAGAGGATTATTTTGTTTATCTGAAACTCTCTTGTCCTTAATTTGGTAATGACCCTTCACCCTAAAGCAGGGATCTGAAAAGAAGAGAAAGTCAGTGTTGTCTCAAACTACGTGCAGCATTTTTAAACTGCTTTTCAAAGCACTCAGACTTCTGTATTTTAAAAAAAATCCTCTAGGGGTTGCTCCTTATTTTTGTTTTACCCTTGGTTTTTATGTATGAGTCAAGGTATGCTGGAAGAGTTGGATAAAAAGGAAACTTGCACCCTCAAGTCTTTTGCAGCTACTGTTGCAGCTTTCTGTCTTCTGAGGGATATGTCCAATTATATTTATTTATCTCTTTTTGCATCCAGGATTTTGCTTTGCCTTTTTTACCAGTTGGAGAAAGATTTCTTTGCTTCAAAGTCTTCTGTAGACTATAGAGCAGGGGTATCAAAACCAGGCCATGGAACAGTTTCATCTGGCCAATGGATTTCTCATGAATTACTGGGCTTGTCTACATGATCCCAGAGTACTTACTACAGGGTGTGATTTGTAGAATGCACCAGTGCATTAGAATGCATCTCTAACTTCCCCATGTAGACCCTCCTAATGCGCATTGATGTAGTCCTGCTTCGAATAGGACTACATCAATTATCAGAGGGGTAGCCGTGTTAGTCTGGTTCTGTAGAAGCAGCAAAGAATCCTGTGGCACCTTATAGACTAACAGACAGAGCTTTCGTGGGTGAATACCCACTTCTTCGGATGCAAGCAGTCAATGCACTACATCAATGCACACTACATCAATGCACACTAAGGAACTTTTAGTGCACACCAGCAGGGTCTGCATGGGGGACTTAGAGCGCAACACACAGATGCACTCTAAAAATCACATCCCCCATTGTCCAGACTCCAGCATGACAATCCAGAAAAACCTTGCTTACAGGGGTAGAACCACTTGGTCACATATAAGAGTGCTGGAGAGGCATAAGTCTGGTGGAAGCTGGCAGGTGTATGGGCAACAGAAAATGGCACTGAAGAGCACTAGCCCACAGGCTGAAGAGTAGATATTACAGCCTGGCAAGTCAAAGAAAAGGAAACTTCAAATAACTGAAAGGGTGAATGCCTATTGCAGCTGGTAGACGGGCAGATTCCTCTTTAAATAAAAATTTAAAAATACAAAAAAGAAAAGGGGGGGCCTTCCCTTCCTCTGTTTCTTTATTCAGCTTCTGCCAAGTGACCATCATGTCTTTACCCAAGAAGAGAAAGGTAGATCAAGAGTTTTGTGCACGTCAAGAGAAATGGAGAATTCTTATTTCTTTGTGGACATGACTGGAGAGCCATTGTGCTTGATTTGTAAGTAACAGGTAGCTGTGGTAAGAGAACACAACAGTTGATGACACTATGAAGCAAACCATGGAGAGAACTATGATAAGTACATAGGAAAGTTAAGCAAAGATAAATACTTTGAATTAGCACAGTTGTTGAAAAACCAGCAATCAGTGTTTACTAATGCTTGTCATAAAAGTGATGCTGCTAAAGCGAGCTAAGTGATTGCCCGTGAAATAGCTGTGTCATTAAAAAACATTTTCGGTGGGAGCATTTCTGAGGAACTGCATGCCATAAACTGCAGAAATGGTGTGTCCAGATAAGCAGTAAGCTTTGTAAATATCTGCCTCTCAGTCACAATTGCTGAGAGAATCAATGATTTAGCTGAGAATTTGAATGGTCAACTTTGGGACAATCCTGTGCTAATTTTTCAGTTGCAGTTGTAAGTGACATCTCTCAGCTAGCAGTGTTCATTCGTGGAGTTGATGGAAACAAGTGGGTAGCAGAGGAGCTTGTATCATTGGTGACTATGACAGCATATGACTTTTTCGGCAGCTTGGTGGAAGTGCTGAACAAATTGGATGTGGACTGGCAAGAGCTGTGACTCTGGCTACAGATTAGGCACCCTCAATAGAGATCAAGAAAGCTGGAGTTGTGACAAAATTGAAGGCCAGATTGCAAACTATCAACCATAGCCAGCAGTTTAGCAATTTTCACTGCATACAGTTTCATTGCATTTTACATCAAGAAGCTCTCTGTAGTAAAACTTTGAAAATGAATCATGTGATGGACATGCTTGTTTAAACGCTAAACCTTATTTGAGCTAGAGGTCTAAACCACAGGCAGTTCTGCTGTCTGTTGGAAGAATGAGACATTCATCGTGGACTGCCGCATCACACTGAAGCTCAGTGGCTAAGGGTATCCAGATCGGCAGGTAGTGATCGATCTAGTGGGGTTTGATTTATCGTGTCTATGTAGACGTGATAAAATCAATCCCTGATCGTTCTGCCATCGACTCCGGAACTCCACCATGGCGAGAGGTGGAAGCGGAGTCCACGGGGGAGCGGCAGCAGTCGACTCGCCGCCATCCTCATGGCCAGGTAAATTGACCTAAGATACGTAGCAGAAGTTGTGTATCTTAGGTCGACCCCTCCTCCCCCAGTATAAACCTAACCCCAGTCAGGGAGCTTTGTTGAAGCGGTTTTTGAATTGTATGGTGAGAGCCAACTTACCATGGATCAGAAAGGGAAAGATACTCCTGAATTACAAAACAATGAATGGCTTCAAGACCTTACTTTCATAGTACATATTACAGAGCATCTGAACTTGCTCAACACAAGAATGCAGGGGTGCAACCAAGTAGTGACAAAATACTATGACAACATTTGAACCTTTGAAATTAAGCTTTAGCTGTCAGAGAAACAATTTTCCTAGTATAATTTGGCACATTTTCCCTCCTTGAAGTCACTATATGACTCTGTGTGATGATACCACAGAAAGGTACTTGGGCAAAATTGTTGAACTGAGAAAGAAATTTCAGGAATGATTCTATGACTTCAGAGACCAAGTTTGCAATTTTTGCCACACTATTTTGTCAGTATGCATGATATATCAGAAGAGCTTCAAATGAAACATATTGAACTGCAGTGTGACACTGTGTTGAAAGTCGAGTTTTCCAATATTGTTGTTTCCAAGTTTTATCAATATCTTGGATCAAATTATCCCAAACAGAAGTATTTTGCATCAAGAATTCTTTCCATGTCTGGAAGCATGTAACATGTGAACAAATATTATCCATCATAAATATCAGCAAATCTAAACTAAGTTCACAACTAAGTGACACGCACCTAAACTCAATACCCAAGATAGCCCAGTCAGTTGCTCCAAATGCTGAAGCACTGGTTCAAACTAAGGCCTGGTCTACACTATGATTTTAGGTCAAATTTAGCAGCATTACCTCAATTTAACCCTGGATCCGTTCACACGACGAAGCCCACTTTTTTTTTTTTACTTAAAGGGCTCTTTAAATCGATTTCTTTACTCCACCTCCAACGAAGGGATTAGCGCTGAAATCGGCCTTGCCGGGTTGAATTTGGGGTAGTGTGGACGCAATTCGACGCTATTGGCCTCCAGGAGCTATCTCAGAGTGCTCCATTGTGACCGCTCTGGACAGCACTCTCAACTCAGATGCACTGGTCAGGTAGACAGGAAAAGGCCCGCAAAGTTTTGAATTTCATTTCCTGTTTTGCCAGCGTGGCGCGCAGCAGACGTGACCATGGCGTCCCAGAATCGCAAAAGAGCTCCAGCATGGACCGAACGGGAGGTACAGGATCTGATCACTGTATGCGGAGACGAATCCGTGCTAGCTGAACTCCATTCCAGTAAACGAAATTCCAAAACATTTGAAAAAGTCTCCAAGGGCATGAAGGACAGAGGCTATAACAGAGACTTGTGGCAGTGCTGTGAAAATTAAGGAGCTCAGGCAAGCCTACCAAAAAACCAGAGAGGCAAACGGCCGCTCTGGGTCACAGCCCCAAACATGTCACTTCTATGATGAGCTGCATGCCATTCTAGGGGGTGCAGCCACCAGTACCCCAACCCTGTGCTTTGACTCCGTCAATGGAGTAAGATGCAACACGGAAGTGGGTTTTGGGGATGAGGAAGATGATGATGAGGAGGTTGAAGATAGCTCAGAGCAAGGAAGACGAGAAACCAGTTTCCCCAACAGCCAGGATCTGTTTCTCACCCTGGACCTGGAGCCAGTAATCCCCGATCCCACCCAAGGCTGCCTCCCGGACCTGCCAGTCGGAGAAGGGACCTCTGGTGAGTGTACCTTTGTAAATATTAGACATGATTTAAAAGCAAGCGTGTTTAATGATTAATTTTCCCTGGCATTTGTGGCCAGTGCAGCTACTGGAAAAGTCTTTTAACATGTCTGAGGATGGAGTGGAAATTCTCCAGGGACATCTCCATAAAGCTCTGCTGGATGTACTCCCAAAGCCTTTGCAAAAGGTTTCTGGGGAGGGCAGCCTTATTCCATCCTCCATGGTAGGACACTTTACCACACCATGCCAGCAGCACATAGTTGGGAATCATTCGAGAACAAAGCATTGAAGCATATGGTCCTGGTGTTTGCTGGCATTCAAATAACATCCATTCTTTATCTCTCTGTGTTATCCTCAGGAGAGTGATATCATTCATGGTCACCTTATTGAAATAGGATGGTTTTATTAAGTGGACATTCAGAGGAGCCCATTCCTGCTGAGCTGTTTGCCTGTGGCTGAACAGAAATGTTTCCTGCTGTTAGCCACATGTTGCGGGGAGGGTAGAAACCATCAAAATGCCACCTTGTAACGAAAGCACATGTGCTATGTCATGTTAACAGCAAGGTTTACCGTGAACGAGTGTACCCATTGTTCTATAAAATGTGTCTTTTTAACTACATCTCTCCCTTTTTTTCCCTCCACCAGCTGCATATGTTTCTTCTTCCCAGAGGCTAGCGAAGATTAGAAGGCGAAAAAAACGCACTCGGGATGAAGTGTTCTCTGAACTCATGCTGTCCTCCCACACTGACAGAGCACAGCAGAATGCATGGAGGCAGACAGTGTCAGAGTGCAGGAAAGCACAATATGAACGCGAGGAGAGGTGGCGGGCTGAAGAGAGTAAGTGGCAGGCTGAAGATGATAGGTGGTGTCAGCTTGCTGACAGAAGGCAAGAGTCAATACTCAGGCTGCTGGAGCATCAAACTCATATGCTCCAGTGTATGGTTGAGCTGCAGGAAAGGCAGCAGGAGCATTGACAGCTGCTACAGCCCCTGTGTAACCAACCACCCTCTTCCCTAAGTTCCATAGCCTTCTCATCCAGATGCCCAAGAACGCGGTGGGGGGGCCCTCTGGCCACCCAGACACTCCACCCCAGAGGATTACCCAAGCAACAGAAGGCTGGCATTCAATAAGTTTTAAAGATTTTAAGTTTTAAAGTGCAGTGTGGCCTTGTCCTTCCCTCCTCCCCCACCCCTCCCGGGCTACCTTGGCAGTTATCCCTCTATTTGTGTGATGAATTAATAAAGAATGCATGAATGTGAAGCAACAATGACTTTATTGCCTCTGCAAGCGGTGATTGAAGGTGGGAGGGGAGGGTGGCTAGCTTACAGGGAAGTAGAGTGAACCAAGCGGGGTGGGGATTCATCAAGGAGAAACAAACAGAACTTTCACACCGTAGCCTGGCCAGTCATGAAACTGGTTTTCAAAGCTTCTCTGATTCGCACCGTGCCCTCCTCTACTCTTCTAACCGCTCTAGTGTCTGGCTGTGAGTAATCAGCGGCCAGGTGATTTGCCTCAACCTCCCACCCCACCATAAATGTCTCCCCCTTACTCTCACAGATATTGTGGAGTGCACAGCAAGCAGTAATAATAATGGGAATATTGGTTTCACTGAGGTCTATCCGAGTCAGTAAACTCCACCAGCGCGCTTTTAAACGTCCAAATGCACATTTTACCATCATTCCGCACTTGCTCAGCCTATAATTGAACAGCTCCTGATTACTGTCCAGGCTTCATGAGCCATGGCATTAAGGGGTAGGCTGGGTCCCCAAGGATAACTATAGGCATTTCAACATTCCCAACAGTTATTTTCTGGTCTGGGAAGAAAGTCTGTTCCTGCAGCTTTTGAAACAGACCAGAGTTCCTGAAGATGCGAGCGTCGTGTACCTTTCCCGGCCATCCCATGTTGATGTTGGTGAAACGTCCCTTGTGATCCACCAGTGCTTGCAGCACCATTGAAAAGTACCCCTTTTGGTTTATGTACTTGCTGGCTTGGTGCTCTGGTGCCAAGATAGGGATATGGTTTCTGTCTATCGCCCCACCACAGTTAGGGAATCCCATTGCAGCAAAGCCATCCACTAGGGCCTGCACATTTCCCAGAGTCACTACCCTTGATAGCAGCAGCTCTTTGATTGCATTGGCTACTTGGATCACAGCAGCCCCCACAGTAGATTTGCCCACTCCAAATTGATGCTCAACTGACCAGTAGCTGTCTGGCATTGCAAGCTTCCACAGGACTATTCCCACTTGCTTCTCAGCTGTGAGGGCTGCTCTCATCTTTGCATTCTGGTGCTTCAGGGCAGGGGAAAGCAAGTCATAAAGTTCCATGAAAGTGCCCTTATGCATGCGAAAGTTTCGCAGCCACTGGGAATTGTCCCAGACCTGCAATACTATGCTATCCCACCAGTCTGTGCTTGTTTCCCAGGCCCAGAATTGGTGTTCCACGGCATGAACCTGCCCCATTAACAACATGATGTGCTCATGTCCTCATCACTCTCGTTACTGTGCTGCCGTCTCCTCCTCCCCTGGTTTCGCTTTGGCAGGTTCTCGTTCTGTGTATACTGCAGGATAATGTGCGTGGTGTTTACAGTGCTCATAATTGCCCCGGTGATCTGAGCGGGCTCTATGTTCCTGGTGCTATGGTGTCTGCACTGAAAAAAGATGCGAGACAATTGCCTGCCGTTGCTCTGACAGAGGGAGGGGCGACTTACAACATGGCTTACAAGGAATTAAAATCAACAGAGGGGGTGGCTTTGCATCAAGGAGAAACACAAACAACTGTCACACAGAATGGCCTTCTCAAGGATTGAACTCAAAACCCTGGGTTTAGCAGGCCATTGTTTTCATGGAGGGAGTGGGGAGCAAAAGAATACAAAACAAATCGGGTCTATTTCTTGTTTTGATCCATTCCATCTATCTTTTACATCTTAGGCTGGCAGCAGATGGTGCAGTATGACTACTAGCCATTGTCATCTCCTGGCTGCTTGCCAGAAGACGGTGCAGTATGACTGCTAGCCATCATCATCTCCTGGGTACTCGGCAGAAGGTGGGAATGACCTGGCTGAGTCACTCCCAGGTCTGCCCAAGTGCCCCTGACCAGGGCCGGCTCCAGACCCCAGCGCGCCAAGCGCGCGCTTGGGGCAGCGTCCCGCAGGAGGGTGGCAGGCTGCTCCGGTGGACCTCCCGCAGGCATGCCTGTGGAAGGTCCGCTGGGACCGCGGCTCCAGTGGACCTCCCGCAGACGTGCCTGCGGGAGGTCCACCGGAGCCACGGGACTGGCGACCAGCAGAGCGCCCCCCGTGGCGTACCACCCTGCCTGGGGCAGCGCAAATCCTAGAGCCGCCCCTGCCCCTGACCGACCTCACCGAGGCCTAAAAGAGCACCCAGGAGCATGACAACGATGGATACCAGTCGTAATGCACCATCTGCTGCCAAAAGGCAATGAGCTGTTGCTGTGTAGCAATGCAGTCCCACATCTGCCAGCACCCAGGAGACGTACGGTGACGGTGAGCTGAGTGGGCTCCATGCTTGCCGTGGTATGGCGTCTGTACTGGTAACCCAGGAAAAAAGGCATGAAATGATTGTCTGCCGTTGCTTTCATGGGGGGGGGGGGGCTGACGACATGTACCCAGAACACTGTTTTTGCCCCATCAGGCATTGGGATCTCAACCCAGAATTCCAATGGGCGGCGGAGACTGCGGGAACTGTGGGATAGCTACCCACAGCTACCCACAGTGCAATGCTCCAGAAGTCAATGCTAGCCTCGGTACTGTGGATGCAGTCCGCCGACTTAATGCACTTAGAGCATTTTGTGTGGGGACACGCACAATAGACTGTATAAAAATGGTTTCTAAAAAAATGACTTCTATAAATTCGACCTAATTTCGTAGTGTAGACATACCCTAAGACATGCCAGGTCTTGGGGAGCAGCAGTATCAGTAAAATCTAAATTAAATGTGAGTGATCACCACGATAGTTTATCTTTATCTATTTCTATTTTAATAATTTTTGCTGAATGTGGTCCACTCCAAGTAGCAGAGTATCAGTTCAGACCCGCCATATGAAATGAGTTTGGCTCCCCTAATGTAGAGTGTCTGATAGACTTTAGCTGTGATACAGGAAATTCTTGTCCAAATGGAGGTTTTGGCCTTCTTTATAACAGGGAATGTGAGCCTTTCTTGATTCGTCTTCTACATGATTAATGCCACACTGAGGGGATCAAGGTTATTATAGATGCAAATGGTACAGCTACTGCAATAGTTAAGTTTGCACTGTCACTTACATTTTCAGTCACTTTTCACTTAGAAAGGGGAAAAAAAACCCTACATTCCAATCAAACACCCTATCGACAAGTTTGAAACTGGAAGGAATTTCTCTCCGAAAGTTTGGGAAAACGTATATAATTATTTTTGTGTTAGACCTGTGGTTCTGAGGAATTTGTTGATAGATGGATTTTCTTTTCCAAATATCCAAGCTCACCATTTCAGTGATGAATTTTCCTCTGCTCTGCAGCTGTAGGAAGAAGGACGGGGAGAAATCCTGGCTTCATTGAAATCAGTGGCAAAACTCCCATTGACTTCAGTCGGACCAGGATTTTACCTCAGCTCTGTAAATCATAAGAAGAAAGTTTGGCTCCTCTTTCTGGGAAACACCACAGCTGAGACTGCTTCTAAAGCTGAAATATATTCCAATAATTTTTATTGGCTGCATTAACAGTATATTAAAATGTTACATTCTCTTTTCCTTAGAGATCCATTTACAGAGCAGAACAAGCTGCAAGGTCAAATGTAACTTTAAATATATGTCAATTAAGGCAGGGGTCGGACAGCGAGCCTGAAGACATGAGGAAAAACTATTGAGGAACAATTTTCTTTTTCATATCCAGGCTTCCCATTTGCAATCACTGGATTGTTACAGCAGTGAAACCTCAATATCGTAACTGCACCAAAAGAAGTTTGATTTCCTTAGGGATTCTGAGACACCACAGTATGTGGTGCCCCCCTGCCAACAGAGACTCCTGCCAAGGCTCTATGTTGTGCCTGCCGAATGTCTGAGTAGATGGCCAGATAGCCATCTGACATAGAATCATAGAATATTAGGATTGGAAGAGACCTCAGGTGGTCATCTAGTCCAATCCCCTGCTCAAAGCAGGACCAACACCAACCAAATCATCCCAGCCAAGGATTTGTCAAGATGGGCCTTAAAAACCTCAAAGGACAGAGATTCCACCACCTCCCTAGGTAACCATTCCAGTGCTTCACCACCCTCCTAGTGAAATGGTGTTTCCTAATATCCAACCTAAACCTCCCCCACTGCAACTTGAGACCATTACTCCTTGTTCTGTCATCTGCCACCATTGACAGTCTAGCTCCATCCTCTTTGGAGCCCCCCTTCAGGCAGTTGAAGGCTGCTATCAAATCCACTCTCGCTCTTTTCTTCTGCAGACTAAATAACCCCAGTTCCCTCAGCCTCTCCTCATAAGTCATGTGCTCCAGCCCCCTAATCATTTTTGTTGCCCTCTGCTGGACTCTTTCCAATTTGTCCACATCCCTTTGGTAGTGGGGGGAACAAAACTGGGTGCAATATTCAAGGTGTGGCCTCACCAGTGTCGAATAGAGGGGAATAATTACTTCCCTTGATGTGCTGGCAATGCTCCTACTAATACAGCCCAATATGCCGTTGGCCTTCTTGGCAACGAGGGCACACTGCTGACTCATATCCAGCTTCTTGTCCACTGTAATCCCCAGGTCTTTTTCTGAAGAACTGCTGCTTAGCCAGTCGGTCCTCAGCCTGTAGTGGTGCATGGGATTCTTTCTTCCTAAGTGCAGAACTCTGCACTTGTCCTTGTTGAACCACATCAGATTTCTTTTGGCCCAATCCTCCCATTTGTCTAGGTCATTCAGGACCCTATCCCTACCCTCCAGCCTATCTACCTCTCCCCGCAGCTTAGTGTCATCTGCGAACTTGCTGAGGGTGCAATTCATCCCATCATCCAGATCATTAATAAAGATGTTGAACAAAACCGGCCTCAGGACTGACCTCTGGGGCACTCTGCTTGATACCATCTGCCAACTAGACATCGAGCCGTTGATCACTACCTGTTGAGCCTGACAATCTAGCCAGCTTTCTATCCACCTTATAGTCCATTCATCCAATTCATATTTTTTTATCTTGATGGCAAGAATACTGTGGGAGACTGTATCAAAAGCTTTTAAAAGTCAAGATATATCATATCCACCACTTTCCCCATATCCACAGAGCCAGTTATCTCATCATAGAAGGCAATCAGGTTGGTCAGGCATGACTTGCCCTTGGTGAATCCATGTTGGCTGTTCCTGATCACCTTCCTCTCCTCCAAGTGCTTCAAAATGGATTCTTGAGGACCTGCTCCATGATTTTGCCAGGGACTGAAGTGAGGCTGACCGGTCTGTAGTTCCTCGGGTTCTCTTTCTTCCCTTTTTAAAATATGGGCACTGTATGTGCCTTTTTCCAATTGTCCGGGGCCTCCCCTGATCGCCACAAATTTTCAAAGGTAATGGCCATTGGCTCTGCAATCACATCAGCCAACTCCCTCAGCACCCTTGGATGCATTAGATCTGGACCATGGACTTGTGCATGCTCAGCTTTTCTAAATAGTCCTTAACCTGTTCTTTCACTACTGAGGGCTGCTCACCGCCTCCCGATACTGTGTTGCCCAGTGCAGTAGTTTGGGAGCTGACCTTGTCTATGAAGACTGAGGCAAAAAAAGCATTGAGTGCTTCAGCTTTTTCCACATCATCTGTCACTATGTTGCCTCCCTCATTCAGTAAGGGTCCCACACTTTACCTGACCTTCTTCTTGTTGCTAACATACCTGTAGAAACCCTTCTTGTTACCTTTCACATCCCTTGCTAGCTGCAACTCTAATTGTGCCTTGGCCTTCCTGATTACACCTCTGCATGCTTTAGCAATATTTTTATACTCCTCCCTAGTCATCTGTCCAAATTTCCACTTCTTGTAAGCTTCCTTTTTGAGTTTAAGCTCACTGAAGATTTCACTGTTAAGCCAAGCTGGTTGCCTGCCATATTTGCTATTCTTTCTGCATTTTGGGATGGTTTGTTCCTGTGCCCTCAATAAGGATTTTTTTTAAATACAGCCAGCTCTCCTGGACTCCTTGTCCCCTCAGATTAGCTTCCCAGGGGATCCTGCCCATCCGTTCCCTAAGGGAGCCAAAGTTTGCTTTTCTGAAGTCCGGAGTCTGTATTTTGCTACTCTGCTTTCTTCCTTTTGTCAGGATCCTGAACTCAACCGTCTCATGGTCACTGCTGCCTAGGTTGCCACCCACTTCTATTCCTCTACCAATTCTTCCCTGTTTGTAAGCAGCAGGTCAAGAGGAACACGGCCCCTAGTCAGTTCCTCCAGTACTTGCACCAGGAAGTTGTCCCCGACACTCTCCAAAAACTTCCTGGATTGTCTGAGCATTGCTGTATTCCTCTCCCAGCATATGTCAGGGTGATTGAAGTCTCGCATTAGAAACAGGGCCTGTGATCTGGAAACTTCAGTTAGTTGTCTGAAGAAAGCTTCGTCTACCTCATCCTTCTGAGCTGCTGGTCTTTAGCACATGCCCACCAAGACATCACCCTTGTTGCTCTCGCCTCTAAACTTAACCCAAAGACTCTCAACAGGTTTTTCTCCAGTTTCAAACTGAGCTCTGAGCAATCATACCGCTCTCTTACATACAATGCTATTCCTACACCTTTCCTACTGTACCTGTCCTTCCTGAACAGTTTATACCCATCCATGACAGTGCTCCAGTCATGTGAACTGCCCCACCAAGTTTCTGTTATTCCAATCACGTCACAGTTCCTTGATTGTGCCAGGACTTCCAATTCTTCCTGCTTGTTTTCCAGGCTTCTTGCATTCGTTTACATGCATCTAAGATAAATAGCCAATTGCCCTTTCTCAGTATGAATCAGGAAGCTTCCTGTATAGTACCCTCCTTGTGTTTCCTCCTGGTATCCCACTTCCTCACTTACTTCTGGGCTTAGGTTACCATCCCCCAGTGAACCTAGTTTAAAGCCCTCCTCACTAGGTTAGCAATCCTGCCTGCGAAGATGCTCTTTCCTCTCTTTATCAGGTGGATCCCATCTCTTCCTAGCAATCCTTCTTCCTGGAACAGCATCCCATGGTTGAAGAATCCCAAGCCCTCTCTCCGACACCACCTGCATAACCACGCATTCATCTCCAGGGAGGATGGACGAGAACACGACTTGCGCCTCAAATTCCTTTATCCTTCTTCCCAGAGCCACGTAGTCTGCAGTGGTCTGCTCAAGGTCATTCTTGGCAGTATCATTGGTGCCCACATGAAGAAGTAGGAAGGGGTAGCTGTCCGAGGTCTTGATGAGTCTCAGCAAACACTCGGTCACATCCTGGATTCTAGCTTCAGGCAGGCAGCACACTTCTTGAATCTCCCGGTCTGGTCGGCAGATGGATGACATATTTCTTTGTATGATGAAAAATCTTTTCAGCCCGTACAGTAGATACTGACTAGGGCTTTTGTGCAATAGCTGATTTTGGAGGGTTAAAGTCTTGGTAGATGGTAGGCTTCTTTAATACAATATTTTTTCCAGCAAGGATAATATCAGGTTTTTTCCGGTTGAAGGTACTGATGTTTTTCTGGGTTGTTGGTAGCAGGTAATACTAACAGGATCTCCTAATTGCTTTGTTCTGATAAACATGGTTTTAATTGCCCTGTGGACATCAAGCATATGCCACTGGGTTTGTCCTAGGTGTACTGAGTTAATCCTCCCAACATTCTGCACCATCTCCTATGTGCTGCGAAAAGAAGCAATCACTTCTGGTATGAATGCAGAACCTAAGCAAAGCACCCTTTTTATGGAGTTGAAGTTGGAGTGTGGAGTCTTCCTTGACAGGGCACCCAACTCACACCATGTCACCCACCAGCAGCTTGAAGGGTGGTTTAGTAAGAGTATTCAGCACCAACATGAGTCAACTTGTGGCTGTCTTGTGGATCTTTTTATTTTTGAGCAGCAATAAGTGAGGGTGAGATGAAGCCAGAAAGGTTTGTTCATTCCAATAATGGACGGAATTGCCAAGGCACATTTGCAAGCCCTGCCTGAGATTTGGCTGACGTGGGCTTGATTACCTTTAGTTGGGCATGCTGAGCAAAATTTATTCTAAACCCTGGAATACTGAGTTAGTAGACCTCTGTCTTGGAGAAAGGAGTGTTTCAATCACTTTAGTTGTCTCTTCAACAGTCAGGTGGCCGGACAGTTTGCCTGTTTCTGGAAGGACCAGGATGTTTGAGGTAATGAATGCTACCAGATGTGTGCAGCTAAATAAATGAATGGAAGTATAATTTCAACAGTTCCAAAAACCAGGGCTGCAGGAGCCAGAACAGATTCAGTAATATTCCTGATGCATTCTCTTGTCTTACTTCTCTTAGAGTTCTGGATATCAGCAGAAAAAGAAGGAAAGCTATGTAGAAGACCAATTTCCCAGGGTTGGAAGAGTGCATTCCTAACTTTCCCCCCTAAATTTCTATATCTGGAGAAGAAAATTGAGTCTTAGTATTTTGTTGATTGTAAAAAAAAATCCACATTGGTATTTCAAATGTCTGCAACAGGCAGTGGAACATGGACTGATAAGCATTTCCATTCTACAGGAGTCACTGATTGCCTTCTCAGACTTTCTACCTCCTCATTGCATTGGTTTTTGATGCATAGGTCCTGAAGCAAGGCTAGTGTTTACTCTGTCCACCTAATTAGCAATATTGCCTCTGTTTGCAGGCATGATGATTTTGTGTTCCTCCTTTCCCCTCCTTGCTCCTCCTAACATGTTGATGAGTCACATGTTGTTTCAAGGCCAGGAGCACTAGCTGAATGGCAAGTTCGGCAAATATATACTTTGATTTGTCTATTTGTAGATCCACTTGCCCTGGACAACATGATATGATAGTTAAACTCCCCAGCCAAATCAGATGGTATCTGTAGTGGCCATCTCTTGGTCTGGTTTTCTGATTGGATGTCAATATTTGAAGCTCGTGTCTCAAGGGAAAAATATCTTTCAGTGTTGCTGGAGTCACTTGATTGGAGATGGCAACTAGAAATTTTTGCAGAGGACACACGAAGCCTTGCTAAAGCCAGCAGGCCTGTCCAGAATATCAGCATTCTACGAAGGCTCAATTTTGAATGATGATATGCTGTGGATATGAACCTGCCCGTTCACTTCCCTGATTGAGTTCTCTCTCTTCTCTTGTGCAATTGGGTGTTGGATAGTGTGAAATGTGCTAAAAGTTTGGAAATTTACTAGAAAGCTTTGGGATGAAGAAATTGAACTGTTAAATTTAGTATCTTGTTCCATCCAGAAGGGGCTCAAACCAAGACATCACACAGAATAATATAGAAATACATCCCTTTCTCTCTCAGAGTGGCAATCAGGAACTCTCTGTATATATTTGGTAACAAGGTTAGGCCAAATAGAAGGGACTTCCACTGACAAGTTTCTGGCCATAAGTGAACCTGAAGATCAGTGTCTGCGCAGGGCTGATCAGCATGTGCAGGGCTGAATGAATTTCCTGAAGTCAGGAAATCTGCACAATTTGTAGATTTCAAGATTTTCATTATGAATTATAATTTCCTTTCTGATGTATTAAGATTCTTCAGGTTAAAGATTATGCTAATTACAAATAAATAAATACCCAATTTCTCCCTGAAGAATTTGGGAACTAGAGGTTCCATTCTGACTCTGAGCTTCATTTGATAACTCCACTAGATGTTTGTGGCACTTGCTATCCTGGGATGTGGGTCTAATACCAAGGCCAGGAATCTTATAGAGGAATGAAAGGGAAGAGAAATGAAGGACCAGAATAGAGATCTAGATTGCAACCTAAAAAGTAGGGAAGGGGCAACAGAAGCACCCACTCTACTGGACACTTGACAACCAGAAAAATGTAATTTTTGCACATTATTGATATAAAGGGTCAAACTGATTTTTTTAAATTTTCTTTGAAAAATGGTACAATGGAATTCAGAATATTTCACAGCTGGGTTTAGGCCATGTGTAACAAGTTTCAGCTTGGAGCTCGTTTTAGAGCCAATTCTAAACCTAGAAAAATAGGAGTATACAATGGGAGTGCAAACAAAACCATACCTACAGCACTGTGAATGATGAGGCTATAATTACTAACCATTCAGGGGGGAAAACAAGCAAACAGCTTAAGCAGAACACTTTTTGTGATGGAAAAGAAAGTGGTAGATATAAAACTCCCCCTTCTCTCTTTGTCCTCCAAGATGATTTATGAACCTCTCTGCTATTCTGTCCTAGTCTTTTAAGTTAAAGAATCCAGTTAGCTTTTCATAATGGCAGAAGTAATTAAAAAGGTGATCAACTTCAGTGGAACATAAAACACAGAAAAGGTCTGCCTCTTTAATGATATCCCCTACATACTTTACTGGCGGGGATTCTGCTAATCTAATACCTGTTAATTTTCTTTCTAATTAGGGCTATAGCTCACCAGAGGCTGTTTTATATTCACTTTATATACAGTTAAAGGGCCCAATCCTGGGTCAGGGAAAGAATCTGAACATGTGGAAAGAAATTTTTGGGGAGGGGAAAGGGAGAATGGAAAAGCTTTTATCATTCCCTTAATCCCTGCTCAGAGCTCCTGTTGCCATCAAAAGATGCACACAAGTCATATTACTGTTCATGGGAGTTGCACGTATAGGACTAGGGCTCAATGTGGCCATAAATATATAAAGATTCAGTGCAGCTCCAGATTACTAAAATGACACCTGATATCCAACCCCTTTGAAAAATGGGGTTCAGTAAAATAGGGTTCCCAGTCTGCTTGAGCTAGTGGATTTGGAAACATCTGGTGACCTTGTCTCCCGAAGATAGAGCACTGCAAAGACAATGCCATCCAGCTTTGGGAAGGCCATCTCTCTGTCAAGGCATCAGACTGTACATCTGCAGCATTTTAAAGCCAACTGGTCAGCACAGCTAATGAGAATTCTCTTTCCTGCAATCCAGGCTTGGGAGGCCATAAACATGGGGAACCTAACTTCATTTCGGTTACGTAGGATTTCAGTTAACCAGAGTTCTATAAATCAGGGCTGTACAGCATAATTGTATTCCAGTTACAGTGTGCCCAACTTTTATTCAATTAGCATGGCTCACACTCTTGCCTAAAAATAGCCACATTCCATACCTTGACACAGAATCACTGAAACTACAGTTGGAAAAACCTGTTAGGCCATTCACTCACTCCTCCTGTCAGTACAAGATACACCTGACCCGCTCCCTGTTTTGTCCAGTTTAATTTGATATTCCAGGTTGTGAGGCTTCTACCACTTCTTATGGAAGACTGTTCCGCATCCTAAGATGTCACACTGTACTGGAGCACTCTGTCCACAGCAAGACTTGGGGAGGAAAACTTCAAGGCTCCCCTTGCAGATTGTTTCTTTGGGAGAGTGGGGTTTGCACCCCTACAAAACTGGCTTCAAGGTCCAGCCTGACAACAAGGAGGTTGTGTGTGAATCCCAAGGAGTCCAGGACCATCTATGAGGAAACTCTCTGCCTCCACATCAGCTCTATGCCCCCTGCAACTTGGGGCTGTATGAACATTTCCTTGTAACCTCCACAGGGCCAGTGGAAGGATGATGCATGTGTCCCCCCACTCAATGCCCATCTCCTACCACATCATGATCCATGGACCTATGTAGAGGCTCTTGTGAGGTCTGGGAGATGCTGTGGTGATATCTAATTCCCTTCTGCAATTTAGGAGTAGATATGCATGTGGAAGGCCTTGTCCCTGTATGGATGTATGAGGGGTGTATGATTCCCCTCTACTTTCCTAACATGCAGATTTTTTTCTTGATTGATATTCAGCTTAAAATTCTCTGAACTGTGTTTAGTTATTCCTAGTTATAACCACTTGTGTCACCATGAATATTTATAGAGGTCTCAAAATATCTTCCATAACCCTGCCACTATTTTTATATATTTTCAAAACAAACAAACAAACACACACACCAGCTGGCCACCTTCCTGTTTTGTCATATATGCAAAAAGTTGTACCCTAATTCTTTCCTATGTCACTTATGTACATAAGAACATAAGAATGGCCATACTGGGTCAGACCAAAGGTCCATCCAGCCCATTATCCTGTCTACTGACAGTGACCGATGCCAGGTGCCCCAGAGGGAGTCAACCTAACAGGCAATGATCAAGTGATCTCTCTTCTGCCATCCATCTCCACCCTCTGACAAACAGAGGCTAAGGACACCATTCCTTACTCATCCTGGCTAATAGCCATTAATGGACTTAACCTCCATGAATTTATCTAGTTCTTTTTAAACCCTGTTATAGTCCTAGGCTTCACAACCTCCTTAGGCAAGGAGTTCCATATGTTGACTGTGCGCTGTGTGAAGAAGAACTTCCTTTTGTTTGTTTTAAACCTGCTGCCCATTAATTTCATTTGGTGGCCCCTAGTTCTTATGGGAACAAGTAAATAACTTTTCCTTATTCACTTTCTCCACACCACTCATGATTTTATATACCTCTATCATATCCCGCCTTAGTCTCCTCTTTTCCAAGCTGAAAAGTCCTAGCCTCTTTAATCTCTCCTCATAAGGGACCCATTCCAAACCCCTAATAATTTTAGTTGCCCTTCTCTGAATCTTTTCTAGTGCCAGTATATCTTTTTTGAGATGAGGAGACCACATCTGTATGCAGTATTCAAGATGTGGGTGTACCATGGATTTATATAAGGCCAATAAGATATTCTCCATCTTATTTTCTATCCCTTTTTTAATTATTCCTAACATCCTGTTTGCTTTTTTGACTGCCACTGCACACTGCGGGGACGTCTTCAGAGAACTATCCATGATGACTCCAAGATCTCTTTCCTGATTAGTTGTAGCTAAATTAGCCCCCATCATATTGTATGTATAGTTGGGGTTATTTTTTCCAATGTGCATTACTTTACATTTATTCACATTAAATTTCATTTGCCATTTTCCTCAGATTTGTCACCTACAAAGGACGGCTCAGGTTTGGGAATCTCCCTAACATCCTCAGCTGTGAAAACTGAAGCAAAGAATTCATTTAGCTTCTCCACAATTACTTTATCATCTTTAAGTGCTCCTTTTGTATCTTGATCGTCCAGGGGCCCCACTGGTTGTTTAGCAGGCTTCCTGCTTCTGATGTACTTAAAAAAACATTTTATTATTATCTTTTGAGTTTTTGGCTAGCTGTTCTTCAGACTCCTTTTTGGCTTTTCTTATTACGTTTTTAAACTTAATTTGGCAGTGTTTATGCTCCTTTCTATTTGCCTCACTAGGATTTGACTTCCACTTTTAAAAAGATGCCTTTTTATCTCTCACTGCTCCTTTTACATGGTTGTTAAGCCACCGTGGCTCTTTTTTAGTTCTTTTACTGTGTTTTTTAATTTGGGGTAAAAATTTAAGTTGGGCCTCTATTATGGTGTCTTTGAAAAATGTCCATGCAGTTTGCAGGGATTTCACTCTAGTCACTGTACCTTTTAATTTCTGTTTAACTAACCTCCTCATTTTTGCATAGTTCCCCTTTCTGAAATTAAATGCCACAGTGTTGGGTTGTTGAGGTGTTCTTCTCACCACAGGAATGTTAAATGTTATTATATTACGGACACTATTTCCAAGCAGTCCTGTTATAGTTACCTCTTGGACCAGATCCTGCGCTCCACTCAGGACTAAATTGAGAGTTGCCTCTCCCCTTGTGGGTTCCTGTACCAGCTGCTCCAAGAAGCAGTCATTTAAAGTATTCAGAAATTTTGTCTCTGCATTTTGTCCTGAGGTGACATGTAGTCAGTCAATATGGGGATAATTGAAACCCCCCACTATTATTGAGTTCTTTATTTTGATAGCCTCTCTAATCTCCCTTAGCATTTCATCGTCACTATCACTGTCCTGGTCAGGTAGTCGATAATAAATCCGTACTGTTATATTCTTATTAGAGCATGGAATTACTATCCATAGAGATTCCATGAAACATGTGCATTCATTTAAGATTTTTACTTCATTTGATTCTACATTTTCTTTCACATACAGTGCCACTCCCCACCCCCCGCATGACCTGTTCTGTCCTTCCGATATATTTTGTACCCCCGGAATGATTGTGTCCCATTGATTGTCCCCACTCCCCAGGGTTCTGTGATGCCTATTATATCAATATCCTCCTTTAACACGAGGCACTCTAGTTCACTCATCTTATTATTTAGACTTCTAGCATTTGTGTACAAGCACTTTAAAAACTTGCCACTGTTTATTTGTCTGCCCTTTTCTGATGTGTCAGATTCTTTTTTATGTGAATATTTCTCATCTGGTCTGGCCCATACTTTATCCTCTTCCATCCTCTCGTCCTGACTAGAACCTAGATAATCTCTATCAATAGACTTTCCTCCAAGAGAAGTCTCTGTCAGATCCACGTGCTCCTCTGCAGCAATTGGCTTTCCCCCATCTCTTAGTTTAAAAACTGCTCTGCAACCTTTTTAATGTTAAGTGCCAGCAGTCTGGTTCCACTTTGGTTTAGGTGGAGCCCATCCTTCCTGTATAGGCTCCCCCCCATCCCAGAAGTTTCCCCAGTTCCTAATGAATGTAAACCCCTCCTCTGTACACCATCGTCTCATTCACGCATTGAGACTCTGAAGCTCTGCCTGCCTACCTGGCCCTGCGCGTGGAACTGGAAGCATTTCTGAGAATGCTACCATAGAGATCTTGGATTTCAGTCTCTTTCCTAGCAGCCTAAATTTGGCCTTCAGGACGTCTCTCCTACCCTTCCCTATGTCATTGGTACTTACATGTACCATGACCACCGGCTCCTCCCCAGCACTACACATAAGTCTATCTAGATACCTCAAATGTAGAAATAATGGGAAGAATATAAGTAAAATTAAATATTATTTTCACTTTGCTATTTTCTTTTTGTATGCTTTTTGGCTGCCCTCTCCGTAGTTCCATCATGTAAAAGCAGACACATCAATTTTAAATTCTAAGGAAAAATGGGCTCCTAAGGCTGTGAATGCTTAGTAGTAGTAATTTTTCATGAAGTTACAATGAAACTTGCAGCAAGCATTGGTTAGAGGTGGGAGGAAGGAAATAAGACTGAAGAGGCCTCATCTGTTTGTACTTCAGTTTCTTCATTTGTAAACTGGTGGTTTTAAAAGCTACACAGAGGGCTTGTGAGGATTAATTGATGAATGTCTATAAAGCACTTTGATCTTGGCATTACAAGGAAGTGCAAAGTAGTATTTTTATAGCCTCTCAAAGCAAATCACCCTCCTATAAAAACTTGAGAAGAGCCACCTTCTTTCTGTAAAAAAAAAAAAATCTCTGAAGGATTATCTTATGTTTCAGACAAGGTGGGTGAGGTAGTATCTTTTAATGGACCAACTTCTGTTGGTGAAAGAGACAAGCTTTGAGTTGCACAGAGCTCTTCTTCAGGTCAGGAAAAATCTTGGGTATGACATTTTTCAATACAGTTGTGCATCTTTTCCCTTTCTCTTAAAATTATCCCAAATAATTTCAATACTAAAAATGTCATCATGGGAGCACTGAAGATGAGGTTTGAAACCAACAAAAGGTAGGAAATTCAAAGGTAATGTTCTGTGCTCCTGCACATAGACTATACATTCTGAAAATGTTTCACCAGGGTAATATTTTGCACTATATTTTAGAAATGATCATTTTAAATTCATCATGATTCAAGGTGTTTAATTTTTCTTTTATTCCCCTTTAAGAACTTGGGCCCAGATTCTCAAACTGACGTTGATTTCAATGAATGTTAGGTGCTTAAATACCTTTGAGGATCTGGGCCTGGCTGTATGTTGGCTTTTTTTTGGGGTGTGAAAAGGGTAAATGAAGTATTGTGACCTGGCTCTTCTCTCAGGTGTGGTAGAAACTGATTTGCTCTAGAACAATTCTGTTTTTCAAATTCTCAAGGGCAAAACTATAGTCTGGTGAGAGGCAGATTCATGGGGACTTCCTAATTTTATGCAATATTAGCTATTGCTTACATAGCTGGATCTGATCAGGCCTCTGGGTATTCCACTTACAGGTAATGAACTTCCTGGTCAAGCCACAGTTTCTTGGCAATTCTTAACCTTTCCTAACATGTGTTAGACTCCTAGGAAAACTGAAGGATAAGTCCTAGCATTAAAGACCAGACTGTGCCTAGGATTGCCAACTTTCTAATTCCAGAAAACCAAACACCCTTGCCCTGCCTCCCCGTCCCTCCCCTTCCCTGAAGCCCCGCCCCCACTCATTCCATCCCCCCTTCCTCTGTCGCTTGCTCTCCCCCACCCTCGCTCACTCTCTCATTTTCACTGCAAGGCCCGAAAAGGCACCAGGAGAAGGCCAGGAGCTGAAACAGTTTGAATGTGGGAGATGCACACACTTGCTGACACAGAGAATCTTTTTCATATACTTTCTCAGGGCCCTGTGTGGGAGGTGCTGCAGGAATCCCACAGGCCACAGGGCCCTGAGAGGGGCAATCTCGTGTTAGGGCCGGCCTTAGGGGAAATGGCACCCTGGGCAAACTTGCATTTTGGTGCCCCTGGCCCCCATGGGCATGGTGCACCTGCAATCCCATTGCCTCCATGGGCTCCCCACCCTCCCTTCACCCCTAACCCATGCACTGTGCCCCCTTCGCCCCTAATCCCTGCACTCCCCTCCTGTGCCCCTAATCACTGCACCCCTTCACTCCTACCTCTGCACCTCCTTCCTGTGCCACTAACCCCTGAACTGTGCCCTCTTCACCCCACCCCCTACAGTGCCCCTAACCTCTGCATCCCCCTCCAGCACCAACATGGGAAAACTGAGCAGGATGCAGTGACGGAGCAGCTGGCATTGCTGCTCGCTCCCTCCCTGGACTGCTGCTCCTGTGCCCGCCTCCCCGCACCTCTAGAGGGCTGTGAGGGGGAAGCAAGGAGTGAGCTCAGGGCTCCCTGCATCCAGGTCACTTTCCCTGCCTGGGCTGCATAAGGAGAGGGCAGGAGAGCAGCAGCTCCTGTTGCTCACCTCACAGCACAGCCCAGATGGGGAAAGTGACCTGGATGCAGGGAGCCCTCATGTGTGTGTTGGGGGGACTATGTGAGGGAGTGTGTGTGTTGAGGGGAGTGTGTGACAGTGTGTGTGTGTGTGTTGAAGGGCATGTGTGTGCGCCTGAGTGTATGAGCGTATTGTCTCTTTAATAAAGCACTCAGGGTCAGGCACCTGAAGGCTTGTTCAGACACAAATACTACATGGGCAGGGGATCACCCTAACATCAGCCTCCCCTCCCCCCCGCATAGTAGACAGGAGGATGCTCCCAGCTCGCAGTGGCCAGGGCCTTCGAGGAGAAACGGGGGGTGGGGGAGGGGGCAGGAACAGCCGTGGCTGCACACGACAGTGGAGCAGGGGGGAGGAGGGGCACCTCTGCTCTGGAGAAGTCACCTTGCTCGCTGTCCTTTGAAACTTGAGTCTATCCACCCCCACCAACGAGGCTGGCCCCGGTTTCGTTCTCCTCCCCTCCCCTCCAGCAGCCCCATTTCCAGCATTTGGAGATGGGGATACAGACCGTGGGTCACTGCAGGGGCACGTATCACAGCTCGAGCCCAGCCACAGGAGTAGCGCGAGGAGGAGAAGTGGGCCGGCCCGGCAGCAGCAGGAGAGTCGCGCGCCATGACCCCTCAACAACCACTGCTGAGCGCTCGCAAGTCCCAATTGTTCATCCTCTGCCCTGATCAGCCAATGGGAGCAGGGGTGAGGGTCGGGGATGGAGCCTGCCAGCCCCTCTGGGCAGCGCCGCCAACCGGATATTCAATGGTCCGATCAGCAGTGCTGACCGGAGCCACCAGGATCCCTTTTCAACTGGGTGTTTCAGTCAAAAACCGGACACCTGGTCATCCTAACTATGCCGTTAAGGCAGTCTGAGTAAGGAATAGGGTAGAGCTGCACTGTCCAGGGGGAGCTCTGTGAGGCCTCATGCCTTAGAGGTGCACTGGCTCCCAGGGAGGATAGGTGCTGCACTGCCCCTTTAAAAGGGATAGTGTGTGCTCTCCTCAAAAGCTAGCCCGTTCTGCTGGCTGGTGCAGGGATGGGGCAGAAGGGCGCAAGCCCTTCCTTCTCCCTGCCCTCTGGCAGATTCTAGCACCCACAGGAGTACTAGCCCGTATCAGTCCTTGCATTCAAGGGAGTAAAAATGCTGCATCTGTGACTGGTCTGCATGTGGACCAAAAGAGGAAAAAGTTCCTTGTCCCCTCTCCTGCCCGTGCACACCCACACAGAGGTCAGCCATAATCTGGCCCTGAACACACAGACTCTTGGGTCTGATGCTGATCATAAATTCCTCAGTTACAGGGTAGCCCAGCTAATGGAACTGCAAATCCCACAGGTGTAGCCTTTTAAAAATTAAACCACTCTAATCATCTTCCTGGTTGGAAAGTTCTTTACCAGTGAACTTCTTGACTGGGTTTGAAGGGTCATTTGTGCCTGTCTGTTATAAGGTGTGGAGGGGAGAAAGGCCAGGTAAAACTTCCCTAAACATGTGAAGTGGTGATGGGGGAAGCAATGCCTCTGTGGCATGGTTAACCTCATGCCTTAAGAATGTCAATATCCCTCTGCAAGAGAACTGTGAGTCCCAGGGCTTTGGGTTGAGGGTGTTTGCAGGTAGGAGGGAGGTAGAATTGGGCATAGCTGCTATCTGTTGTGTGTTCCTCTGTTAACAGTGCAGATTTCTGTTCAAAATCTATGAAGCAGTCTTTGATAGCCTCAGCAATAACTTCCTTTGATGCCTGCACTCTCTCTGAGAGAGGCAAGGGACTGGAGTCTATGGAAGTCTGGCTGCAAAAGGAATGGAGCTGAAAGTGGGAAGGTGACCCCAGTGACTTGTGCGCAAGGGATTCCCTTCTGTGAGGCCATGTGGTTCTTCATGGCCTTCCCAGTGGACCACCTGAATCTCATGGTTATACCCTTACCTCTCTGTTCAAATCCAAATGCTCTCTATGCTCTGAATTCTTCCTAGCAGCATTTGGACTGCCTGTTTTACTGAGCATGGAAGAGTAGCATACAGCCCTATGTTTTCATGCGATACCCGTCGTTTGCAGCTGAGGGCTGGTTTCTTTTTCTGGATGGGGAAAAGGTGACAGACTACCTCAAGTCAGGGTTTACTTGTTACTTGGACTGTGTCAGGTCTAGCAGCCTTCAATGACCAATGGGGTATGAATAAATTGTTCTCCTGCCTAGCTGGATGCATTTCACACATCTAATCAATATACATACTAGCTACAAGGGTGGCTTTGATGATGATATTTTGCCTGGAACTCCCTGATCCCAGGAATCCAATTCCTTTGGTTTTCCATTGCCAAATATATCAGAGATTCTTTGATCCGTCATGTACCTGTGCAGTCAAATGCTCTGTTATATTAAGTCCAGATCACTTGCTTTTCATTTGAGGTGGACAGAATTCCAGTACCTTATACTTAATTAGAAAAACTAAGGCAGTTAGATATATAGCTGGATGGGCTGCATAGGCTCTTTTGCCATAATTATGAATTTTTATACAACATTTAATGTCTGGGGAGGAAAAAATAACTCCTCCAACAAAATCTGAACAGTAAGAGACCAGTGTTTGGGGTGGGACTTTCCCAAGCTTATTTCTATTGGTGATTTAGACACTAGTTATGTGTATCCCATGTAGTATCAATATTTTCTGTTTCCTTTAATGGAAATAATATTATCATATCTAACTTTTATTATAAATGAATTGTGCTTTGTTTCCCATTTTCCTACTTTTGTAATTGTGAAAACCTGAGAGATGCCCACCTCAGAATCTGATAAGTAACCCCTTTGTTGCCTGGGGATGTACAGTACAATGCATGTCCAAACCTGTGTGTTATCTTCAAACAACATATCACCACACAGAGTGCTCTTATAACCCCCGGTGTACAATTAAATACTTTGTAAATGTACTTCTGATGGGTGTCTACAAGATGTAAGGTATAGTTTTCTATTTGACAGCTAATGGTGACTGTCTAGTTATACTTTTAGAGTTAAAACCAAAAATTGCCAGCCTTGTAGGCTGGTACAAAGGGGCTGACAGAAATGTTCTTTTATTATCATTTGTTGAATCCTAGATTACTCTAAAATGCCACTGAATTTGCTTTAATTGTGATTTACTTTTTTCTCCTGTTAATTCCAAGAGAAATGGTTTAACTGGTGAATAATTTGATTATAAACTTGTTGACAAAAATAGTAGCATTAATATTGGGAATACATTTTCCCCCTGAGACCTTAAAACTGCTCCAAACATATAAACATCTCCTGCTGAACCCTTCCTGATCTTAAAGAACTTGAACATAACTACAAACACTAGAGACAGTGAGAATATTCTTTCTGGTTACACTGAAGAGTGCTTTTAGCCTCTCTCTGGTTTTATTTATATTATATATATATCCTTAACAAAATCTAAGAATGGTTGAATGGAGGATATTTCATGTCAATGAAAAGATGTTTTTTGAGGTGAATTTGGTCAGCACTTAAAATTCCACCTTAAATTCTCAAAAGATGGCACTTGCTTCAGGTTCTGAAGATGGGAATATGATCTGCTAAAAATCAGACAAGTGAGCAGAAACAAAATATGACTTTTTGCCCCAGGGGTAATGGAGATGGAGATGAATCCTGACAGGCACACACATGACAAGACCAAGGCAGAGCAAGAACGGGTGACTCACAAATCGTAGTGGCACGTTCTCTCCAAGGGCCTCAGTGTGCAGTAATGCCTGAAAGATCGCAGCCGGGATCACATGATGCACACAGTGGTTGGCTGACTGTTGAGCCATATAATAAAACCCCAACAAATTAAGTATAAAACAGTCTCTGGTGAGCTATAGC